>NC_137051.1:32247461-32794961 GCF_032717465.1 Coenobita brevimanus | reverse complement strand
TATATAAAAGATGGTATTTCTGAATATAGATATCAAAATTACACAAATAATTAACTAACAAAATCAATTACATATAACAATATGTACGTACTACTACCTCATAACATGGCTTTTTGCCAGCCCCACTATACAATATTCATCTTGCAGTCAGAGTATTAGAGTTACATTACATATATATGTAAGATATGATCCTTCCCTTCTTGCCACAGGATAATAGTGTCTTATCAAATCAGTTTTCAGGATTCCTAAGTAATATGGTAAAATTGTCAGGTCTATAACAAATGGCTAACTAAATTCAGTGTTTTTATTTTTCAAGAGAAAACTCCTCTGAAAAACTGAGATGACCCTCCAGCATTTTCAGGAAAGCAAAGAGAAGGTTTGTACAGAGTTATCAAGCACACAAATATAAGAGAACTGGAAAATCTATAAAGGTAAATCTGAATACATCTACTCTCACTCTCTCTCTCCTATCTACACTAAAGTCTCCTATAGTTCTCAATTAAAAATATACAATGCAAGTCATTGTTTGTTTGTGTTTTTTCATGTCTAAGCATTAAAAAGGGGAGTCAACTGTTGTCTATGAATTCTATGAAGCACGGAATTACAAAACACAAAATATTGACCTGATGTGTCAGTAATACCAAAATAGCATATTACAAAATTGACAACACAACAATGAATAGTGTTTTCTAGACAGAAACTTTCCACAGACACATAAGGAGGTAAAATGCTTTCTAAAACAACCAACATAAACTTATTTCATATACAGTAATTATTTTGTGTACAGTATTTACTCTAAGACATAAAAGAAGAGAAGGAATTTGAAATAAGTTAAATCTAAGTAAAAAGATAGGAAAGTGCTTACTTTGTAGGTCTTTTATTGGGTCATTTCACAGAACATGCAAGCCAGGATATTACTGATGTTTTAAATCACTCGTAGGTTTCTTCGGTCATATAAAAGCATGAAAACATACATCCATACCAGTAAATATGTGAAGCTCTTTGCTTATTCAATGTTTTCTCCTTTACCCCACACACACCTGTCGAGACACATATCAGGAAACTTCTGATAGTTTTTCATAAGTCCTCTCTGAGTGTACGCACGCCTGTCCAGTCAGGCATCACTTTCATGTTCCCATTAGTTCTACTGCATTTTGTATCTAGCATCACAAAAAAATGTTCACACATTGCATGTTCCAACCAATCATGTCCAATAGAAATACCTGTAATGCTTTGCTCCCTTACTACCATTAACCAAGCTTGCTGAACTGGTTACACATATCAACTCATACTCTGTCTTCCCTTTAACAAACATCAACAGACTGTTTTTACATTGGGTTACCTCTCATAAATAATGAAAACAAGCCAAATATGAAGGATCCCACTTAATCTTGTTTTATCAACCATACACAAAACTTTCAAACTATTGTGCACACCCAAAACCCTCAACACTGAGTCTTCACAAAACCAGACCACTGCCTGCATCTTCAAGTCCTGCCGTTGCTAGGTCCCAACAGGTTTCTAAGGATTGGTCCGAGGCACAGGTGCCCCCTATATTTTTTTCCATAACTATACTTATCTGGAAAGAGAACACTTTTGTTAAAAGCATCATCCAGAAGAAAACTGTCATGAGTTATTGAAAACGAAGCAATAGATACAGATCAAGTAACTAACCAAAGGCATAACTAATAACTAAGGTACAATATTTTTGAGTCTGGAGTCAAAGCTTACAATTTGTGGTAACATATGAAACCAGTCTGACTTACTCTGTCCCTTTCCAGTATGAAAATTAACTCTAGCGAGTAAGATGCAAAAAGCACTGTACCGTATTACCTGGGCAGCCTACTCAGCACTGACCTTCTACATATTCAGTATATGCTGATACAAATACTGGCTACAGACTTAGAAAGTCTTGCAGGACTAAAAATTTATTTTTCACTTGTAGTGAATTAATTCAGCAGTACCTTGGGAAACAGGCTTTCAGCCTCCTTACAACACTACTAGGCATTCAAAATGGTGACGGGAGGAATCATCACAAACCCAGAGAAATGAAACAGGGTGGACTGCTTCTTCACCTATAACACCTGGTGGTAGGTAGTAGCAATCATCATCCACTCACTTCATGTGGTGCTACCTACTGTACCTGTACTTCTTCCATCACCTTTACCATATTTTTTTGTCTGCCCCCCTCTCACCCTTTTTCTCACATTTTTATTGTCATTTTTAACTGTTCCTTTTCAGGTGGCTCTACACTAGCTGACAAACCTAATGGTTTCTTGTAACCCAGGAAACCATTTGCATTACTGGGTGGTAACCCTATAACCAAATAATGGGCTGATGTGAAGCCTACTATGCTGCCCCTGCTAACTGGATGCAGAGACCCAAATGTGGTGTTTATCTAAGAAACAAACCTCTACACCCCTTCCTGTGGTAAGGGGCTGTCTACCACAAGGGAACACTGGTTCACTGCATGGGACGGCCCTGCAGGGGTAATTGCTTGCCCGCAGTTAATGGGCATGCTCGGCCAGACAAACTGGGATTGCTCAACAACAAGAACACCTTAAAATGCCTCGAAAGGCATTATGACGTTCCTTTGCAGTTGCTGATAACTTGTCCTCCCATTCAAAATGAATGCCATACAATGTGGTTCCCTTGCAAAATGTACTGGGAACCCCACTCTTTCATGGCATATTATTCAATGTTGCCACTTCCTGCACATGTGGCCTTGCTCAGAGTGATGTTGAGAGGTTGTGATACACTTGCCACTGTCTATAGACCATGCCCACTGAAGTTAATGGCTAATTCCTGATTCAATTCTGAGAACAAAGAAGTAATAGCTTCTTTTTGTTATGCCTTCAGGCAAGACAATGTCAGAGGGAAAAATAAACTGGAAAGAGGTAAACACAAACAAGAAGGAAGTAGAAAATGAAACAGGAAAAGGAGTTAGGAATCAGGAATAAGCAAAAGGGAGAAAAGAAATTAACTGTAAATAGGTACCAAGAGAAAGGAAAAGGAAAATGTACATACTGTATTGTGGAAACTAAAGTGGAAAATTAAAAAAAAAATACAGAATCAGTACAAAAACAAAATAAGCAGTTATCAGCAAAATGGAACACAGAAAAAGTAATTACAGTAATCCCCGTACTTTCCGGACGCCCACTTTCCGGACACCCTGCTTACCGGACACTGAAGGCCTGGACCTTCAGAACCCAAAAATGGCCAAAAAAAAAAGAAAAAAATCCCCCCAAAATCCGAATTTTTTCCCACCCGTAATTTGAAACTGCCGCGCAGCACCGAACAGCTGTTACACCACGGACCTTTCTCCCCTTCCTTCTTCCCCCCTCCCCCCTCCCCTGTCAGGGTTGCCATTTGGTATTTTTCATTACCAAATGTGGGTCAATTTGATAATGAAAAATTTGTTTGGTAATGAATCAGAACAATGCATTACCAAACGGATTTTTCACACGTACAGTAATCCCCCCACTATCCGATGTAATAGAGCCAAAGGCACGTCCGGAAAGTGGTCCGGTCTGGATAGTGGGCACCAGCCTCCTGGACTGGTACTTATGGACCCTAACCCAGCCTGACTTTGAAAGCCACCTAAATAACTCCCTACCAGACATGCATAGACCTATTTAAACCTATTTAAGACCCTATTCACACCAATAATGGACATAAAGCATGAAATAAATGAAAAGGAACCAAAGAATGAGGAATTAGAAGTGACTGTACCTCAGCCAGGGTACTTACATCACATTTGTGGCTGCCTTTCTAAGGTTTTGGCAGTGGTGAAAATGCTCTTGAAGCACATACAGTAATCCAGTGTTGTGCTGCACTTAATTCTTTGCACTGTGAGTTATAATTGTTTAACACTGCACATTGTTCTTAACCGCACCACTGCAGTTCCAACCGCTAGTTTAAACTGCCAGTTTGCACTCCACAGTTGATCCTTTGCACTCTAAGTTCAAATTTCTTAACACCGCACAACACTGTAAATTCCCATGTGGTCTAGAGGCGAGGTATTGCAGTATATTCACTGTTTATTCACAAAAAATGAGCACGTGTGGCTTCCAGAGTGATAAGCATCTATTCACAATCGAAGTTAGGGAGTAACTGCTGATGTTGGAGAAACAGAGTTGCCAGATCGCAATGGCCACATTACCAATCTCCTCAACTTTCATTACCAAATTTAACTTTTCATTACCAAATTCGTAAAGCTAGCATTTATTCTTCACTAATTATATATACAAGTGGAAATACATGTAATCACTCTTCTTATAATTAACAGCATGTTGATTATTTGCACGCTATGTAGGATAGCAGATTAATGAGAGAGAGCATACAATCCACCATCTCCATCCTGTGTATCCTCATATATGTGAAAAATCCGATTGGTAATGCATTATTCTGATTCATTACCAAACGAATTTTTCATTACCAAATTGGCCCACATTTGGTAATGAAAAATAACAAACGGCAACTCTGACAGGGAAGGGGGGAGGGGGAAGGAAGGAAGGGGTGAAGGGGCCATGGTGTAAGCAGCTGTTTGGCGCCGCGCGGCAAGTTCAAATTACCGGTGGGAAAAAACTCGGATTTTGGGGGGATTTTTTTCTTTTTTTGGCCATTTTTCGGTTCCGATGGTCCAGGCCCACAATGTCCGGTAAGTGGGGATGTCCGGAAAGTGGGGATCCAGAAAGTACTGGGCTTACTGTATGAGGATACACAGGATGGTGATGGTGGATTGTCTGCTCTCTCTGATTAATCCGCTAGCCAACATAGCATGAACATAATTAACACACAGTGGGTTAGAGCGCTCCGCTCTGACCGAAGGGTCGGAGGATCGAATCCACCCAAGGGTCATTGGTAGATATCAGGAAGGGCATCTGGTCATAAAATGCTACATGCTCCAGTCCAAAAGTCCTCTACCCAGGAGCAACGCCTTAGCCCTTCGGGGATACCTGGCGTAAAACCAAATTATTATTTTTTTATATCTGTTAATTATAAGGAGAGTGATTACATGTATTTCCATTTGTATATATAATTAGTGAAGAATAAATGCTTCCTTGAAGAATTTGGTAATGAAAATTGAGGAGTTTGGTAATGTGGCCGAGTTCAGATCTGGCAACCCTGTTCCCAGTTACTGCCTAACCTTCCCTCAGGGAAGACATCCATCGTAATCGATGCCGCATGTGCTCGTTTTTTGTGAATAAACAGTGAATAAACCACAGTACCTCGCCACTAGACCACATGGGGATTTACAGTGTTGAGCAGCATTAAGAAATTAGAATTTAGAGTGCAAAGGATTAACTGTGAAGTGAGTGTGGAGTGCAGAGTGGCGGTTGAAACTAGCAGTTCAAACTGGTGTGGTTCAGTTAAGAAGAATGTGCAATGTTAAACAATTATAATTCACAGTGCAAAGAATTAAGTGTAGCACAACACTGGATTACTGGATGTGCTTCAAGAACATTTTCACAAATACCAGAGCCTTAGAGTGTTAGAGGCGGCAGCCACAGACGTACTGTAAGTACAGTACAGTACCCTGTATGCTGCTAGGTATAAGTATTTTCCATACTCACTTCTAATTCCTCATTCTCTGGTTCCTTTTCATTTATTTCATGCTTTATGTCCATTATTGGTGTGAACAGTGTCTTAAACAGGTTTAAATAAGTGCTGTGCATGTCTGGTAGGGAGTTATTTAGGTGGCTTTCAAAGTTAGGCTGGGTTAGGGTCCATAAGTATCAGTCCTGCAGTCAGAGGCCCACTTTCCGGACATGTCTTTGGCTCTATTACATCGGATAGTGGAGGGATTACTGTATAATATAAAGGAATGCATGATCATTTTCATACATAAGAACATAGAAAAAGTAATTACGGCAGATGCTCAATTTAACAACTAATTCAGCCAACTCCTATTCCGTTTCTCAAATTCTCCACAAAATCGAGTTCCGTAACTCAAGGCTCAATACTGTATAAGGGAAACCTTCCCGGTATTTTGAGGTACTTTCTGTTGAATCCTCAAAGGAACATCAACCAAATGGTATAGTAAATAGGGATAGTAAACTACAGTAAGACTTAACTCCAAAAGTAGGGGTTCTGCACTTGTTGCAGAAATATGCCTGACACAGGTAGCCATACTGGCCGCCCCAAACCTGTGTCAGGCCTGGGGGTGGTTTAGTCACGTCAGAGTCACCCTCCATCAGCACTTGAGGTGGTATAGGGGAGACAGAGGAGCTGGGGAGCATCAGGGATGGTGCTCCATCTTCTCAATTATTTCCAGTTTCTGGGCAAGAGAAAGCCTCACCCTCTCCTCCTTTTCCTGAACCTTAGGCATGGTTCATAAAAGCTTTAGTTCACTGAATCATCATCATCATCATCATTATCTTATCCTCTGTTGTCCCATGAGAAGCATAGCAGCCCAGGGCTAGGCAAGTTGGTCCTGACATTTAAGATGAAAGTGACCAGCCTCACTCATCCCTGAGTGGCATTAAGTGAGTGATAAACCCCAACCACCCCTTGGATATAAACCTACACAAGCTCAATCCGACTGGAGCGCCTTAATTACCCACTAAACCACCAGGAGCCATAATCTGGTTAAATGGTTACCATCCAGCTTAGTAAATAGTTTCCTGGTGTACAGGAAACCATTTGGCTGCCATTCAGTGTAGTAAAGTCACCCATAGGCAGAAGGAAGATGAAAGAAAAAAGGAGAGAAGAAGAGGAACGAAAGAAGGAAAGAAGAAGAAGAGGAAAGAAAGAAGGAAAGAAGAAGAGGAAAGAAAGAAGGAAAGAAGAGGAAAGAAAGAAGGAAAGAAGAGGAAAGAAAGAAGGAAAGAAGAAAAGGAAAGAAGAAGAGGAATGAAAGAAGGAAAGAAGGACATAAGTGGAAGGAAGGAAAGAAGGAAGGAAGAAAGAGAGGAAAGGGCAGCCACTTGAGAGCAGCACTACATCGAATGAGTGGATGGTGAGTGCCCCCACCTACCACAAAAAAACACAAAGAAGGCCACAATACCAAGGCAAAGCCGCACACGTGCGAAGAAGTTTAAGGCTGCATGGGCCGAGCATTGTCACCAAGTCCCCGCTGCTACCCAAGCAGCTTGGCGGGGACGTGTGGCAACTCCACACACCACCAATCAGGGGAATGTTTCCGATATGGGTTAATGAGATGCTCGATTTATGGGACTTTTTACGGTAATTCAGTGGTTTCTGGAACGGAATGTATACTCATTTTAACAGAAATTTTCCCTTAAATGGGGGGGAGGGGGAATGAAAAAAATGAAAAAAATAATTCTGTTATCTCAGGCGTCCGCTAAATTGATGTTCATTAAATCACACATCTACTGTATACATATAAAAGAGGGCATGATCATTTTCATAAATAACAACCACACAATGCTCCCTCATATGGAATCACTGTAATAGAATTAGCCATGGTATAACTTATGTACTCTGTGGAGTGGAAGCTAAACCAAGTGCCAAAAGCAACTAATTACTTTCCAAGACTCGCTCGAAGCTGTTAGGAAAAATGAAATTTGAGACGTGTAATAAGAAAGTCGACAGCCTGGACTCTGTATGCAGTCATTCAGAAAAAAAGATCACAAAAAACTGTACAGCAGCTAAATTTTTCCTGTCCATGAGTGATAATGGTGTGTCTAGTTATCAAGCTCATAGTCACACTTCACTCCTAAGAGTGACGACTGTATGTCTAGTTATCAAGCTCGTAGTCACACTTAACTCTCATAGTAGTACTTCCCAGGTCACTGGTAGCCATCCATCTACTACTTGATGATGATTTTCAGTTCATTTTTATTTCACTACACAACACCACCCAGTCAAACACACAGTACTGCACACACACCACTCCTCAACTCTGCCACTCTTTGTTTATCTCAGATGGGCAGCAGCACATGGGTGTAGCTTAGTTTCCATTGACTGTTACACTGATGAGCTGAGATTCCGAATGGTGGATGGCAATGCAGCTGATGTGCTGACTGCCCTCTACCAAGGTTTTCATGAACCCATTTATGACCTGATAATGATAAAACAATGTTTGCCTGAGTATGGGTAATTTATGATGCCACAAGTACCTGCATGTCATAAGATATCAGTTACAACAGCCCTCACATCATATCTTGTGACCATTCTTGAATTCTCAGCCTCAGGCTATTAGCAACACAAGGTGCTATGGGGAGTGGGTAACTTGTCAAGTCCTCAAAACAAACATAACATTCCTGCTCTGGATGGCCACTTTTTACAAAGCCAAAAATCACACCACCACTACCTTGCCATGGCCACAGCCACAGTCACAACCAGGACTACAACTATGGCCACTCCTGCCACCACCACCACTGCTGCTGCTGCTTCTACCAAAGCCACTGCCACCAACACCACCACTGCCACTATCACTGATGCCTTGTTCCCTCCTGAGAAACCCCTTGAGAGGGGATGACTGTGATGGAGCTGCTTCCAAGCTACTTTGTCCTCCGGTATCTCTCACTTTCCCAAAGACCCCTCTTCCTCTTTCTTCTCTCTCACCAATGTACTGCTCCATTCTCTTTTTCCATACAATACAGGGCATGCCCCTTTCGCCATTACTCTCTATCTCAGTTTTCACCAACTTTCTTTGGCACCCTACCTCAGTGCATCTCTTTTATTATGTCTGTATAATCTTAATATATTCCTGTTTATTCATTCAAAAGTTCCAAATCCCACTTCTATTCCCTTCCTTCACTCTAAAAACTTAGAAATTTCTCTATTACTGACAACATCCATCCTGCTTGTGCCTACTTCTGTCCTGAAAAAGTCCATTTTACAGGTTGTACCACAGATAGTTCTGTATCAATTGCTGCCCAAGTTTCTATCTATCAATCTATCTATTGCCTGACACCTAAATCCCGTTTGGGGTGGCCACAAACAAATCGCCTCCATGTCGCCCTGTCCCCCGCCATTTCACTGCCCTGCTCCCAACTCACACCCCCCTCTCTCACATACCTCTCCACCCCATCCCTCCGTCTCATCCTCGGCCTCCCCCTCCCTCTTCCCCCCTCCACCTCACTCACATACACTCTCTTCGTCAGTCTTTCACCCTCCATCCTCTCCACATGGCCAAACCACCTCAGTGTGTTCCTCATAACGCTTCCTATCACATCCACATCAACACCACAACGCTCCTTTATATCCTCATTTGTCAGCCTGTCTCTCCATGTGACTCCACAGGCTCCTCTTAAATAACTCATTTCCACTGCTCTCACTCTTGACTTGTGTCCTTCCAACAACGTCCAAGCTTCACTTCCGTACGTTAGAGTTGGTATCACAATACTGTCATGTAGTAACTTTTTCACTTCCATGCTCACTTCCCTGTTTCTTATCACTGCTTTCAAAGAACCAGCAACCTTTCTTCCCTGCTGTACCCTTTCAAGCACTTCACCCTCCAAACCACCATCCTTACTCATCACACTACCCAAGTACTTAAACATACTCACATTTTCCAATTCCTCACCATCCAACCTCGCTGTACATTCACTAACTTCACCTCTCTCAAAGACCATCACTTTACTCTTCCCTACAATCACCTTTAGATTCCGTTTCTTACGCACTCTTTCAAACTCATCCACCAAGCCTTGCAGCTCCCCTTCGTCTTCACTAAACAACACAGTATCATCTGCAAACAACAGTACAGGGAGTTTCCAAACACTATCCTCTCTCACCAGGGCCACTCCAACATCCACGACCCTACCTTGTACCTCTTTTATTACCCCATCCATGTACAGACTGAACAACCATGGAGACATGACACATCCCTGTTTCAAACCAACTTTCAAAGAGAAAAATTCACTTAGTTCACCATCCACACGCACTGCAGCCTTCGCACCATCGTACATACTCTTCACAGCATTCAACAACTTCCCATCTACTCCATATATTCTTAACACTTTCCACAATCCTTGTCTATCCACCCTATCATATGCTTTCTCCAAATCCATGAAAGCCGCATACAACTTCCTTCCCTTCTCCAGAAACTTTTCCACTAAAGATCTAAGAATGAATATCTGATCTACACAACCTCTTCCCTTCCTAAAGCCTCCCTGTTCTTCTCCAACTAATTTCTCTGTTCTTTCTCTAACTCTGTCAATAAGTATCCTACCATACACTTTTCCTATTATACTAAGAAGATAAATGCCCCTATGATTACCACACACTTCTTTTTTCCCTTTTCCTTTGTACAAGGGAATAATTATACCTGACTTCCAATCCTCCAGGACTCTACCTTCCTCCCAGGCCAATCTGCACATCTTCCACATCCGTTCTACTACTATCTCTCCCCCATGCTTCAGCATTTCACCACACACTCCATCAATTCTTGGGGCTTTCCCTGATTTAACTTTCTTCATTGCTTCCACAACTTCTATCCTACTGATTTCTTCCTGTCTTCTCACCTCCCTCCTTCTCCCAGCCATTCCCCAGCCACTTATACTCGCATTACTTCTATCCTCTACGTTCAACAATTCCTTAAAGTGTTCTCTCCATCTGCTCACTTTTTCACCCTTCTCCACTAGTAATCTACCATTTTTATCTTTCACTCCCCTGCTAACTTCACTTCCACCCTGTCTTACCCTTTTCACCTCTCTCCAGAACATTTTCTTACAGTCCCTCCACTTTACACTCAAATTCCTTCCAAATTCCTCATCCACTCTCTTCTTACTCTCTCTTACTAATCTTTTCACCTCTCTCTTTCTTTCTACATATAACTCTCTCTTCCGCCTCTCAACTTCTTCCACGCCCCTATTTCTCATCCATTCATTGTATGCTTTCTTCTTTTGTGCCACAGCCTGTTTCACCTCTTCAGTCCACCACGCTGTTCCTTGCACCCCCCTCAGTCTTCTCTTCCTTCCACACACCACATCACATGCTGCACATATTTCTTCTGTAAATATCCTACACACACCTTCCAGGCTTCCATGTCTCACATCTGCTCCAATTCATATTTGCCCAATCGTTCCTCCACTTCTCTCTTATACTCTGCCTTTTTCTCATCCTCTTGTAACCTTTCCACTCTCCTTGCAACTACTCCTTCCTCTCGCCTTTCCCTTCTTCTATTCCTCCATCTTACTTGAATTTTAATTCTGGCCACCACCAAGTAGTGGTCAGAAAGTCCACTCCCCCAACCTCTATAAACTCTTGCATCCATTACACATCTTCGCATCCTTTCATCCACACACACATAATCAATCATTGCCTTCCTTTCATTCAGTTCACCACCCACCCTTCTCATCACTCGCCATGTATACCTGTGATCATTTTATGCCTGAAGAGGGTATTGGCTATCACCAACCCCCTCCCAGCACAAATGTCCACTAACGCACTGCCATTCTCATCTATCTCAGCAGGCACACCCAACTCACCAACTATTCCATCCACCTTCACACTCCCAACTTTACCATTCATATCACCAATCAAAAGCACTCTCTCATTCCTTCCAAACTTTTCCATGCACACTACATTTGTCCAGAACTCTTCTCTCACTCTTCTAGCACGATATTGCGTTGGCGCATACACACACACAATCGCCCACATTTGTATTCCAACTTTCAACTGAATTGTGTATCATGGCAGATGAACAGTCAGTTTCATTTGCATAAAAGGGTATCTACAGTAACGAATTTTCAAGAGTCCTCTTAATCTCCAAAATAACCCTCCTACCCTTCAGTACAAAGTTTTCTAATAGCTCTTCCCTCCCTGTGTGATTTTTCCTTAACCGGACTGTTCATCAGCCATGATACACAATTCATCTCCCAGATATTTTAAACATTGGTTTCAAGCACTTGCCTCCCATTTGTGCTCGACAATTCAACCTGCTTCCTCTTTCCTTTACTGCATGCCAGAAAGTACTGTCACATACAGCCCTGTATTGCTATCTCAAAATGCTTCATGGTGCTGGTTGGGGGGAATGAAAGAGGTCCCTATTTCACTGAGGGACTTTTATGATAAACTGGGCAAGCCGACTGATTTATAATATTTAAAAGATCATGGCAGCATCAGAACACAGGTCACTGCCACTGTACAAGAATAACCGTAGAACAAGATAAATATACGAGGTCTGTTCAGAAAGTATCTGGCCTTAGGCTCTAAAAAAAAAAAAATATATTGTAGGTAACCTGTTGAACTAGGACACTAATCCCCCTCAAAGTAGGCCCCTTCTGACTTGGCACACATAGTCCAATGTTCTTTCCACTGCCTGAAACGTACTTCAGAGTCAGTTTTTGGTATCTCCTGCATGTGCTTTGACACATGTGTTAAGATCTCTTCTCTCAGATGAACATTGCTCAAGACATGCTGGAGTGTGCAAATCACAATCGAGACTTTCTGAAGACCGTTATCACTGGAGATGAGACTTGGGTGTATGGGTATGGCCCAGAAACCAAAGCACAGTCATCCCTGTGGAAGCAAGGTGAAATGCACATTCACAGTTTTTTTTTTCAACTACCATGGTGTTGTGCATCACAAATATGCACCATGTCAGATTGTCAACAAACATTATTACTGTACCTCAACATTATCCGTCATCTTCATGACGCAGTTTGATGGAAGAGACCAGATCTTTGGAAAGCGGTAAGTTGGAAGCTACACCATGACAATGCCCCTGCCCATTCTTCTCAACTGATTCTGGAATTTTTGGCAAAGCACAACATCCCACAGGTCCAGCAGGCTCCCTCCTTACCAGACATGGCGCCATGCTACTTTAAGTTATTCCCCAAGCTCAAAACTCCACCAAATGGTTCTTGATTTGAGACAAAAGGAATGATCATGACGAATGTGACAAAGCACCTGCAGGAGGTACCGAAAACCAACTTTGAAAAATGTTTCAGGCAGTGGAAAGAACACTGGCTCTGTGTCACGTCAAAAGAGGTCTACTTTGAGGGGGATTAGTATCCTAGCTATGTGGTTAGCTAATTATTCTTTCAGGTCCAAAGTTCAGATGCCTTCTGAACAGAGCTCATATACATTAAATAAATATACAACAATACATAACAAGTCAAAAATCATCTAACAATAAATTCCAAATAAAATGTAACAGACGCACAATAAAACTATGCAAATAACACCTACAGTTAAATCCATCCATCCATCATCCAATCCTACACTGCCCCATGAGGAGTGTAGAAGCCCAGGGCTAGGCAGTTGGTCTCGACATTTAAGATGAGAGTGACCAGCCTCACTCATCCCTGAATGGCATTACATGAGCAATCAACCTCAACCATCCCTTGGATATAAACCTTCACCAGCTCAATCCGACTGGAGCGTAATAATTACCCACTAACCCACCAGGCGCCAAAATTTGGTTATATTGTTACCACCCAGTGTAGTAAATGGTTTCCTGGTGTACAGGAAAACATTTGGCTTGTCACTCAGTGTAGAGTCACCCACAGGCAGAAGGAAGAGGAAAGAATGAAGGAAAGAAAGACAGAAGAGGGAGTGTAAAGTTACCCATAGGCAGAAGGACAAGGAAAGAATGAAGGAAAGGAAGACAGAAGAGGATGGAAGGAAAGAAGGATGGAGGAGAGGAAAGGGCAGACACCCGACAGCAGCATTACATTGAGTGAGTTAAAACTATGCATAAAAGCTAAAGCTGACTCAGGAAGCCTGCTTATTTTAACAAATGAGAAAGTGGCTCCTCCCATCATACACGCCTCCCCTCCAAAGACTAAGGACTCAGAGAAGGTCAGTCCACCTCCTGCCCTAAACCTGGAGAGATACCAGCGATGAGCATCCCCTAGACTGGAACACTAAAGCAAGAGGTGCCACACAGTGAATAGGTTCAAACAGTCTTCACAATAAGGAGGGGTTCTTCCCTCCAGGAGATGACAATGCCTCAGGTGAATATAACCGATCCACAGGTGGGTCATAGCAACTTTCCAGTGACAAGCCATGGCTGTAAAGACCCATGGACTAACTACTGCCTTCACTTCCTGAAGCTTGCTTGCAACAGAAATGTATCCAAAGAATGCTGTCTGGAGGCCCAGACAGCAGCCATAAGTACTGTACAGGTATCCCTGCAGGGAAGATGGCTGATGGAGGCATCATGGGAAAGTGCTGCCCTTGCTGCCTCATCTGCACATTCATTTCCCTGCAATCCAACATGGGCTAGCATACAGCAAACTACAGTGGAATCTCCTAAATCGCGCATTTCAAAACAGCGAATTCATAATTCAAGGCAACATTATGAAAAAGTTCGTAATATCAGCAACTTGCGGAAATTACACGTAATTCGCAATTGCAACCTCGAAAATGAAGGTTTTTCTATGTGTTTTTGAACATCTGTTATGCTGCTTTTGTACAAATGGTGGTTTCTTAATAAGAAAGGATATATACATGAAAATAAGATTTTCCTCCTTGTATCAGGTTGGCAAATTATGAAGCAAGTAAAGATCTGGAACGAGTTGCCTGACGATGTTAGAGTGGAGAGAATGGATGACAATTGTGTGGTGAAAAAGGTATATCTGAGCGAATCTGAAGGAGGGAGGAGGCGAGGTAGGCTGAGAGCAGGTGGTGGGATATAGAGGATGAGTGTGTGAGGAGGACAGGTATGGAAGTTGGTAAGGCTATGGGACTGAAAAAAGACTGGGCTGGTAGGATGAATTTTGTGCGAAGAAGGGTATAACCATGGATTTGGCACCCCTTTTTAATGTGACAGCGTTCGGACTGACTATCAGATACGTACAGTATATGTGAAGCTACAGAACGTGGTGAAATTTGGGGGGACCTATCTGATGGAGCCAGGATTCTGAGGGTTTCAATGATGAATGACTGGAAGTGTAGCCCACTGAACTGGACAAACTTAGGCTGTCTGGACACTGTTACTGCTCACCCTGCCATAGGGTGAGAAAGAAGGTCTGGATGATGATGATGATGATGATGATGATGATGATGATGATGATGATGATGATGATGATGGAGTTTTGGCTCAATTTAAACACTGTCATTCTTCTTGGTATCCATAACTGTGGTAAAGTGGTTTCCATCAGGATATTATTTAAGCTTATCTCCCTACGTGGATGTGGGTCAAATGCTGTACCAAACAAAGCTAACGACTCTCTGTCTCTGTCTGTCTGTCTGTCTCTGTCTCTATCACTCTCTCTCTCTCTTATGCAATGAAGAAGGAACCAAAGGCCAGGAGTGCACAAACCATTCCTTAAAAAAAAAAAAAAAAAAAAAAAAAAAAAAAAAAATCAAAGAGCCAAATTCAAGATCTGTTTATATTGAGACGCCTGGACACACTGCATCTGAAAGATTGGAGATCATAGGAAGCAGGAAATACAGAAAGAGGGAGACAGTTCCAGTGTTAACCTGCTGCATAAACGAAGAACTGGGAATAACTGTTCACTCTTGCATTAGAAAGCTGGACAGAGAAGGGACGAGAGTTTGTTGCTAGACTGGTGCTATGCACCCGTCGCAGAGGTGGAGGATGCAAGCAGACAGTTCCGAGAAGCAGTGACCGTTGAAGAAGCGACAGAAAAGAGATAAAGATGCAACATTGTGGCTACGAGACTGAGGTTGAAGGAAGCCAGTATGAGTAGGAGAGTTAATGAGACGAAAAGCCTGTGACTCCACCTTGTTGAGGAGAGCTGTATGTGGGAAGCCTCCCCACACATGTGAGTTGTACTCTACACTGGGGCGAATAAAACCCATGTACAAAGTCAACAACTGTGCAAGGGTAAAGAAGGTACGGAGTCGGCTTACTATACCTACGTCTTGGAAGCAGATTTAACAGGAGATGTAATATGATCTTTCCAAGATAAATCCCAAGAGAATGAATCCCCAAGTATGTTAAAGGATGATGTAGGACTGAGCTGGGTATTAATTTATTAAACATTAGTGGATACTCCTGTCAAAGATTGTGTCTGGCTGATATCTGTAAAAACTGAGTTTTTTGAGGCATTAAAAACAACAAGATTATTTTTTCCCAAGTCAGAGATACGAGCCAAGTCAGACATTAAGTGTGCCATAGACTCATCTTTTGTTTGTTGAAGTAACTGCTGAAATGGACATTGTGGGAACCGAATGGAATGGTGGAAAAGTGGAACCATCAGCATATGAGTGGATAGGGTTACATGTACAGCTTAGAAAGTCACTGATAAATAAAAGGAAGAAAGTTGGTGATAGGACAGAGCCGTGAGGAACACCAGTGCTGATAGCTCTAGGAGAAGAACAGTGGCCGTCTACAACAACAGCTATAGAATGACCAGACAGGAAGCTATAGATGAAGGTACAGATAGAAGGATAGATACTGTATGAGGGCAGTTTGGAAATTAAAGATTTATGCCAGACTCGATCGAAAGCCTTTGAGATGCCATTTGCAATTTCACCAAAGTCCCAAAACAAAGATGACGAGGAATAGGTGAGAAGATTGCCAATGGAGCATCCCTGATGGAACCCATACTGACAATCAGAAAGAAGTTTATGACAGGAAAGATGCTTTAAAATTTTTGTTAAGAATAGACTCGAAAACTCTTGAGACACACGATGTTAAAGCAACTGGGCGATAGTTAGAGGGTTGGGAATGGTCACCCTTCTTTGGGACAGGCTGAATGAGAGCAAAGTTCCAGCAAGAAGGAAACGTGTAAGATGACAGGCAAAGGAAAAAGAGTTTACCTAAGCAGGGTGTAAGCACAAAAGCACAGTTCTTGACGACAACATGAGGGACCCCATCAGGCCCACATGCCTTGTTAGTATTGAGGCCAGTAACGGCAGAAAATACATCAGCTGAAGATGTTCTAATGTCAGCCATGAGGAAGTCAGAGCAGGGAAGTGATGGAGGAACAGCACTGGAATAATCTAAGGTGGGATTGGGGGAGAAAGTCTGGGCAAAGATATCTGCCTTAACAGTAGAAGAAAAGCAGAGCCTTCAGAGTAAAAAGGAGGAGGGAAGGATGATGAGGTAAAGTTGTTAGAAAGGTTTTTGGCAAGGTGCCAAAAGGAGCGGGAAGAATTCGAGTTGGTGAGTTTAGAGCATTTAGTAAGGATGAAATTATTTTTAGTAGAGTGAAGAACAGACTTAGCACGATTCCAGGCAGAAATATTAAAAAGATGTGATTCAGGGATGGGTTGGTTCCGGTACCGTTTATAGGCCCTCTCTTTGTTGTGGACAGCATTAGTGCAAGCATGGTTAAACCAAGACTTTTTTGCATTTGTCACAGGATATGAGAAAGGAATGTATGCTTCCTATCTATTTATCTCTATCTATTGCCAGATGCCTTAATCCCATACGGGTTGGCCACAAATAAATCACCTCCACGTCACCCTGTCCCCAGCCATTTCATGTCCTTTGTTCGGTCCTTAGTCGTCATCTTTTGGTCAGTCCTGGTCTGAGCTTCTTGTTCGTATTTTTAGTTAACTGTTTTCAGGGGAGGGGCACTAACCCTCCGCCAACCCACTTGCTGTCACGTAGGGAACACATGTCGGTTGGTTATACCACCCAGCGTTGTACATGATTTCCTGGTTTACAGGAAATCATTTGGCTTGCCACTCGATGTAGAGCTACCCTAAAAACAGGGTACCACTTCAATATGTGGGTGGGTGATGGGTGCCCCCACCCACCAAGTATGCTTCCATGACCGACATAATAACCTCTGTAATGCACAAGGCACACTCAGATGGATCCCGGCCATGGAAACAATAATCATTCCAGGGAAAATCAAAGAAGTATATACTGCCTGAGGGTCTCCCAATCACCTGCTCCAAAGTGCCACAACCGACATTTCTCTGGAGGGTCCACAGGCCATACTGAAGCGATAGGACAAGTTAAGGTACTGTATTTACTGTTGTATAGGGCGACTTTTGAACCTTTTAAAAAAATGCCGAAATTTGGGGATTGTCCTAAACATCAGGTATAAAATCCTAACCTCTACATCCTGTGGTAATGGGATCCATATGTGTGATAAGGAACATTGCCAAACATTCACCTTGACCCTTGTTTCCCTCAATATAGTACAGTACATATACTGTCAAAAACTGTTGAAATTACTACCATCTTCATCAAACATAACTTTTCTGTATGAAAGCAAACTTTTATAAAAAAAAAAAAAATATCTCCATGTATATGGCCATGAGGACATAAGAAAGATGAGTAACCCCTTGAGCCCACGCCATGAACATCATTGTGTATCTCGATAGCGGCTGGCTAGGCTGTTTAGAAATTACCACCAAGTGCAGGGTTGTCAGATCTGAAGTAGGGCTCATTACCAACAGTGATACACAACAGTGACATTGCTGTTATTCTTGATGGATTAACTTCAGTCCTACAATCACTTGACGTCTGTCTGAATAAACCATTCAAAGACCGCATCTATGAGCAACGGAACGAGTGAATGATCAGTGGTAAAAAGTCGTATACAAATGATGGGAGTATGCATGCTTTGGTCTGGATGAGCTGTGATTATATTATCAAGGCATGGAATGATATTTCTCTGGTAATAGTCATCAACTCTTTCAAGAACTGTGGAATACCCAGTTCAGTGGATGGCATAGAAGATAACATTTTGTGGGCGGATGAGGAAGTGGAAGCCGATGCTGTGGCTACCCCTTTGAATTCAGAGTTTGATCTTTACGACGAAGAACTGCAAACTTTAATCCAGGATGAAGTTATGAACTGATGATGTCAGATGTGGGTGATACTGATTCTGATGGTTCTTAATCACTGACAGTTGATGTGATGACATTAATAAAATGTAACTTTCCTTTAATCTATTGTATAAAATTCATGGTAACATGATTTTAAGTTTTTAATATATTGTAGTATGAGTTTAAAATCTAATATTAAATGTATAACCCATTTTGATACTGGAGGTGGCACATGCAGCCCAGATATCCCGTAAAACCCATACAAGAAGCTAGTTTAAAGTAAAACCTAACCAAAGGCTGTGCTGCTTAGCAATGCGTTAATAGTATCACTTCACTGGTCAGTGGGAGGAGTGATAAAGGACTGAGGTTACTGGGGCAGCAAGCTCCCAGTGTCTAAAATGTTGGGGCTTGTCTAATGCACAGAGTATACCTCCAAACTCACATTTTGTATGGAAATATTGGGAGTAGTCTTATACATAAGTCAGCCTCATAAACCGGCAAATATGGTAATAAGGTTGTGACCGGAGGAGCCTAACGGAGAGGAAAGATTAACAGCGTATGCAGAAGGATCAGTTGTAAGGAAGAGGTCAATTAAGTTGGAACTCTCTCAAAGGCTTTCAGGGATATGGGAAGGTTGCTGTACAAGCTGCTCTAGGTCATCAAGGATGGATCAGTGAAAGGAGAGCCAAAGGTGGTGGTGAACACTGAAATCTCCTAGAATGGAGATTTCACAGAAAGAAGAAACAGATAGGATATGTTCCATTGTAGAAGTAAGACAGTCGAAAAATTTTTCATGGTCAGTAGAATTAGGGAATAAGTAAACAACAGAGATATATTTAGTCAGAGAATGACAGGAACGCCCAAGCCATAGAGTAGAGAATTCAGAAGAATCACGTTCAGGAACACGAGAGCAAGATAAGTCGTTGCGTACATATACACAACAGCCACCTTTGGCTTTGAAATGAGTACAGAGAAAACAGGAGGACACAGAGAAGGGTTTGCTATCACTTGCCTCAGCTAGCTGAGTCTCAGTCAAGAAGAGAAGGCGAGGTTTAGGGAAGGAGAGGTGGTGCTCAACAGAGAGAAAGTTAGAGGAAAGGCAACGAATGTTGCAGAAATGAAGAAGCGAGTCAGACGGTGGTTCCTGGCAACTCGCCGAGTCGTCACCGGGAGAGGGGCGGATGGTGGGGCATTTGTCCTCCCCCCCCCTTGGGGACTCTGAGGTTTGGTTCCATGATGCCATTTTTTTTTTTTTTTTTTTTTTTTAATAGGAAGTGTAATGTGTAATATGCATGTAGTTTAGTGTTGACGGTTAGAGAAACTTGTGTTGGAGAGTATGCTTCCCAACTCTTTGTGTTAATGAAACAATGAAAAAGTACAGCAAAGGTGGATGGTCAGGAACTAGTTCTGAGGGCTGATGAAATGGGAGCTCCAGCTCCCCCTGTCATCAGCTTTCCATCCACCCAGGGAGTTCTGCCCTGCTTAACTGGTGCTACAATCTACTCCCTGACCAGCATGCTCTCATCACTTAAATATCCCATAATTTCCTTCTTCGTGGATCACAAGGGAGTCGGAAAAGTCGAATAGAGGGTCCATCAGTGTTACTTCACCCAAAGCAGCACAATCAAGCCATTACTAAAGGCAAAAAGGCACCATTAAATGAACAAGCACTATACATTTTGCAGTTATCAAGTTAGGTTTGGCAACATCAATTACCATTCAACGATTACCTCAGTGCTTTTGTATGTAAAGATGAGGATTAAAGCGGAAATCTTCAGTAGCTAAAATTAACAAAATCTGCTACAATTAAAGCATTATTATTTATTATGAGGGTGGGTTCATGGAATGTGGGAAGTTTGAGGGGAAGAGCAGGGGAAGTCGTTGAGGCATTCAGTAGGAGGTGGGTGGATGTGGCATGTTTGCAGGAAGTCCGGTACAGGGGTGGATCAGCCAGAAAGATTGTTGGAAAGGACTGTTAATATAAGTTGTTTTGGCAGGGGGGAACAGACGGATATGGGGGTGTTGGTGTGATGGTTGCAGAGAAATGGGTGGAATATGTTATGAATGTTATGAGAGTAAGCGATAGGATATTGGCAGAGAAAATTCTGTTCGGTAGAAAGATAACTGCAATTATAACGGCATACGCTCCACAGGCAGGATGGGATGAAGTAGAGAAAGATAGATTTGAGGATGATTTAATACGTTTAGTAGGTGGCATGCGGGATGATGAGATAGTGGTTTTGGGAGGGGACTTAAATGGTCATGTAGGTGATGCACCACAAGGTTATGAAGGAGTACATGGGGGATGTGTGTATGGTATAAGGAATGCGGAAGGGGAAAGGATACTCGAGTTTGGGGAAGCGACGGACATGATTGTGTGCAACACACATTTTAGGAAAAGAGAGAGTAGGTTAATTACGTATGAGTCTGGGGGAAATAGCTGTCAGATAGATTATTTTCTGGTTAGGAGGGCTGATAGGAGGTTAGTGAGGGATGTTAAAGTTATAGGAAGTGAGGAGCGTGTGCAGCTGCACAAATCATTGATTTGTGATATGGTGCTTAACCCCTTAACCGCGAGGCGTCACTTTCGTGACGCTTGGGAGCAAGGGATCATACCGCGGGGCGTCGCTTTTGTGATTCTGTGTTATTTTGAATTCACCCGAGCTTTCAAGTGGGGGCTTGTATCATCTATCAGTACTGACAATGTCCAACACTAGTCAGCACTCCTAATCTCATCTGTACTCCCATCCATTGTTGACAATTTAGCCATTTCTCCCCGTTCTTGACTCCTCCCTACCCCCTCCATTACCCTATCCTCTCGCCTGCCCGGCCATGCTACGCTAAGTAAATCTTCCCTGGAATTTTTCACTGATTTCATCCATTGAAATAAGCCCTATGTCGTATTCTTATACCAAATAATATATACAAGAAAGAAATCAGGTACGTGAGAGTGCCATACACCTGGAATTGGCTAATTATCACCTGACAACACCTCACGTGCACTCGTTCGCTAATTTTCGCTGTTTTTTTCCCCTTGAAATATGCCGTATAATCTATTTTCGTAATAAATATACATGTAAGGAGAGAAGGGAGAAGCCTAAGTGATATTTACATTCACCTGGAACTACCTAATTTGTAATGTATTGTCTAGATTTCCTGCCAATCATATCAGTGCTACACAAAGCTGTTTCAAGATTTAACATTGGTAGCTCTGATTATATATCTCCTAAGTACGCCTCTAATCTATTTTCGTAATAAATATACATGTAAGAAGGGATGGGAGAAGCCTAAATGATATTTACATTCACCTGGAACTACCAAATTTATAATGTATTGTCTAGATTTCCTGCCAATCATATCAGTGCTAGACTTAGCTGTTTCAAGAAGTAATATTGGTAACTCTGAATAACCCCTAAAGCAGGCCTCTAGGCTAGCTGGCCTGGCCCCTGCGTTAGCAGTGTACTCTCATCTTCCGAAGTGAGAGGACGTATGTTTCATCTTGCTGACTTCAAGGCCTTTTTTCACCCCCATGCAAATGGCTCTGTGACCTTTACCCCCTACTAAACCTCGTGTGGAAAGAGGTAAAGGGCTGACAATTGATAAAAGAGTGACTACGATCTTTCTATTGAGTAAAACAGTGCAAGTGGAATTGTAAATAATGTGTAAAACCCCCCTACCCCCTGGGGGTAGGGGGGTTTTCAAGAATACTCCCCCAGTATCCCTGCTTGTCGTAAAAGGCGACTAAAAGGGTTGGCGGAGGGTTAGTGCCCCTCCCCGGAAAACAACTAACTAAAAAAACAAACAAGAAGCCTCGGACAAGGACTGACCAAACGTTGACGACCCAGGACCGGACAAAGGACTTGGTAATGTGTACATGGAATGTAAGAGGAGCGAATGATGAGGTGAAAGAGAGAGAGATTGTCCAGGTGCTTGAGGATGCGAAAGTGGATGTATGTGGAATAACTGAAACAAAATGGAGAGGAGAAAGTGTGAGAGAATGGGAGTATGGATGGGGTATATGTGCAGGAGTAGATGAGAATGAGAGGGCAAAGGAAGGAGTGTGTATAGTTGTGAGTAAAAGATGGAAGAAGAGCATAAGACAGTATGGATCAGTTGGGTCAAGGATTGTGTGGGTAAAGTTGAAAGTTGGAATACAAATGTGGGCGATTGTGTGTGTGTATGCGCCAACGCAAGATCGTGCTAGAAGAGTGAGAGAAGAGTTCTGGACAAATGTGGAAGTGTGCATGGAAAAGTTTGGAAGGAATGAGAGAGTGTTTTTGATCGGTGATATGAATGGTAAAGTTGGTAATGTGAAGGTGGATGGAATAGTTGGTGAGTGGGGTGTGCCTGCTGAGATAGATGAGAATGGGAGTGCGTTAGTGGACATCTGTGCTGGGAGGGGTTGGTAATAGCCAATACCCTCTTCAGGCATAAAATGATCCACAGGTATACATGGCGAGTGATGAGAAGGGTGGGTGGTGAACTGAATGAAAGGAAGGCAATGATTGATTATGTGTGTGTGGATGAAAGGATGCGAAGATGTATATTGGATGCAAGAGTTTATAGAGGTTGGGGGAGTGGCCTTTCTGACCACTACTTGGTGGTGGCCAGAATTAGGATGCAAGTAAGATGGAGGAATAGAAGAAGGGAAAGACGAGAGGAAGGAGTAGTTGCAAGGAGAGTGGAAAGGTTACAAGAGGATGAGAAAAAGGCAGAGTATAAGAGAGAAGTGGAGGAACGATTGGGCAAATATGAATTGGAGCAGATGGGAGACGTGGAAGGTGTGTGTAAGATATTTACAGAAGAAATATGTGCAGCATGTGATGTGGTGTGTGGAAGGAAGAGAAGACGGAGGGGGTGCAAGGAACAGCGTGGTGGACTGAAGAGGTGAAACAGGCTGTGGCACAAAAGAAGAAAGCATACAATGAATGGATGAGAAATAGGGGCGTGGAAGAAGTTGAGAGGCAGAAGAGAGAGTTATATGTGGAAAGGAAGAGAGAGGTGAAAAGATTAGTAAGAGAGAGTAAGAAGAGAGTGGATCAGGAATTTGGAAGGAATTTGAGTGTAAAGTGGAGGGACTGTAAGAAAATGTTCTGGAGAGAAGTGAAAAGAGTAAGACAGGGTGGAAGTGAAGTTAGCAGGGGAGTGAAAGATAAACATGGTAGATTACTAGTGGAGAAGGGAGAAAAAGTGAGCAGATGGAGAGAACACTTTAAGGAATTGTTGAACGTAGAGGATGAAAGTAATGCGAGTATAAGTGGCTGGGGAATGGCTGGGAGAAGGAGGGAGGTGAGAAGACAGGTAGAAATCAGTAGGATAGAGGTTGTGGAAGCAATGAAGAAAGTTAAATCGGGAAAGCCCCAGGAATTGATGGAGTGTGTGGTGAGATGCTGAAGCATGGGGGAGAGATAGTAGTAGAATGGATGTGGAAGATGTGCAGATTGGCCTGGGAGGAAGGTAGAGTCCCGGAGGATTGGAAGTCAGGTATAATTATTCCCTTGTACAAAGGAAAAGGGGAAAAAGAAGTGTGTGGTAATCATAG
The DNA here is from genome assembly GCF_032717465.1 of Coenobita brevimanus. Lineage (NCBI taxonomy): Eukaryota > Metazoa > Arthropoda > Malacostraca > Decapoda > Coenobitidae > Coenobita > Coenobita brevimanus. Next base: position 32,770,804 of record NC_137051.1, on the reverse strand, counting down.
GGGCATTTGTCTTCTTAGTATAATAGGAAAAGTGTATGGTAGGATACTTATAGATAGAGTTAGAGAAAGAACAGAGAAATTAGTTGGAGAAGAACAGGGAGGCTTTAGGAAGGGAAGAGGTTGTGTAGATCAGATATTCATTCTTAGATCTTTAGTGGAAAAGTTTCTAGAGAAGGGAAAGAAGTTGTATGCGGCTTTCATGGATTTGGAGAAAGCATATGACAGGGTGGATAGACAAGGATTGTGGAAAGTGTTAAGAATATATGGAGTAGATGGGAAGTTGTTGAATGCTGTGAAGAGTATGTATGATGGTGCTAAGGCTGCAGTGCGTGTGGATGGTGAACTAAGTGAATTTTTCTCTTTGAAAGTTGGTTTGAAACAGGGATGTGTCATGTCTCCATGGTTGTTCAATTTGTACATGGATGGGGTAATAAAAGAGGTACAAGGTAGGGTAGTGGATGTTGGAGTGGCCCTGGTGAGAGAGGATAGTGTTTGGAAACTCCCTGTACTGTTGTTTGCAGATGATACTGTGTTGTTGAGTGAAGATGAAGGGGAGCTGCAAGGCTTGGTGGATGAGTTTGAGAGAGTGTGTAAGAAACGGAACCTAAAGGTGAATGTAGGGAAGAGTAAAGTGATGGTCTTTGAGAGAGGTGAAGTCAGTGAATGTATAGCGAGGTTGGATGGTGAGGAATTGGAAAATGTGAGTACGTTTAAGTATTTGGGTAGTGTGATGAGTAAGGATGGAGGTTTGGAGGGTGAAGTGCTTGAAAGGGTACAGCAGGGAAGAAAGGTTGCTGGTTCCTTGAAAGCAGTGATAAGAAACAGGGAAGTGAGCATGGAAGTAAAAAAGTTACTACATGACAGTATTGTGATACCAACTCTAACGTACGGAAGTGAAGCTTGGACGTTGTTGGAAGGACACAAGTCAAGAGTGAGAGCAGTGGAAATGAGTTATTTAAGAGGAGCTTGTGGAGTCACGTGGAGAGACAGGCTGACGAATGAGGATATAAAGGAGCGTTGTGGTGTTGATGTGGATGTGATAGGAAGCGTTGTGAGGAACACACTGAGGTGGTTTGGCCATGTGGAGAGGATGGAGGGTGAAAGACTGACGAAGAGAGTGTATGTGAGTGAGGTGGAGGGTGGAAGAGGGAGGGGGAGACCGAGGATGAGATGGAGGGATGGGGTGGAGAGGTATATGAGAGAGGGGGGTGTGAGTTGGGAGCAGGGTAGTGAAATGGCGGGGGACAGGGCGACTTGGAGGCGATTTGTTTGTGGCCACCCCAAACGGGATTGAGGCGTCTGGCAATAGATAGATAGATAATGTGTAAACAGCAAGTGAAAGTAATGAATGTAAATATACGTGAACAATGGAAAATAGTTTTATAAGTTATTTCAAGTGACAGTGCATAACACTGTAAATAAAATAGAAATGTAAATAACGTAAATAAAATAGAGAACGTAAATAGAAATGTAAATGAGTAGTATTATAAGAATACGAGTATATACCCTAGGAGTAATGAAAGTGAAAGTTTCACTCTAGCATGTCTGAATGCTATGAGTTATGAGAGTGAAGATGAAAGTGACATTCACTCTCAATGCCAGTATACAGGACGAGAAAGTGAATGCTACGCATTTTACTGAAAGAAATTGAATCCCTACAGTGACAATAAACTAATACTACTGAAGGAAACTTATGGATAAAGACTGTAGATATATATAAGTGTTATATAGTAATAGAAATATAAAGTGTGAGGGGTTTTATGAATAATAAATGACAGACTACCATAAGCGAACTAGTGCCAGTGCGACGATCAGACGCGCTCGTAATTTCCATTGCTTTCACAGTGTTTTTTTTTTTGAGTATGGATCCCAAACTACTTGAAAATTGTAGAATAGTGTTTATAGTGTTTGTATCTGGCTGTGGTAATCATATTACGGGTTGTCGGGAAGTGTAAAGTGGAGACTTCGTTACCCTACTTCAGAGGTCTCCACAAGTCCTACGGAAACCGACGAAGGCTCAACAATCATTCCAGGAGAAAGCTGAAGGTATGTGCCATAAGCATATGTAATTTTATTATTCTAGGACTAATAACTGATTTTTGGCAAATATTTTTTGAGAGTCTGTCGGAGCCCAAATAACCCGGCGGCACACGCAAGTAATTGGTAAACAAGCCCGCGGTGTAGGGGTTAAAGAACGAGTGATGAAAAGAGGATTTATGTACCTAGGAGAAAAATAAGGAAGCTGGAAAACCAAGTAGTAAGGGATGCCTTCTACAGCGAGATGAGGAGAGTGGTGGCTGAACAGGAAGCCACAGACGGAGGCATTAATGAACAGTACAGAACAGTACAAGAACAATCTCTTGAGAGTTACTGATGTAATATGCAGTTGGACAAGAGGCCCACCAAGACACAAAGTAACTTGGTGGTGGGATGAGGGTGTAGAAGCAGCAGTTAAGGAGAATAGAAGGCTTTTCCGAGAATGGAAGAAGGGTGGTAGCAAGGAGGAATACTTGGCTGCCAAGTGTAGGGCTAGATGAGAGGTATACAGGGCGAAATATGAGTCACAGAGACTTTTACTTGATAACCTAAATGTCTGATTTGGCTCATATCTCTGACTGGGGTAAAAATAATCCTGTTGTTTTTAATGCAAGGCTTGGTGGATGAGTTTGGGAGAGCATGTAAGAAACAGAATCTAAAGGTGAATGTAGGGAAGAGTAAAGTTATGGTCTTCGAGAGAAGTGAAGTCAGTGAATGTACAGTGAGGCTGGATCAGGAGGAAATGGAAAATGTGAGTATGTTTAAGTACTTGGGTAGTGTGATGAATAAGGATGGAAGTTTGGAGGATGAAGTGCTTGAAAGGGTACAGCAAGGAAGAAAGGTTGCTGGTTCCATGAAAGCAGTGATAAGAAACAGGGAAGTGAGCATGGAAGTGAAAAAGTTACTACATGACAGTATTGTGACACCAGTTCTAACGTATGGAAGTGAAGCTTGGACGTTGTTGGAGGGACACAAGTCAAGAGTGAGAGCAGTGGAAATGAGTTATTTGAAAGGAGCATGTGGAGTCACATGGAGAGACAGATTGACAAATGAGGATGTAAAGGAGCATTGTGGTGTGGATGTGGACTGATAGGAAGCGTTAAGTGAAACACACTGAGGTGGTTTGGCCATGTGGAAAGGATGGAGAGTGAGAGACTGATGAGGAGAGTGTATGTGAGTGAGGTGGAGGGGGAGAGGGGGAGGGGGAGGCCAAGGATGAGATGGAGGGATGGAGTGGAGAGGTATATGAGAGAGGGGGGTGTGAGCTGGGAACAGGTCAGTGAAACTGCGGGGGACAGGGCGACGTGGAGGCGATTTGTTTGTGGCCACTCCGTGTGGGATTAAGGCGTCTGGCAATAGACAGATTGATAGATAATTTTTAATGCATCAAAGACTCAGGTCTTACACCTATCAAGCCGATAAAGTCTTCCACAAGTGTACCTGCTAATGTTTAAAAAAATCCAGCTCAACCCTGCATCATTCTTGAACATTCTTGGGGTTTCATTCTCTTGGGGCTTATCTTGGAAAGATTGTATTACATCTCTTGTAAAACCTGCTTCCAAGAGATTAGGTATGCTAAGCTGACTCTCTACCTTCTTTACCCCTGCACACTTGTTGACTTTATACACGGGTTTTATTCACCCCTGTGTAGAGTACAACTCTCATATGTGGGGAGACTCCCCACATACAGCTCTTCTCAATAGGGTGGAGGCAGGCTTTTCATCTCATTAACTCTCCTCCTCTTACTGGCTCCCTTCAACCTGTCTCCTCATCACAATCCATACCTTCTTTACCTCTGCACAGTTGTTGACTTTATATATGGGTTTTATTTGCCCCTGTGCAGAGGACAACTCTCATGCATGGGAAGGCTCCCCACATACAGTACAGCTCTTCTCAATAGGGTGGAGGCAAAAGCTTTTCGTCTCATTAACTCTCCTCCTCTTACTGGCTCCCTTTGAACTGTCTCCTCATCGCACTGTTATATCTTTATCTCCTTTCTATCTCTACTTCAATGGTCACTGCTCCTCTGAACTGTCTGCTTGAATCCCTCCACCTCTATGACGGGCGCATAGCACCCGTCTAACAACAAATTCTCATTCCTTTTCTGTCCAGCTCTCTAATGCAAGAGTCAACCATTACTCCCATTCCTTAATTTATGCAAGAGTCAAACATTACTCCCATTCCTTAATTTATGCAAGAGTCAACCATTACTCCCATTCCTTAATTTATGCAAGAGTCAACCATTACTCCCATTCCTTAATTTAGGCAAGAGTCAACCATTACTCCCATTCCTTAATTTATGCAAGAGTCAACCATTACTCCCATTCCTTAATTTATGCAAGAGTCAACCATTACTCCCATTCCTTAATTTATGCAACAGGTCAACTCTGGAACTGTCTCCCTCTGTATGTATTTCCTATTTTCTATGTGTCCAGGCATCTCGAAATGAACGGATCTTGAATTTGGCCCTCTTTTGTACTGATTTTTTTTTTTTTCTTGGATGGAATGGTTGGAGGGCACTTAGCCTTTGGTTCCTTCTTTCTTGCATAAAAAAGAAAAAAAAATGAGTGCCTGCACCATGTAGTGATCCCATGAGTACGCATACTCATATGCATCCTTCACTGACTTGAGAATAGTAGCCGGATGGTCTAAGGTAAGACCCTGTTGCTCCTCCGCAGCCACATCAGAAGTATCTGCATCATCGTCCTCCTCACTGGCAGACTTGATGAGCTCCTCCAAGTCACTGTCTGCGAGGAGTGTTGATTGGACGTCAACGAGCTCCTCGACCTCAACCTCCCTCATGTCATCGATGCCCTGACTGCCCATGATTTGTGTCAGTGCCACAGCTTTGCTCACTGCCACAGTCCAGACTTCATCAGGAGGGAGGCCCTTGTAATTGTGAACATTCTCTGGAAAAATACTCTTCCAGCAGGTATTCATCATTTCCTTCTCAGGTCTGAGAGGGTTTCCTAAATGATGGTGAGTTGGCAATGGTGATGCCCCGCCAGTACTCTCGCAGATCAAAACTGTCGTCATTGTAGCAGCCGTGGCTCAGTTGGTTAAAGCGCTCCGCTCTGACCAAAGGGTCAGAGGATCGAATCCACCCAAGAGTCATTGGTAGACATCAGGAAGGGCATCCGGTCATAAAATGCTACACACTCCAAATCAAAGTCCTCTACCCAGGGGCAACGCCTTAGCCCTTATCCAAAAAAGGGGGACTTGGCGGCAGGGGGGGGGGAATTGTCCACTGACTCGACAAGGTGCTGCAGGGATCTGCAGGTGCAGATGGCTTTGAAGACCCAGATTACACCCTAGTCTATGGACTGGATGATGGAGGTGGTGTTGGGAGGCAAGACTTCAACCTGGGCATCCCCATTATCGCACTGTACATCGTCGAGATGTCCATCAGCATTATCGAGAATCAGGAGGACCTTGAGCTTCAGGCCGAGATTGTTCAGGTATCTCCTGACTTCGGGAAGGAAGCTCATGTGAAACCAGTCCCCAAACAGTTTCTTAGTAATCCATGCCTTCTTGTTATGCACCCAGTACACTGGCAACAAATTATTGCTCCTGTTGCACAGTACCCGGGGATTTGCAGCCTTGTATACGAGCCCAGGCTTGAACATGTGGCTAACTGCGTTGCAACACATGGGGAAGGTTACAATTCCTTTGCGGCCTTAACTTCTGGGGCTTGTGCTTCCTGCAGAGTAATGTAGGTACTGGCTGGAATCTTCTAAAACAATGCTGTCTCAATAGCGCTGAACACCTGCTCAGGCCTGTACAGTTTCTTCACGATCTTTTTCTTCAGAGTTACTGGGTACGCCACAGCTGCCGCGTGGTCTGCAGATGCTGCTTCTCCAGAAAGCAGCACATTCTTCAAGGAGAACAGCTTCCTGAAGAGATCGAACCACCCCTTGCTTGCCTGAAACTACGGTGCTGTGGGTCTTCAGAAGAGGTGCTGGGTTGCAGGCCCTCCTAAGAAGAACTGCATGCAGATTCTGCTCTTTTTCGCAGATGATGATATTATTCAGAGCCACATTCTTCCTGCAGCAGTCCTCCACCAACATACATAAGGCAAATTCCATTTGCACAATGCTCTTATCTCGCACAGTTGTCGCCATCTTTGCGTTAACCAATTACATAAGCTGCAACAGCATCATGAATGGCCTTCTCATTTTTCTTGATGCAGCGCATTGTGCTCTCTTTCACACCAAAATGTTGGCCAATAGCTGCGAACAACTGCCCCTCAAGCACCATGCTCAGCAATTTCATTTTATCCTCCAGCAACATCACTTTCTTATGCCACTTAGGCTTCCTAGCCCCAGATGCACCCTGGGCTGCATGCTTAGGATCCATTTTTCACCGGGGTGAAGAATGGAGGTGATTAACGAAGCTGTAATAACATGCACAACACATGTGGATGCACCACCCGAGAGATGAACTGAATGAGAATGAACGTGGTGGCATTGCTGGGCCTCCTCTTTGAACAGCCAATAAGATAGGAAGAAAGACACGCAGGCAGATAATATGGGATGCTATCCTAGGAGCCAATCACAAGCATGATCTTCTATCTCTATCTATCTATCTATAGCCCGACGCCCTAATCCCGCAAAGGGTGGCCGCAGACAAAACGCCTCCAAGTCACTCTGTCCCCCACAATTTGACTCCCCTCCCCCCAACTCACCCCCCCCTCCCTCATATACCTCTCAACTCCATCCCTCCACCTCATCCTCGGTCTACCCCTCCCTCTCCCTCCCCCCACCTCACCTACATACACCCTCTTAGTCAGTCTTTCATTCTCCATCCTCTCCACATGTCCAAACCACCTCAGTGTATTTCTCCTAATCTTTTCAACCACATCCACATCTACCCCACAACGTTCCTTCACTTCTTCATTCGTCAACCTGTCCCTCCACATCACTCCACATGCTCCTCTCAAGTAACTCATTTCCACTGCTCTCACTCTTGACTTGTTCTCCTCTTGCAAGGTCCGCGCCTCGCTTCCATACGTCAGGGTAGGGATCACAATACCATCATGCAGTGACTTCTTAACTTCCATACTCACCTCCCTATTTCTCATCACTGCTTTCAGTGTGCCAACAACCTTCCTTCCCTGCTGTACCCTTTCACGTACTTCATCCCCCAAAGTTCCATCCTTACTCATCACACTACCCAAGTACTTGAATGCACTCACATTCTCCATATCCTCACCATCCAACCTCACTGCACACTCTGTGACTTCATTCCTCTCAAACACCATAACTTTACTTTTGTTTACATTGACTTTCAGCTTCCTCCTCCTACACACTGTCCCAAATTCATTCACCAAACCTTGCAACTCCCATTCATCTTCACTCAACAATACTGTATCATCAGCAAACAGCAACACCGGAAGCTTCCAAATCTCACCCTCATTCATTAGGGCCATCCCCACATCCACTGCCCTACCTTGTACCTCCTTTACAACCCCATCCATATATATATTAAACAGCCATGGAGACATTACACACCCCTGTTTCAGTCCCACATTGAGATCAAAGAACTCACTCAGCTCACCATCCACTCGCACCGTAGCCCTAGCTCCCTTGTACAGCACTCAACAATTTCCCCTCCACTCCATATATTCTTAATACCTTCCACATACCTTTCCTATCTATTCTGTCATAAGCTTTCTCCTAGTCCATGAAGGCAGCGTACACTTTCCTTCCCTTCTCTAGATACTTCTCCACTAAACATCTTAGAACAAATATCTGATCTACACACCCTTTTCCCTTCCTAAATCCCCCTTGTTCTTCTCCAACTAGCTCCTCTGTCATGATCTTACTGCAAGAAAACAGTGGGAGATTTGTGTTGTGAAATACCAAGTGCTGTAGAATACTGATCCCCTGTCCTGAAAGCACATACCTATACAGGGTAGCTGCACAGTTCAACTGTACAGAACAGTATTTCTCAAGGAAAACATGCAGAAAAAATCACTTATAAACCACGAGGAACAGCTGATGCTGTGGAAAAACATGACACATCTTCATGAGAAGTTTTGAAATAATTTCCCAGAAAAATCCGTAAATGGCGAACCCATGAATGGTGGGGGTTGACCATACACCTGACAACCGGAGGCAGAGTTAGGCAGAACAAGGGAGGTTAGCATGGCAGAAAAAAAGGGATAGATAGACCTAACCAAGCAAGGGAAGTGAGATGTGCAAGGAATGCATAACAGAAATAAAACAAAACACATTATGAGGAATAAAGTACCAGAGAGTAGCCAGATAATTTCTTGATACAGTTAATCCCATGTGGCTAGTGGCATAAATCCCATGTGGTTCAGTGGAACAGGAGACAATATTGCACTACACCTCCTTCTCTGTCTGACTCATGCTCTATCTGTCATCCAGTAAAAATCTCCTGCTTCTTTTCAAGGGATAGGATATTCTTGGTGTGCTTGGTGGGTGGAGGTGCCATTGAGACACAAGCCAACAGAGGACAGGAGGCCAGTACAGCACGATGGACAGGGATAACAAAACACGCAACAAACTGAATCATATGCACAGCTGCCATGTGGAATTACACTAGTGGAAGATGAGCATAGAGCAGCAGCATTGGACGGAGGGAGGGGAGGGAGAACCAACACGCTGCCATCCATTTTGGGACAAGATACGAGAGTAACTATCTATCTATCTATTGCCAGACACCTTAATCACGTACAGGGTGGCCACAAACAAATCGCCTCCATGTCCCCCTGTCCCCCGCCATTTCACTGCCCTGCTCCCAACTCACATCTCCCTCTCTCATATACTTATGAGTATGAAATGTACTGAAGAGGAGAGATGTACATAATTAATATCTAAGATGAGAAGAAAACTAAAGATAGGGACATACAGGTAACAAATGCAAAAGAAAATTGCCAAATTTAGCAACATCAAAGGCAGGGTTTTGGTGCCGAAATTTAAGTCAGTGTTTGGGTGATGGGACTCCCTCTGAATGGCATGGATTTCAAATCTTGGGCTTCCAGCAGATTTAACCCATTCCATGCCATGTCCGTATATATGCGGACAAACCAAGTGTCAAAACTGCCAAATCCGCATACATATGGACTAACTCACAGTACCCTAAATTGTAGAGTCCATATATATATATAGACACAGTTTTGATCACATTTGCACAAAATTATTTGAGTCTGCCCTTGGTGTGTGACAGAAAATGGGATGACAGACACCCCCTCCTCCCCTCCCGTGCCTTATACCAATTAAAAAAAAAATAAGTAAATAAAAAATAAAAAAAAAAAAAAATAAAAAAAATGAATGTGAAAATACCTAAAATTAGCACGGAATCCCAACTTCCCATCATCATAGTTTTGACTGTGGCCGCATTACATACACCAGGTTGTGTTTCCATGCCACAAGTACTCCATGCATCCACCCACCCCACACCAAAATGGACTATCTATCCACACCAGCCGCTGACGGTTTGTGAAAGTAGCCATCTGACACAAATCTGGGTCATGCCGTGCTGCCAAAGATATTGTGCTTACTCCCGACTTCTAGTTGAAGTTGGAGAACTTCCAAGTGATGAATTAACTGACAGTGATGCGTAAATAGTGCATATAATGAAATTAACAATAGTGAATGTAAGCAACTAGACGAAAATCACAAAATCAAGTAACGTAGGGAAAATAACGTAACATACATGCGATTTACCTTAACTAATGTGACTGTGTGCAGCATGAGTGTTTATTGTGCCTTATGCAAGTTTTTATACTACCTTATACCAAGATAATAATAAAAAGCAAAATGAATGTGAAAATAAGTAAAATTACCATGGCACCCCGACTTCCCATCATCATAGTTTTGACTATGGCTATACTACGTAAACCAGGTTGCGTTTTCATACTATAAGTATTACATGCATCCAGCCACTCTACACCACACTCGACTATCTACCCACATAGCCACTGGCGGTATCTGTAAGTAACCATCTGACGCAAATCTGGGTGTATTGGACCAAAACACCTGTTTTCAGGTGGAAAACAACCGAAGTGATCACTTCTACTATCACTAGGCTTAGTTTAACCACTTTTCAGGTATATTCACCACTTCTCAGGTCTATTCATGGGGAAAAAAGAAAGTTGAAAATGGCCAGCATTCTAGGTAAATTTGCCATCCAGACCCTCAGTAATCTAGGCACAAAAGCCAACAAAGGCTCCAGCATTGCACTGGTTAAAAATTTTACACCAACTGCTGTAACAGATACTGAGGTGTGCCAGATGATGTGGCGATGGATACGTGAGTTCACTCTATTTCTGGAAAAACATGCCATATACAGTACATATAAATGGATAGGTGTTTTCTTCAGTAATGAGCTTGGACAGAAAATAAGTGTATGTTCATATGTTATTTTCAGAGCATGAAATAAGAGATTTATAGAAAAGAAGGCATTTAGCACAGTAAACAATATGTGCACTAGGTTATAATAGCAAAATAAGGTTGAGAAAAAAAAATCTGATTTTCATTCAGGGATGTGGTGGTGACCATCATCCACTCACTTGATGTAGTGCTGCCTACTTCTTTCACCATTATCATCCTTTTTCTGTATCTGCCCTCCTCTCTTTCTATTTCTCCTCATCTTTCCTGTCACGTTTTTGTACTCTTCTTTACTTTTCACAAGGCTTTACACTGAGTGACAAGCCAAATGGTTTCCTGAAAGCCATGACACCATTTACAATGAAGGGTGGTAACCATGTAACTAACCCTTAAGAGCACCGTACATACCAACAAATGGGTTGATGGAGGATTAATGCCCCTCCCCATAAAACATATAACTCAAAGCCAAACAGCCACCCTGTATGAGATAATGGGGTCTGACTATAGACTGACAGACACAGATTATTTATTTGTAAGGTTAATACCCCCTGCATACCATCGGGCACAGTGTCATTGGAATGACTGGAAAATGGGTGAAGTGATAAGCACCATAAGTACAGGGTGAATAAAACATGCATCGGGGCTGAGGAAATATGTGGGAAGCAGTGTGGCAGTGCAAGGGAGTAGCACACGGCAGCCAGCCATGGCTGCAGTCACCACGCGCACCTGAATGCAGCTTCTTCGAGCGGGCAAAAGTTACCTCTATTAATCACCTCCATGCTCCTCAACAATTCCACCTAGCAGACTGAGGAAACATGGATTGGAAAGAGGAAGGATTGTTGAGTATTTTGGTGGTTAACTGACTGTTCTAGGTGGTATGGTTGCTGAGATATGAGTATGTGAATATGAGTAGTTGAAGCATTTTTTCCTGTACGGAGATGTGCTGCACTGTTTAAACCCCCTAAAAGATGTGGGTTAATAACTGAAGTACTATAAGAGGGTATTTTGTTACTACTAACCACTGGCTGAAGTTCGCTAGCAGCACTTTTGTTTACCACTTTTCCCTTTCTTTGGGTTGTGGAGGCGGACTTGGTCATTGGAGGCAGTCTGACGGTCTCTCTGTTCTTTCTTGGTCTGCAGCACCATCTTGGTCATCACAGTGAACATCTAAGTAGAAAAAAAAATAAAATAAAATAAAAATAAATAAAGTGAGGCACAGTTGAATGTACAAAGTACGTGCAGAGAAAACTGATACGTATATATGTCTGTCAAAACATGATGTTTGCAACAGAAAATAACAGCAACAACAATTATAATAATAAAAAAATAATAATGATATAATCTTTTTTCTTAAGTGGCTGGTGGGTGCACTCACCATCCACTCACTTGATGTAGTACTGCTCTTGGGTGACTGTCCTTTCCTCTCTTCCTTCCTACTTTTCTTCCTTCCTCTTGTCTCTCTTTCCTTCATTCTTTCCTCTTCCTTCTGTCTATGGATGACTCTACACTGAACAACAAGCCAAATGGTTTCCTGCATTTAGGAAACCATTTACTATGCTGAGTGGTAACCATATACCCAAATTATGGCACCTGGTGGTTTAATGGGTAATTAAGGTGCTCTAATCGGACTGGGCCTATGCAGGTTTACATCAAGGGATGGTTGGGGTTTATTGCTCACATAATGCCACTCAGGGATGAGTGAGGCTGGTCACTCTTATCTTAAATGTCAGGACTAACTTGCCAAGGCTCTGGCTCCTACACTCCTCATGGGGCAACACAGGATTTGGATGATGATGATGATGATCTTGTTTCTTTCATACTTACTGTGTGAAGGGCTTTACAACATGGCTCTCAGATCTGTTTCAAGACAGGAAATAGATAGAAAACAAGTTCAAGATGCACCTCCCTTCTTCCTGTACCATAGGAGGTAGGATGCTGCTTACACTGCCCCCACCCCCCCTAAACACATACACACACACACACACACACACACACACACACACACACACACAATTTAATAAGGTGGCAGAGAAAGCAAAGAAATGAGGAAAGTTTCAGACTGGAATTAGATGAAATAAGGAAGGAACTGTACCAACAAAAGGAAAATAATGAGGAACAGGTAAAGGAATTAAACAGAAAAGATGCAACAATAGGTGAGCTACAAACTGAAGCAGACATTCTGAAGAAGAAAATGAACGGAATGGGAAATACAGTAGTTACCCATGAATGAGTTTTGAGGGAGTATAATGATGATAAACACATAATTAGACAGGCAGGTAATCTGCTGGAACATGGCACAGACACTGATGAGAAGATAACTCAGGCAAATGAAATTATGAGAAATTACAAAGAGGAAGTACAAAGTACATGGGCAGAAATAGCCAAAACAAGCCAAGATCTAGAAAACAAAGTTGAAGCAAAAGACCTAAAAAGAGAAGTGAAAGACATTTTATTTATTTTTTATTTTTTATTTATCATCCAATCCTACATTGCCCCATGAGGAGCGTAGGAGCCCAGGGCTAGGCAAGTTGGTCCTGACATTTAAGATGAGAGTGACCAGCCTCACTCATCCCTGAGTGGCATTACGTGAGTAACAAACCCAACCACTCCTTGGATATAAACCTTCACCGGCTCAATCCAATTGGAGCGCCATAATTACTCACTAAACCACCAGGCGCCAAAATCTGGTTATATGGTTACCACCCAGCGTAGTAAATGGTTTCCTGGTGCACAGGAAACCATTTGGCTTGTCACTCAGTGTAGGGTCACCCACAGGCAGAAGGAAGAGGAGAGAATGAAGGGAGTGTAAAGTCACCCGTAGGCAGAAGAAAATCCAAGGCTGATAAAGGAAACAGCTGGGAATAACAAATCTGTAGTCATCAATGGTAAAGATGAAAAAGAAATAAGGAACAGAATCACCAATGGTAACAAGGAGATGGTAAGTGTAATGAACATTTAGAAAGTACTGTAGTATCAGAGGAAATCGATGAGAAAGACGTAGAGGAATTTAAAAGATTAGGGAAATATGAGAGAAACAAATCAAGGCCTCTGGAAGTAACCTTCCAAAGTATGAACACTGTAGAAGAGGTATTAAAAAATGCTGGCAAACTTAAGGAATCAGAGGAATACAAAGATGTATGGATAAATAGGTGCCTAACCCAAGAGGAATGGGGATTACTAAAGGAAAAAGGGAAAGAAGCAAAAGGTAAGAATGATAAAAGGTCAGTAGTACGATTTCAAGAAAATGGCACATAAACATCAGGGACTATGTATGGCAAATAAAAGTAAGATAACAGATTCAACCAACATCAAATAAGTGAACAATATGGCTAAGTTAATGTACTCAAATGTAGATGGAATGTATCCAAATCATTAGAGATAAAAGACTATCATACAAAATGAGCCTCATATTATTCCCTTGTACAAAGGAAAAGGGGAAAAAGAAGTGTGTGGTAATCATAGGGGCATTTGTCTTCTTAGTATAATAGGAAAAGTGTATGGTAGGATACTTATTGACAGAGTTAGAGAAAGAACAGAGAAATTAGTTGGAGGAGAACAGGGAGGCTTTAGGAAGGGAAAAGGTTGTGTAGATCAGATATTCATTCTTAGATCTTTAGTGGAAAAGTTTCTAGAGAAGGGAAAGAAGTTGTATGCGGCTTTCATGGATTTGGAGAAAGCATATGACAGGGTGGATAGATAAGGATTGTGGAAAGTGTTAAGAATATATATGGAGTAGATGGGAAGTTGTTGAATGCTGTGAAGAGTATGTACGATGGTGCGAAGGCTGCAGTGCGTGTGGATGGTGAACTAAGTGAATTTTTCTCTTTGAAAGTTGGGTTGAAACAGGGATGTGTCATGTCTCCATGGTTGTTCAATCTGTACATGGATGGGGTAATAAAAGAGGTACAAGGTAGGGTGGTGGATGTTGGAGTGGCCCTGGTGAGAGAGGATTGTGTTTGGAAACTCCCTGTACTGTTGTTTGCAGATGATACTGTGTTGTTGAGTGATGACGAAGGGGAGCTGCAAGGCTTGGTGGATGAGTTTGGGAGAGTGTGTAAGAAATGGAATTTAAAGGTGAATGTAGGGAAGAGTAAAGTGATGGTCTTTGAGAGAGGGGAAGTCAATGAATGTACAGCGAGGTTGGATGGTGAGGAATTGGAAAATGTGAGTACGTTTAAGTACGTGGGTAGTGTGATGAGTAAAGATGGAGGTTTGGAGGATGAAGTGCTTGAAAGGGTACAGCAGGGAAGAAAGGTTGCTGGTTCCTTGAAAGCAGTGACAAGAAACAGGGAAGTGAGCATGGAAGTGAAAAAGTTACTACATGACAGTATTGTGATACCAACTCTAACGTACGGAAGTGAAGCTTGGACGTTGTTGGAAGGACACAAGTCAAGAGTGAGAGCAGTGGAAATGAGTTATTTAAGAGGAGCCTGTGGAGTTACATGGAGAGACAGGCTGACGAATGAGGATATAAAGGAGCGTTGTGGTGTGGATGTGGATGTGATAGGAAGCGTTATGGGGAACACACTGAGGTGGTTTGGCCATGTGGAGAGGATGGAGGGTGAAAGACTGACGAAGAGAGTGTATGTGAGTGAGGTGGAGGGGGGAAGAGGGAGGGGAAGGCCGAGGATGAGATGGAGGGATGGGGTGGAGAGGTATATAAGAGAGGGGGGTGTGAGTTGGGAGCAGGGCAGTGAAATGGCGGGGGACAAGGCGACTTAGAGGCGGTTTGTTTGTGGCCATCCCAAACAGGATTGAGGCGTCTGGCAATAGACAGATAGATTATTTGTCTAACAGAAAACAAAATTTACCCCAAGGATATCAAACGACTCCTTAAATATGAACAAGTACAATATTTGGTGATGAAACAGAAATTTACAAAAAGGAGGAGTCAGACACTACCAAAGAAAAGACTCCAAGTAAATGAGATAGAGACAGACATAACCTCACAAAAAGAATTAACTGCAGCAGACAGCAGTACATTTGAAGGGAAAATAATTGTGGCAAACTTATATATGCCACCAAAGATAAAAACATGGGATAAAGGCGAATATGAAGACCTGACAGAAGAGACAATTCAGAGTTTACGATCCCTATTATACAGAAAGGAAGAAAAATCTGAAAGAAATATACTAAAGGGAGACTTTAACACAAATATTAACTGGAATACTCTAGATGTAGGAAGATATGAAAGCTGTTGGGGTCAATGGCTCCTGGATCTTATACAGTTTTTTCTAACAACCTGTAAAGGAGAACACCAGAAAAAGAGGACCAGAAGCCCCCTCATTATTAGATCTCATATTTACTATGCAAGGAAAATGAAACTGACAATATAATCTATCACCCCCTATTCGGCAAAAGCGACCACACAGTATTAGATTACAATCTCAGGATAGCATATGATATAGTTAGAGATAATAAAAATTACAAAAAGAGGCTAAACTTCAAAAAGGGCAACTACCATGACCTACAGAAGTGCTTGGGAAAGGGAACTAAGAGGTCAAGATATAAATGTTATACAGTAATCTCTCCACTATCTGATGTAACAGAGCCAAAGGCATGTCTGGAAAGGGGTCCTGTCCGGAAAGTGGGCACCTGCCTGCTGGAGTGGTACTTAACCCCTTAAGTGCTAATCTCATTGATCGGGCTTTCTGAGCAATTTCTTAAGAGGACGAGCAACACCGATCGTACAATATCCACAAAAAACTGGCGGCAGCTGGCTCCACCCCAGCTGTGATGTAGATGGCTTCTAACCAATCAGAACTAGGTGTTGGACACACCGGAGGGGGGACCCAGGCCCGTAACCAGGCGGTGGGGGGTGTACCCCCCACCTCCCTCTCGCCACGTCCTTCTACTCCACTACCTTGTTACTACCCTACCTCCCGCCGTTCTTACCGCCACAACAACCCCTCCCACCCCCTCCCATGTGGATTTCCCCCCCACATCCCCCTCCCCAGTCAACTGGGGGGAGGGTATTTCCCCCCTACCCTCCCTCCATGTCCCTGTACTCCACTTTGGCCCTTCCTTTGTGTCTTGTGGTGGTTTCCTCCCATCCCTTGATCCCCATCCTCCCCTACCCGGCCTTACCAGCTCCCCCTACCACCCCCCCCTACCCGCAACCCCTAGCACCTCCCCGGCCTCGAATATTTTGCGTATTTTTTACGCTTTATGGCACGTGTTTTTGAATCATTACCTGTAATTTATTGGTGTCTGCACACAGATATGCACACCACAATTATTTTACCTGTCTTTAGTCGAAACCCACTTGAAAAAGACATTTTATTTTATGCCGACGCATGGAAGCATGTTGGAGCCTTCAAAATGAAACGAAACGAAAACTAGATTTGACAGCTCGGAGGAGAGGGGAGGGAGGAGGGGAGGGGGGAAGGGAGGTTAGGCGAGGGGAGGGGAGGGAAGGAGAGGAGAGAGGAGGGGAGGGAAGGGAAGGGAAGGGGATGGAGGAGACTGGAGGTTTGATGAGGGGAGAGAAGGGGAGGTAATTTTTACTATTTATCATATTTTTATTGGGGAGTTCATGACCTATTTCCCTTGCTAGATTTGACAGCTCGGCGGGGAGGGAAGGGGGAAGAGGAAAGGGAAGGGAAGGTTAGGCGAGGGGAAGGGAAGGGAAGGGAAGGGGAGGGAGGGGATTGGAGGTATGAAGGGAGAGGAGGGAAGGATAATTCTTATTTATAATACGGTATGGTAGGATACTAATTGACAGAGTTAGAGAAAGAATAGAGAAATTAGTTGGAGAAGAACAGGGAGGCTTTAGGAAGGGAAGAGGTTGTGTAGATCAGATATTCATTCTTAGATCTTTAGTGGAAAAGTTTCTAGAGAAGGGAAAGAAGTTGTATGCGGCTTTCATGGATTTGGAGAAAGCATATGACAGGGTGGATAGACAAGGATTGTGGAAAGTGTTAAGAATATATATGGAGTAGATGGGAAGTTGTTGAATGCTGTGAAGAGTATGTACGATGGTGCGAAGGCTGCAGTGCGTGTGGATGGTGAACTAAGTGAATTTTTCTCTTTGAAAGTTGGGTTGAAACAGGGATGTGCCATGTCTCCATGGTTGTTCAATCTGTACATGGATGGGGTAATAAAAGAGGTACAAGGTAGAGTAGTGGATGTTGGAGTGGCCCTGGTGAGAAAGGATAGTGTTTGGAAACTCCCTGTACTGTTGTTTGCAGATGATACTGTGTTGTTGAGTGAAGACGAAGGGAAGCTGCAAGGCTTGGTGGATGAGTTTGAAAGAGTGTGTAAGAAATGGAATTTAAAGGTGAATGTAGGGAAGAGTAAAGTGATGGTCTTTGAGAGAGGTGAAGTCAGTGAATGTACAGCGAGGTTGGATGGTGAGGAATTGGAAAATGTGAGTATGTTTAAGTACTTGGGTAGTGTGATGAGTAAAGATGGAGGTTTGGAGGGTGAAGTGCTTGAAAGGGTACAGCAGGGAAGAAAGGTTGCTGGTTCTTTGAAAGCAATGATAAGAAACAGGGAAGTGAGCATGGAAGTGAAAAAGTTACTACGTGACAGTATTGTGATACCAACTCTAACGTATGGAAGTGAAGCTTGGACGTTGTTGGAAGGACACAAGTCAAGAGTGAGAGCAGTGGAAATGAGTTATTTAAGAGGAGCCTGTGAAGTCACATGGAGAGACAGGCTGATGAATGAGGATATAAAGGAGCGTTGTGGTGTGGATGTGGATATGATAGGAAGCGTTATGAGGAACACACTGAGGTGGTTTGGCCATGTGGAGAGGATGGAGGGTGAAAGACTGACGAAGAGAGTGTATGTGAGTGAGGTGGAGGGGGGAAGAGGGAGGGGGAGGCCGAGGATGAGATGGAGGGATGGGGTGGAGAGGTATATGAGAGAGGGGGGTGTGAGTTGGGAGCAGGGCAGTGAAATGGCAGGGGACAGGGCGACTTGGAGGTGATTTGTTTGTGGCCACCCCAAATGGGATTGAGGCATCTGGCAATAGATAGATAGATAGATAGATATTTATTTGGGGGGTTTGTTATTATTTTATTTTTTTCTAACCACATTACAATGGTTTATAACATCTATACACACCAAAAAAAAATTGATTTTGGTGATTTTTGTACGTATTGTTGCGAAGAAAACAGGTACGAGAGGCGTATTTTCTTTCTCGTCGGGGCCGCAACGGGTAATTATTATAAACTTTGACGGACCATAGCTCGGTAACTATCGGGTCTAGGAGGGTGGGGTTTGCGTTTTCAGGTGTGTAAATTCTAGCTCTATAAATCGGGCAAAAAACTTTTAACCTTCGAGGAAGTCGAAAAATTGGCCTGTTTTTGTGTCCTGGGGGACAGTCGGGGCTGGAGAATTGCGTACCCTAGGGGTTAACCCTTTAACCGCGGGTGTCATTCCAGTATGACATCAACAAAACTGGACCAAACCGCGGGTGTCATTCTGGAATGTTCGTGAATATTTTGAACACCGCGCGTTTTTCCTGCGCACAAATTGTCTCACGCAAGAGTAGCTGTCGAATTCTTTCACGCCAGCCATCCCACACCTCCCTCCTCCCACCCCAAGGGGGCCCCCCCCACCCCTGCCCTGACACGCATCAGTCAGTATCTGTCCAGCTCTGTGCGTGATAATGGCGCTCCGTCCCGAGTCATCGTCGCTCGCTTCCTCCTCGGAAATTATTAGTGCTAGTGTGCCTTCGACCTCTACACCGAGGAAGGAACTGCCGACGGCGAGGCAGAAGGGGTTGAGCACCCCAGAAATTAGGACAGAGCTGGATAAAACTGTAAGTACAACTCTGGATTGTGGCAGTGAGAGTGATACACTTACAGCAAGTAGTAGTGACGATTTTGCAGTGATTGGTGGTGAACCATTTAGCATTGACAGTGACAGTGATGAAAGTGAACATGATGTTTCCCCCCCACTGCCACCAACTTACTCTGGGAAAGGGAAGGCGCCTATGGGGAAAATTGTTGTCGCACGTGGGAAGGGAGTGAAGCGTAAACTTATGTCTCCTACACCAGGCCCTAGCAAGCATTTCCCACACTTTCCCGTTCCCCTAGCCCTATTGCCCTCACATCTTCTTCATCTTCTGCCGTGCCCTCACCTCAGTCTACATCATCTGAGGAATATGAATTCCCAGAGCCTGCACAGCGAGGGAAGGCAGGCCGTGCAGGCAGGGTAAGCAGGGCAGGCCGGCCTAGAACAAAGGGGATGTGTGGCAGTAGGAGGGCAAAGCTGGGTGATAAGCAAGGTGATAAGCGGGGAAGAAAGGGTCGGATTTCACCACACATCAGGTCAGTAACCCCCCCTCCTGCCCCCCGCCCAGCTCCCTCACCCTCGCCACCCCCCCACTCACCCCCCTCCCGCTCACCTCCTGCCTCACTCATTGCCTCCACCTCAGCTCATTCTCATGGGGAAAAGAGTGCAATGCGACCTGCCACTTCCACTGAACCACGAACTGGGAAAGTGGATGCATTTGCTTGGT
This sequence comes from Coenobita brevimanus, assembly GCF_032717465.1. Classification (NCBI taxonomy): domain Eukaryota; kingdom Metazoa; phylum Arthropoda; class Malacostraca; order Decapoda; family Coenobitidae; genus Coenobita; species Coenobita brevimanus. Next base: position 32,750,938 of record NC_137051.1, on the reverse strand, counting down.
CTGACGGTGCTGATTTTCAGCCACACAATCCGCCGTTTGACATGACAAATGCGGGAATACAGCCTGCCTTCCCATGCAACGAAGGATATGATTTTGTTGACTACTTCCTGGCCTTCATGGATGACGAAATCGTGCAGTTTGTCAGCGATGAGACCAATAGGTATGCAGCTCAGTGTGCAACAGAGGGGCTGGGACCCACTGGCTCACCAAAGCAAGTGTCGTGGTTGCCTGTCGGAATCAGAGAGCTGTGTGTTCTTTGCTCTCATGTTCTTGATGCCCCATATCAAGAGACATGAGTTGGAGGAGTACTGGCTGGTTGATGACATTACTTCTATCCCAACATTCGGGAAGTACATGTCACGAGATCGGTTCTGACAGCTGCTAGGATACCTGCACTTCGCTGACAATGAAAACCCGTCCCAAACTGACCCTTTGTGGAAAGTGAGGGATTTTCTCAACAGGATTAGGGATTGATTTATGCGATTTTTCCGTCCTATGCAAAAAGTCATCATAGATGAATCCCTGGTATTGTTCAGAGGACGTCTCAAATTCATGCAGTACATCCCCAGCAAACGTCACCGCTTTGGGATAAAGTTCTTTGTGCTGTGTGACTGTGAGACGGGGTATATCCTTGATTTCATGATCTACTCTGCAAGTACAATGGACGTGGACAGGAAAGACCTCCTTGGCTTCTCTGGCTCCGTTGTAAAAGTGCTGATGGCGAGGTATTTTGGTGGGAATCATGTGCTGTACACAGACAATTATTACACAGCACCGAAACTCTCCAAATACCTGGCTGAACACAGCATTGGCACTGTGGGCACTGTACGGAGCCACAGGAAAGAGTGGCCAAGTTTCCCAGAAGCATCATCCTCATCCAAGGGAGATGTGCACCTGAAGAAGTCAGACAAGCTTCTGGCGATCAGGTGGCACGACAAGAAGGTCGTGAATATGCTCAGCACCATCCACAAGGGGGAATTGCAGAGAACTGGGAAGGTCAGCTACAGGACGGGAGAGCCAATCATGAAGCCCGATGCCGTCATTGACTACAATATCAACATGAGACCTGTTGATAAGTCTGACATGATGACTGGCGAAATAGACTGTCTCAGGAGAAACACCCGATGGTACAGGAAGGCTTGCCTCCACATGCTCGACATGTGCATGCTCAACGCCTTCCTCCTCTACAAGACACAAGTCTGGGGCATAAGGCAACCATCCCTGAGACAGTTCTCCAAGACTGTCGTGCAGCAGCTGCTTTGCACAATTTGGTCAGGTGACGGCATTGGTCCCGAGGCGACACTCTGACACACAACCTGACCGTCTTGAGTGCCGCAATTACATGAGCCGGCACCAGCTTGTGAAACTGCCTCTTACTGCAGGCGGCAGGTTGTCACAGGGCCGCTGCAGAGTGTGTCATAACACCACACGGAGGCCTCGGACGAGAAAAATGAGCACACACCAGTGCTAGGAATGCCAAGTCGCTCTCTGTGTGACTCCGTGCTTTGCCGAGTATCACTCTCTGAGTAAATACTGACAGTGACAGTGATATACAGCGATGCGACAGTGACGTGCTTTACCAATAATTGTATAATGGATAATGTAGTAATAAGGGATATTTTGCCTAGAAAACAATGTAAATATTGGCCAGTATAATAGGTGATATTGTAATAAGAGAATCTGCGGCACTGCTGTGATTCTGTGATGCGACAGTGACGTGCTTTACCAATAATTGTATAATATAGTAATAAGAGATATTTTACCTAGAAAATTATGTAAATATGGCCAGTATATAAGTGATATGGTAATAAGAAAATCTGCGGCACTTCTGTAATTCTGTGATGCGACAGTGACACAATATAGTAATAAGTGCAGTGTAAATATAATGTATATTGCCCAGATTATATGTAAAATAGTAATAGAAGTTAGAAATAATGAAAACATCGCCGCTAACCAAACGTCAGTGAGCATGTGATGCCGCAGTGAAGTGCGGGCAATTACAGTGCCTTTTACCTACCTCAGTGAACACAGAGTGGGTGTTTATCGTATGTGCAGTGTTCATATATGTTTACAGTACTATTATCAGAGACTGGTTGGCATTTGGTACTGGTGTGTGGGGCGTAAAATAGTGATTTTACACCCCTCACTTCTAACGGCACTGCCCGTCCTGTGAAAATCAACAAAGTCATGAAACCTACATCAATGCAAAGCTGAAGGTTAGTACTTTCTAATGGTACCCCATTTTTTTCTCTAGCTTTATTCTGTGCAGTTATTAAGGTTTAAAGGTTTGTTTACATTTGGCTGAAACCCCCACGGGAGAGGCCAGTCGGGGCAAAACAATGCCCGCGGTTAAAGGGTTAAGGACCCTAACCCAGCCTAACTTTGAAAGCCACCTAAATAACTCCCTACCGGATATGCATAGCACCTATTAAAACCTATTTAAGACCCTATTCACACCAGTAATGGACATAAAGCATGAAATAAATGAAAAGGTACCAAAGAATGAGGAATTAAAAGTGACTGTACCTCAGCCAGGGTACTTACAGCACGTCTGTGGCTGCCTTCTCAAGGCTTTGGCAGTGGTGAAAATGATCTTGAAGCATGTACAATAATCCAGTGTTGTGCTGCACTTACAGTAATTCTTCGCACTGTGAGTTATAATTGTTTAACACTGCACATTGTTAACTGCACCACGCCAGTTTCAACCGCCAGTTTGCACTCCACAGTAAATCTTTTGCACTCTCAATTCTAATTTCGTAACACTGTACAACACTAAATTCCCGTGTGGTCTACTGGCGAGGTATTGCAGTTTATTCACTGTTTATTCACAAAAAAATAAGCACGTATGGCATCCACTGCGATAAGCATTCACTTGCAATTGAAGTGAAGCAGTAACTGTTGGAGGTGTTGGTGACGGGGAAACAGAGTTGCCAGATCACAACAGCCACATTACCAAACTCCTAAATTTTCATTACCAAATTTAACTTTTCATTACCAAATTCGTAAAGCTAGCATTTATTCTTCACTAATTATATATACAAGTGAAAATACATGTAATCACTCTCCTTATAATTAACAGCATGTTGATTATTTTGACGCTATGTAGGCTAGCAAATTAATCAGAAAGAGCAGACAATCCACCATCTCCATCCTGTGTATCCTCATACATGTGAAAAATCCATTTGGTAATGCATTATTCTGATTCATTACCTAACAAATTTTTCATTACCAAATTGGCCCACATCTGGTAATGAAAAACACCAAATGGCAACCCTGACAGGGGTGGGGGGAGGGGGGAGGAAGGAAGGGGAGAAGGGTCCATGGTGTAACAGCTGTTCGGCGCTGCGCAGCTATTTCAAATTATGGGAGGGGGAAAAAAAAAATCATTTGGGGGGGGGGAATTTTTTTTTTTTCTTTTTTTTGGCCATTTTTGGGATCCTACTTGTCAAGTGGGGTTGGTGGAGGATTAGTGCCCCTCCCTGTAAAACAATTAACTCTAAGCCCTTGGCCACCCCGTCTGGGATACATGGCGTCTGGCAATGAATGAATGAATGAATGAAGGTCCAGGCCCTCAATGTCTGGTAAGTGAGGTGTCCGGAAAGTGGGCGTCCAGAAAGTACAGATATTACTGTATATGAAAAATTCTGCAAATTTTACGAAACAGGAGTCCAGCATTATGTTCCAGAGCAAAATGAAATGGTATTAAGAATAAAGATTTGGCTTAATACTGATTCCAAAAATGCAAAATAAAAAAGAGATTTGCTGTGGATCAGATACAGATGACATAAAACTGAGAGAGCATTTAACAACTACAAACAGGCAAAAAATGATTATACAAGGATAAGGAAAGAAGCTCAAAGGCAGTTTGGGGAAGACATTATAAATTGTAATACTGATCAGCTTGTTTTACGGCTACATACAAAGAAAAACAAAAGTCAAACATAAAATACAGTCAATCATGGATGAGTGGAAAGTCTAAACAGTAAAAGTCCAATTATTCGGTATCTACAGAACCGGGCTGATACTGAGTGATTAATTTGCTGAATAACCAAAAAACCTACCCACTTAGTACCTTATATGTGTTGGTGAACACTGTCATCACTACTTATATTACTACAAATGTGTTTGGAGAGAGTGCTGTATACCGTATGATACTGTACAATACTGTAATCAATACAGTACTATACCTATCTATCTATCTATCTATAGCCCGACGCCCTAATCCCGCAAAGGGTGGCCGCAGACAAAACGCCTCCAAGTCACTCTGTCACCCACCATTTGACTCCCCTCCCCCCAACTCACCCCCCCCTCCCTCATATACCTCTCAACTCCATCCCTCCACCTCATCCTCGGTCTACCCCTCCCTCTCCCTCCCTCCACCTCACCTACATACACCCTCTTAGTCAGTCTTTCATTCTCCATTCTCTCCACATGTCCAAACCACCGCAGTGTAATTCTCTTAATCTTTTCAACCACATCCACATCTACCCTACAACGTTCCTTCACTTCTTCATTCGTCAACCTGTCCCTCCACGTCACTCCACATGCTCCTCTCAAGTAACTCATTTCCACTGCTCTCACTCTTGACTTGTTCCCCTCTTGCAAGGTCCACGCCTCACTTCCATACGTCAGGGTAGGGATCACAATACCATCATGCAGTGACTTCTTAACTTCCATACTCACCTCCCTATTTCTCATCACTGCTTTCAGTGTACCAACAACCTTTCTTCCCTGCTGTACCCTTTCACGTACTTCATCCCCCAAAGTTCCATCCTTACTCATCACACTACCCAAGCACTTGAATGCACTCACATTCTCCATATCCTCACCATCCAACCTCACTGCACACTCTGTGACTTCATTCCTCTCAAACACCATAACTTTACTTTTGTTTACATTAATTTTCAGCTTCCTCCTCCTACACACTGTCCCAAATTCATTCACCAAACCTTGCAACTCCCATTCACCTTCACTCAACAATCCTGTATCATCAGCAAACAGCAACACCGGAAGCTTCCAAATCTCACCCTCATTCATTAGGGCCACCCCCACATCCACTGCCCTACCTTGTACCTCCTTTACAACCCAATCCATATATATATTAAACAGCCATGGAGACATCACACACCCCTGTTTCAGTCCCACATTGAGATCAAAGAACTCACTCAGCTCACCATCCACTCGCACCGTAGCCCTAGCTCGCTCGTACATACTCTTCACAGCACTCAACAATTTCCCCTCCACTCCATATATTCTTAATACCTTCCACATACCTTGCCTATCTATTCTGTCATAAGCTTTCTCCAAGTCCATGAAGGCAGCATACACTTTCCTTCCCTTCTCTAGATACTTCTCCACTAAACATCTTAGAACAAATATCTGATCTACACACCCTTTTCCCTTCCTAAATCCCCCTTGTTCTTCTCCAACTAGCTCCTCTGTCATATGCCTAACCCTATCAATGAGTATTCTACCATATATTTTATCAGTCACACTAAGAAGGCAAATACCTGAATCTGAAAAATATAGAAATTAATGAACATATAAAAGTGTAATGATACAGTAGGCCTACAGGTCACAGACAACACTTGCTGGACTGCTGAGATGATACTCAATATTATCAACCCACTCAGTACCTTATATGTAATAGTGAACACTGTCATCACTATTCTATTATTACATATGTGTTTGAAGAGAGTACTGTATACAGTCGAAACCCCATAATGGCTGAACTCATAGGTAACAACTTCACTAGTTAGAGATTCCTTCCTAAAAAATAGCCGGAAGAATACAGAAAATAAACTGGAGGAATATGAAACGAGATGATAAGGTTTTTTTGATGAAAGTTAAATGTACATTTAGCACTAATTCCTTTTTTTTTCATTTTTGTGTTTATACGTGAAGGAGAGAGTACTGATGCAAACAGTAATGTGTTCCATTAACCACTTAATAACTCCCGGCATTGAAATACTCTTTACAATTCAGTACCAGTGTAAGTGACATCGAGTTAGTGTGAGCTATAAAAAACTGTGAATAATTATGAGAAGGGAATGAAGGTCACTGGTATGTTTCAATGACTCGACGCTCCCATCCAAAGTAGTCAGGTGGTCGCTTAATCTCAGATGTTTTCACCCACATAGCACATGCACCATAATTTTAACAATTCTTCCATGAATCATAGTGATTCAAAGGATGGGTTTAGGATGCTAAAAAGAAAAAAAAAATTGCTATGTAGGCCAGACAATTCTCTTCACATCTTTAAAAAAGTACACTGATTTTAGAGCTCATGAAAAACTGTTCCGGGGCCAGCCAGGGGTGCACGCAAATTTCTGAACCCACAGCCACTGAGGGTTTAACCCGTACCATGCTAGCGACACAGACCTACGACCCTTCAAAAACGCCAGTGACGTAGATCTACATCCTGCACCATTGAGAAGTCATTGCAAGTAACCGAAATAAAATGGAAGGTAATAACTTATCTCACTAACTTCAGACATATCTCCGCTACGCTTACAACACTGATTTTGGAGCAAGGGAGGTGAGTGAGTCTTCACAAGCATGCTGCCGCTCTGCTCTATCAGTAACCTTGAAGATTTCAGAGGTCGTATGGCACCAACCTGACTCGATTCAACTAACTTCCTGGCTTTGGTAACTACTTTTATTAGTGCCAGGGATCATATATTGATGTATTAAGCCATTTACCCACAAAAAAAAAAAAAAAATCCAAAATTGGTTCACAAGAACACAGCCGCTCTGCCAACTCAGTAAGCTCAAAGATTTCAGAGGTCAAGTGGCACCAACATGACTCAATTCAACCAACTTTCTGGCTTTGGTAATTACGGTACTTTTATTAGTGCCAGGGATCTTATATTGATATATTAAGCCCTTTAGCCAGGAAGAGAAAATCCAAAATCAGCTGGCGTACAGAGGTATCAGTCCCCCCCCCCCCCAGCACGGTACGGGTCAAGCCGTTAAGCCATACCTACAACTGTGTCCAGTGCAATGGAAGAAACTTACTCTACGTACTCAAAGATGAATTTCGGGTACAGGGCATTGTGGTTCCCAGGCTGCCGCTTCCGCCCCATAGAGAGAGGCCTGAACCTGGGAGTAGCGCCCCAGGAGGCTGCCCTATCAGTGGGTTTATAATGGTGGGATAGTTGCAGTGCCAAGGTGCGCTTGGAGGGTGTCCCAGCAGCTGTCCTGGCAGGGTGCCCCGAGGCCACTACCACAGCCACTGGTAAGCTGGTGGGCTAGGGGTCCCATATCCATTGCCTGGACCTGGGACTGTGCAGTGGGTGGGGCCTGTGGTATGTCGATCCCCCTTTATTAATACGGAATATGACAAAACACAAGAATAAGTTTCAAAGCAAGCCTGAGGACAGTAAATCACCCTGAGGGATGAGGGTGGGTTCATGGAATGTGGGAAGTCTGAGGGGAAGAGCGGGGGAAGTCGTTGAGGCATTCAGTAGGAGGTGGGTGGATGTGGCATGTTTGCAGGAAGTCCGGTACAGGGGTGGATCAGCCAGAAAGATTGTTGGGAAGGACTGCTAATATAAGTTGTTTTGGCAGGGGAGGACAGACAGATATGAAGGTGTTGGTGTGATGGTTGAGGAGAAATGGGTGGAATATGTTATGAATGTTATGAGAGTAAGCGATAGGATATTGGTAGTGAAAATTCTGTTCAGTAGAAAGATAGCTGTGATTATATCGGCATATGCTTCACAGGCAGGATTGGATGAAGCAGAGAAAGATAGACTTTGGGATAATTTAATACGTATAGTGGGTGGTATGCGGGATGATGAGATAGTGGTTTTGGAAGGGGACTTAAATGGTCATGTAGGTGAAGCAGCACAAGGTTATGAAGTGCATGGGGGATGTGTGTATGGTATAAGGAATGCAGAAGGGGAAAGGATACTCGAGTTTGGGAAGGCAACACACATTTTAGGAAAGGAGACAGTAAGTTAATTACGTATGAGTCTGGGGGAAATAGCAGTCAGATAGATTATTTTCTGGTTAGGAGGGCTGATAGGAGGTTAGTGAGAGATGTTAAAGTTATAGGAAGTGAGGAGTGCGTGCAGCAGCACAAACTATTGATTTGTGATATGGTGCTTAAAGAACGAGTGATGAAAAAGAGGAGTTATGTACCTAGGAGGAAAATATGGAAGCCGAAAAACCAAGTAGTAAGGGATGCCTTCTATAGCAGGTTGAGGAGAGTGGTGGCTGAACAGGGGGCTGTAGACAGAGGCGTTAATGAACAGTACAGAGCCCTCAAGAACAATTTCTTGAGAGTTACTAATGTAACATGAGGTTGGAAAAGAGGACCACCAAGACATAAAGTAACTTGGTGGTGGGATGAGGGTGTAGAAGCTGCAGTTCAGGAGAAATGAAGGCTTTTCCGGGAATGGAAAAAGGGTGGTAGCAAAGAGGAATATTTGGCTGCCAAGCGTAGGGCTACAAGAGAGGTATACAGGACGAAATATGAGTCACAGAGACTTTTACTTGATAACCTAAATCATGGGGAAAGGAAAAATATGATATTTAGGGTGGCAGGTCAGGTGAAGAGGGATAATTGGGATATTATAGGTGAGCAATGTGTGAAGAATGATGATGGAAGGGTAGTGGTGAACAGTGAGGATATTAAAGATGCATGGAGAAAGCATTATAACCGGTTATTGAATGAGGAGTTTGACTGGGACAGGAAAGGTTTGGAGCCAGCAGATCCAGTGTCTGGCCCTTGGTCTTTGATTGATGCTGCTACTGTGAGTGAGGCAATAGGAAGGATGAAGGTGGGGAAGGCAGCAGGTGTGTCTGGGTTGACTGCCAAAATGTTGAAGGCCTCAGGTGATATAGGGATAAGGTTAGTCACTGACCTGATAAATAGGATTATTTATGAGTGTGTTGTCCCAGATGATTGGCTGAAGAGTGTAACTGTAAATGTGTATAAAGGGAAGGGTGATGCCCTGGAAAGAGGAAATTATAGAGGTATAAAGCTTTTAGATCAGATAATGAAGGTAATGGAGAGAGTTTTAGATGGTATGATTAGAGAAAGAGTGAATATTGATGAGATGCAGTTTGGGTTTATGCCAGGTAGGGGGACCACTGATGCCATATTCACTGTTCGACAGCTTCAGGAAAAATATAATGGTAGGAGAAGGCATGTTTATTTTGTTTTTGTTGATTTGGAAAAGGCCTTTGACAGAGTCCCTAAAGAGGTGGTGAAGTGGGCAATGAGAGAGCTTGGCTTGGAGGAGTGGCTGGTTAGGGTGGTTATGGCTATGTATGTGGGTGCTCACACCCAGGTAACAGTGAATGGAGATTTGAGTGTGAGTTTTCCGTGAATGTTGGTGTGCATCAGGGGTCAGTTTTGAGTCCCATGTTGTTTATCATGGTACCTGAAGCCCTTTCACGTGACTTTAGAAATGGACTCCCGTGGGAGTTGTTGTATGCTGATGATTTGGTGTTGATTGCAGAGAGCGAAAGGGAGGCGGAGGAAAGGTTTAGGAAGTGGAAAGATGGTATGGGGCACAAGGGCTTAAGAGTAAATGCAGATAAAACAAAAGTGATGATATCTAGGGTTGGTGGCGGTACTGTCAAAGACAAGGGAGAGTGGCCATGTGTAGTTTGCCACAAGGGCATGGGAAGTAATTCCATCTTGTGCGGCGTTTGTGATAAATGGGTGCATAAGAGATGTAGTGGTATCAGAGGTAGACTGCGAGATAATGCTGATTTTATGTGTACGGCGTGTTGGGGTGAGCAGGTGGAGATTGTCAGACGTGAAGGGATTGAACTTGCTGGTGAATCTCTTGAGTGTGTGGAAGAGTTTTGTTATTTGGGAGACATGTTGTGTTCTGGAGGTGGGGCTGGAGCTAGCTCTGTGGCTGGGGTGAGAAGTGGTTGGAAGAAGTTCAGGGGGCTGTTGTCTCTCCTGACATTGAGAGGACTCTCCGTACGTGCTAAGGGGTCTTTGTATGCAGCATATGTTAGGAGTGTAACGCTGTATGGTAGTGAGACCTGGGCAGTGAAGGAGGAGCATATTCGTCGGCTCAGACATACAGAAATGACAATGATTAGGTGGATGTGTAGTGCGTCCCTGTGTCCAAGGTCTAGGGGGGCTGGGTTTACGATGGAAGAGTTGAGAGGTAGGATGGGAATGGAGTGTATTGGTGTTGTGATGAGGAGAGGTAGATTGAGATGGTTTGGACAAGTGGAGAGGATGGGGGATGATAATTGGGTGAGGAAAGTGAGAAGTGTTAATATTGGGGGTAGGGTTATGAAGGGCAGACTGAGAAAGACATCGGACGAGGTCATTAAGTGTGACCTCAGGGTTAAGGGACTGAACAGGGAGGCTGCAATGGATCGTGCAGCATGGAGAGCCGCCACTAGGTGACCAGGGCCAATGCATGCAAGCATGCTGGAGCCTTTAAAAATGAAACAATGAAACGAAAATGAAACGATGAAACGAATTTCCGAACAGTAGGTTACGTTAGGCTTGGAAAAATTATTAGGTAGAGTTAAACTAAGTTAGGTTAGGTTTAGTTAAACACTTAGGACAGTCCCTTCCGCCATTATGCTGACAAATCAAACCAGAGTTGTCACAGCCGAACAGCTAAAAACAATGAGGAAACAGATTTAAAAAGAAACATTTATTTATGGGTAATGCATTACAGTATCAGTGATTCATGGGCTACGCATTTACCAGTAAATGTCGTTTTCAAGAAGGCGTCAAGAATTAGCAAATTTCAAGAATCAGTGAGGGGTTTGGAACATAACCTCCGCTAACGAGGGGGGGGGGGACTGTGTTATACGATACTGTACAATACTGTAATCAATACAGAATTATACCTGAATCTGAAAAAAATAAAAATTAGTGAACATATACAACTGCAATGACACAACAGGACTACAAGCCTTCTGAGATGATTCGGAATATCTGCTGAAAGATCAAAGACTTTTGGAAATGGGACTATTTCTCAAAACTGCCGAAATATCGGATCTCCCGAATAATCAGCTGCCAAATAACTGGACACTTACTGTATCAATGAAGAAAATACAGTAATCCCTCTACTTTCCGGATGCCCACTTTCCGGACATCCCCACTTACCGGACACAATCGTCCCAGGATCCAATTTTCCCAAAAAAAAAAAAAAAAAAAAAAAACAAAAAAAAAAAAAATCCCACCCGTAATTTGAACTTGGCGTGCGCGGCGCGGGACAGCTTTGTTGTGGTGCATCATTCCTCTGACGTCCACTAGAGCACCCCTGCATCCTCCCCACTTTCCGCCTGTCTCTTGTCGTGAGTGAACGCTCGTCGTCATGGCTGCCCAAGTGCTTGCTTTTGTGGTGGTGCCTTACCTGCTGCAGGCACTCCTGCTGCTCTGGTGCCTCTCCTTCGTGTGTGTGATGATGGCCCCACCGCCTGAGAAAAGGAAGAGAGTGGTTCTGACTCTGGAGAAGAAGCGGGAGATATTGGAGAAAGTAGATGCGGGATGGTCTTCGTCATGCATCCTCCGTGAGTTCAACCTGGCCCGATCTACTTTGTTTGATAGCAAGAGATCCCGAGACAAACTCATGCAGTACATGGCAGACTTCTCATCGAAAAGTAAACGCAACGTGGAGAGGAAGATGATGTTTACTTCCAAGTTTGCTGAAGTCGACCGATCCACGTTGATTTGGTATCGACAACAACGTGCTGCTGGTGTGATGGTACGTGGAACGGAGCTGAAGGCTGCTGCTGAGAAGTTCGCCAGGCTTCACGACGCCCTAGACTTCAAGGCATCCGAGGGTTGGCTCTTCGTGTTCAAGTTGCGGCATGGCCTTACCACCTGTAAAGCACATGGCGAAGCATTGGATGTTAACGAGGATGGAGATGACGAGTTTCGGCACAAGGTGAAGGGCTTGATTGACAGGGAGGGCCTCACTCTCGGTCAAGTCTACAATGCTGACGAAACTGGCCTATTCTATCACTCGCTGTCAACGAACACTCTAGCCGAGGAGATGGAGAAGAGTGTACCTGGCCGCAAGCTTTCCAAGGAACGGATATCTGCTTTGTGTTGCGCCAGTGCTAACGGCATGCACCGGCTTAAGCCCGTTATTGTCGGCCGTGCAAAGCAGCCTCGGTGTCTTCGTGGGGTGATGGATGTCCTTCCTGTCGTCTGGTACCATTCCTTGAAGGCATGGTTCACAGCCCACATCTTCAAAGACTGGTTCCACCGCCATTTCGTCAAGGAGGTCATACATTACCAGAAGGAGAAACTGGGAATCCCACACGACCAGGTAAAGGCCCTCCTTCTCGACAATGCACCTGCCCACCCGTGCGGCAAGGACTTGGTGGCTGAGAATGGCCGCATTAAGTGCATGTTTCTGCCACCTAATACTACTGCTCTCATCCAACCAATGGACCAAGGAGTGATCGTGGCAACAAAGCGCCTATACCGACGGAAGTTCCAGGACAAGGTGATGGTTGTTCTCGAGGACGAGGACGAGCGCAGGAAGGGACAGGACACGCGAGGCCAGCGGACTTTGGAAAACCTTCGCCACTACAACATCAAGTCTGCCATTTACAACTGGGCCAGTGCATGGAAGGAAATCCCTGTCAAGACTCTAGAAAATGGTTGGTCTTGTCTGCTTCTCGGAACGGATGAGGAGTACGATTTCCTAGGTTTCGACATGGATGACTTCCATGCACGTCTAAGTGTGCACGGCGACGATGTTGATGTGGACGAAGTGCGTGAGTGGTTGGATGACGACGAGAGCGAGATCCTGGGTATCAGACTCTGTCTGATATCGAGATCGCATCTTCAGTTGCAGGTGTCAGTACCCAGCTTGAAGATTCCGACGAGGACGGCGACGATGATGTGGACTCCTCTCAGCATGACACAACTCCAGCCATCCCCAAGCTGAGCGCACTCCGGGAACACCTACAGTTCGTTCTGGACTACCTGGAACACCCGGACTGCGACAGGGATATGGGGCCCTTGGGACTTGTGGAGGAAGTGCGTCCTTTCAGGCAGCGCATCATTAATCGTCAGAATCGTCGTTCCTTGCGTCAATCAACGATTGACAGCTTTTTCAGGCCCGTGACCCCCGCTGTGCCCAGCCCTGGCTCCACTCCGTTGCCTCCCCAAGACAGGCCCTCATGCTCCGAGCCACAGCCCAGCACATCAGCCACGGTGGAGTCACCGCTCGACGTGAGTTTGCGTCTATCTTCAGAGTCGTCTGCAGTGGGTACGCCATCACCACGACCCAGCGACGCACCCCTAGGTCACCTCCCAACGATACTCTCAGACTCTGACAGTGATTAAACGGCAAGAACTTCTCCACTAGACCACACGGGAATTTAGTGTTGTGCAGTGAGAGAAAAACAGTGTATACAGTATTGTTAGGAATTAGAAATTTGAGTGAAAAGACAAACAATTTTTGGACAAAATTTAACATAAATAAACTTGTGATTTGTTTTGAAATTGATTTTATGAGTGGAAAGACTTAAAGTGCAGTGTGCAACACTTATTAAGTTACAATGGAGCATAAGTAAGACAAGAGTGCGCAGTGTGAAGAGAATGGACTTCTGAGTGCGAATGACTAAGTTAAGTGCAAGACTTCATGAACAGTGTACTGCAAGTGCTTCAGGAAATCCTTCTTACTGTCAGAGTCTGATAGGAGGCGGTTATTCATCGAGATGGCCATGGACTTGCTGTAAGTAGGCAGAATGTTTCATACTGTACCGTAATGTATTTTCCATACTATACTTACCTCAAACACCTCATTTCACTCTTTTATGTCCCCTATTGGTGTGAATATGTAGTGTCTTAAGTGCTATGCATGTGCAGTAGGGAGATGTTTTTCTGAGTTAGGCTAGGTTAGGGTCCATAACTACCAGTCCAGGAGCCAGGGACTTGTAAGTACCCAGAATGTTTAATAATGTATAAACCTACCTCAAAAACCTCATTTTATGGTTCTTTTGCATTTATTTCAGTCTTTTATGTCCCTTATTAGTGTGATTTGGGTCTTAAATAGGTGCTATGCATGTCCAGAGGGAGTTCTATTGGTGTTTTTCTGAGTTAGGGTCCATAAGTACAAGTCCAGGAGGCTATTGCCCACTATCCGGACATGCCTTTGGCTCTATTACATCGGATAGTGGAGGGATTACTTTGTAAAATACTGTACTAAACAAAAATTTCCAACCAGTTTTTACTAAAGAAAGTAGATTTGCGAGAGAAGAAAATGAACAAGAATGTCCACGAGTATTAACCAATACATGTATATCAAAACAAGAAGTCCAGGAAGAGATGAGGAAATTAGACAATGGAAAAGCTAATGGCTCTGAAGGGATTTCGTGTTGTGTATCAGAGGAATGTGCAAAAGAGCTAAGCAGTCCATTACATTCAATATTCTGAGAATCCCTAAGACAAGGTAAACTACCTGATATTTGGAAGAATGCAAACGTTGTGCCCCTTTTCAAGAAAGGAAAGAGATAAAATCCACTTCACTACTGACCAGTATCACTGACCAGCGCTGTATGCAAGATTTTAGAAAAACTGATACGAAGAATTTGGGTAAATCACATGGAAAAACACAATATGATAACAGAAAGACAATTTGGTTTTCGAAAGGGAAAATCATGTGTTACTAACCTATTAAGCTACTATGACAGAGTTACAGAAATACTACAGAAAAGAGATGGCTGGGTAGACAGCATATATTTGGATATCAAGAATGCATTTGACAGAGTACCACACAAAACACTTTTATGGAAACTGTACCATCAAGGAGGAATCCATGTTAATCTGTATGACTGGATGTAAGGTTTTCTCAGCATAAAGAGAATGAGAACAGTGCTAAGGAGAAATCATTCATCATGGAATGAAGTGACAAGTGGAGTTCCACAGGGCTCGATGCTGGCATCAATTATGTTTTTAGTATAAATAAATGACATAGACAGCAACACTGGAAATGGAAGCTACCCAAATATGTTTGCTGATGCTGCAAAAATACAAAGAACCTTGCAAACAGAATCTTGCAGAGAGCTACAAGAAAAATCAAATATGCTTCATGAATGGAGCAACTGATGGCAAATGGAATTCAATGTGAACAAATACAGTATCATGTAAAAATTTTGTAAAAGTGGAAAAAGAGCAGACTGAGACTATAAAGAAAAAAGTTCAACCCTGCATATATAGTAATATCCCGATATAAGATACCCCTAGATGCGATACCCGAGCTTAGCAAAGGGGGTACAAATTGCACCAGGCCCAGATACCTGATGGGCAAGCCCCGGTTTAATGATGGGCCCTCTGATGTCGCACCCATAGACGACAGGCCAAAATTCTGAATTGCGTGCATTCCCGCAGCCAGCTGAGCCCATCCGCCTCCCAGGATGTGCAGAAACGCTCACGCAGGCCCCACAGCCATCACTCACCCATATCGCTCTTCTCGCACTGGCCATCTCAGAGTGAGGATCTCCCTTATGCTCGCCCGCCACACATCATGTTGCACCACCAAGATTACGCAAGTTGCTATCATAACTGTGTTCGAGCAGTGCCGTGAGTAGAGCAGTGATACTAATCGTGTGTGGAGTGCAATACTGTGTGATTTTTGGCCCAAATAAATGAGATAATGTCTGGTAACGGTGCTGCATGTGGTGGGGCTGGTGGCGGTGCTACTGGAGGCCCTAAATATGGTGGTAAGTGACCTGCTAGTGGTGGTGCTGGTGATGTTCCCGCGATGCATGTACGTAAGACTGTGTCACTGGAGGTGAAAATGGACATCCTTAAGTGGCATGACAATAGCAAAGGTGCGTGTTTTATCACCTCGGCTCTCCACCTGGCCCCAGTTGACTGTCTCCACCATCATAAAGAAGAAGGAGGTCATTAGGGCTGATGCTGGGGAGGCTGCAATCTTATCTGCCTCCCGTATCACCCGCCAGCGAGAGTCTGTGATGGAGGAGCTGAAGCGGATGCTGCGCACATGGATGGAAGATCAGAACCAGGGCAAGGCACCCATGAGCCAGGCAATTATTTGCACTAGGGCTCTCTCGCTCTGGGACGAGCTAAAGGTCAGGCGTGAGGTTGATGAAAGCGAGACCTTTAAGGCAAGCCATGGGTGGTTTGACTGGTTTAAGAGGTGGGCAAATCTCCACCACATGAATATGTACAGTGAGGCGGCGAGTGCAGATACGGTGGCAGTGGCAGAGTTTCCTGACGAGCTGAAACGCATCATTGCGGACGGTGGTTATAGTGCACAGCAGGTCTTGAATTTTGACGAGACTGGGCTCTTTTGGAAGAGAATGTCCTCCAAGACGCATCTTGCAACGGAGGAAAGCTCTAAGCCAGGATTAACGACCTCGAAGGACCAGATGACACTGCTGCTGGGGGGCAACGCCGAGGGTGACCTCAAGTTGAAGCCGCTCTTAGTGTACCACTCCGGGAACCCCAGGGCTCTGGTGGGGTATGTTAAGGAGAACCTTGGGGTTATCTGGAAGTCAAACAAGAAGGCTTGGTTGCTTTCAGATATCTGTTCGTCCTACTTCCACTCGTATCTCTCGTGTGCTGAAGAGGTATGTGTAACATGAAAATTTGGCAAACAGATTTCTCCTGGTGGTGGATAACGCACCTAGCCACCCACCAGCGATGAAGGAATGGGCCAGCAATACTGAGGTGGTGTTCCTGTCCCACAACACCACATCTTTGTTGCAGCAGATGGACCAAGGGGTGATCGCTGCACGATGAAGCAGTTGGTAAGGGTCTGCGACAGTGACGACAGGGCAACAATGCAGCAGTGTTGGAGGAGGTATAACATACGCCACACCCTGGAGAATATAACTGCTGCATGGGACAAGGTTAGCCAGGTGACGATGAACGGTGTGTGGCAGAAGCTGTGGCCAGAGTGTGTTCACACCTTCACAGGCTTCCCTGAGGGCGTGCAACCTCCACCTGTCGAACTTGAGCGGCAGGAAATTGTCAAATTGTTGCACGAGGAGGGCTTCGGGGAGGTCGACAAGGATGACATGAAGGAGGTTCTCGAAAGCCACAGGGAGGAGCTCAACAAGAAGGAGCTCCTCAATATGGAGATCCAGCAGGCACACCAGGAGGCAGAGGAGGACGAGGAGGTTGTGCCTGAGGTCCGAGCTTCCAACATCAAGATCCTGAAGGGGATGCTAAAGAAGCTGGACGAACTTATAGACCTAATGAAAACACGCAACCCCCTTCCATGACGAAGCAGGGACACAGCTAATTGGCTCGAGGAGGGTATGAAAGTCTACAGGACAATGCTGGAGGAGAAGAAGAGGGTGGCCAGGAAGACACTGATCACAGCCTTCTTTAAGCAAGCCTCCACCACGCCAGCATGTCGCACAGGATCTCCTCCCCTTGACGAGCAGAGCATCTCCCCAGCCTTCGACCAGCAGAGCATCTCCCCAACCTTCAACCAGAGAGAAACACCAAGGGACACCTCCCGCCCATTGTGCTGGACCTAACCTCCAGCTGATCGCCGTCTCCCTCTCCATTAAGGCACTCTACCACTCCATCGCTGCCTTCTCCGTCCAGGCCTCTATCTCCCACATCACTTTGGCCACTCTCTGTCTCCCTCGCCACGACGAGAGCCACCGCAACTGACTCCATTGCTGCCTCATCATTCATCACAGCAGCCTCCCTCACCACCTCACCAGACATCGCAGTTGTCTCCCACACCACCTCCTCTATCATCGCATCGCACTCCATCGCCTCCGCATGAGTCATCGAATCGCACTCCATCGCCACCCCCCTCTGACCCTCACCTGGAGATCGGGTTTGAGGGCCTTGAGGAGGAGGATTCAGTGTTCGGGAGCACCACGTCCCCTAGCCTCAGGGGAGATAGCAAGGATGATGACCAGGACCGGACATGGATTTACAAGAAGTGATGAGAGGTGTTTGATATTTTCGAACATATTCCTTATGATTTTCAGGCTTTATTTTTTGCTTTCAGTGAGTTATTTACAGGTGTTGGGCTTTGGTTAGCTTCCCTAACAGCTGTTAAGCCATTTAGATTGCCTTTAAAACTGTTTCTGGGCTCATCTGGGTGGGTTTTGGACTTGGTTTGGGAGGAAACCCAAAGCTGGTAAACGGTCCACATTGAAATACATGTTAAAAGTACCCCAACATGTGATACCCCGCCTAACAATGGGGTTTTACCTAACCAATTAGATCATTAAACCAAGGTATGACTGTATCAGAAAAGGAAAAGGATTTAGGAGTGATTATCAATAACAGACTATCAACAGCTGACCACATAAATGAAAAAAATAAGGAACATGTACACTATCTATCTATCTATTGCCAGATGCCTTAATCCCATAAGGGGTGGCCACAAATCACCTCCATGTCACCCTGTCCCCTGCCATTTCACTGCCCTGCTCCCAGCACACCCCCCCCTCTCGCATATACCTCTCCACTCCATCCCTCCACCTCATCCCTGGCCTACCCACCCTCTCCCTCCCTCCACCTCACTCACATACACGCTCTATGTCAGTCTCTCGCTCTCCACCCTATCCATATGGCAAAACCACCTCAATGTGTTTCTCCTAATGCTTCCTGTCACATCCCCATCCCCACCACAACGCTTCTTCACTTCCTCATTTGTCAGTATGTCTTTCCATGTGACCCCATATGCTCCTCTCAGATAACTCATTTACACTGCTCTCACTCTTGACTTGTGTCCCTCCAACAAGGTCCACGCTTCACTTCCACAATGCTTGCTAATATAATGAGGGAGGCATTCACATATGTAAATGAAGAAATGCTATGAAAGATAACATCATTCATCAGAACAACTCTGGAGTATGCTTCAGTAGTCTGGAATCAACATCTCAAAAAACACATAGACAAGATTGTAAAGGTACAAAGGGCCACTACAAGATGGGCACCAAGCTTAAGAGATCTAAGCTACGAAGAGAGAGACAAAAAATTAAACCTACCAACTTTGCAGGACAGAAGGAAAAGAGGAGACATGATTATGTTATATAAATGAAACACAGGAAAATATAAAATAGAAACAAATGAGTATATAACCTATGGGGAAGCAACATCAAAGGGACACTGCAAAAAAATGTACAAAAAGAAAGGTGATAAAGACAGAAGGAAATTTCAGTTATCCAAACTGTGCAATTGATCAGTGGAATGTACTACCGAATGAAATACTGTGTGCCAAAAATATTCATAAATTTAAAGACATATATGATAAAAATGGTTCAAAACATGGGACAGTACATTCCTGTAAAGATACAATTAGGTAAGGACAATTAGGTAAGAACACATACACACACACACACACACACACACACACACACACACATACACACAAGCTCTTCCTAGATCGTGGGGAAATAATCGTTGAATCAGTGACGAAAGGGAGACCAGCCTCCTTGTGATTATGTGAATGAGTGCATGAGTGGTGGTCCCATCAGACAGTAGTAAAAAAAAAAAAAAAAAAAAAAAGAAGAAGGCAGTTTCGGCCATAAAAAGTAAAAGATATAGTGGAAATAGAAAGTCTCCATATGACTGCATCATGGCAGAAAGGGACGGTGCTTTGTTTACAAACGGCGAGGGGTATTTTGTGGGCTTCTCCGAAGATGATGTGGGAAATGGAAGAATTAAGCTGAACCAAACAAGTAGCAGGAGTAGAGAAAACAGCGGAGAGGAATGTCCAGGAGTTAAAAAAGGTATGGGCAGTAATCAGAGAGTTATGGGAACGAACCACAGAGCTGGAAAACGAGATCAAAATTCTACGAAATAAACTGTAAAAAGTTTGTACATACAGTGATGAACAAGAAAGAGAAGTCACAAAATTAAAAGTGAGTAATGAATCTGCCTCAAATGAAATAAAACAGCTCAAGAGGGAGAATTAGAGGTTGGAAGAAGAAAGGGACAGGATGAAAAGCAAACTAGATGAGTATGAATCCAAATCAAGGATGCAAGATGAGCACATTAAAAGTAATCAAGGAGCAACATTAGAGGTGGAAGAAAATTCAGAAAGAAGGAAATGTAAATTTGAAAGAGATTATAGAACAACAAAGCAAGGAAAAGGTGAAGGAAGTGGTTAGAGTACTGAGAAATAGAGAAGCTTTAGGAAGGGATGTAGCAGATAAGAAGAAATGTGTAATACTTTCAGGAGTACAAGAAAAACGTATGACAGTAGGATTAGAAAGAGAAAGATAAGACCTGAGTAAGGTTAAAGAAATAATATCAGTAGTTATGGAGGGAAACTACGAAGCTCAAGAAGAGACTGAAGAAGTGTTTAGGTTAGGAAAGTACGAGGAAGGAGGGGCGAGGACATTGAAGGTAAAGTTAAATACCAGGCAACAGTAAATGAAATCATCAATAGAACATGTAAATTATCAGACAAAGAAGTGTTCAAAAATGTTTGGATAAGGAGAGATGCAAATGAGGAAGAAAAAGGTAAAATAAAGGAGTTAGTTAAGGAAGCAAAGGCAAAAAACGAACAGAGAACAGAGGAAGAGAAGACAGTGTTTTATTTGAGAGATATGGATCAGAAACTGAGGAAGTGATACCGGCAGTGAGAAGGAGAGAAGAGGGTATAAAAAACATCAAAAATAATATGAAGGTGGCATACACTAATGTTGATGGTTTAATATCGGCAAAAGTTTGAAATCAACGATTTCTTGAGGGTACATGAACCTGATGTTATGTGCTTTGCAGAGACCAAGTTAAGAGAAGATATTGATGTTCATATTGGAGATGGTAAATACAAACTGTGGAGAAGAGACAGAAAAGAAAAAACAGGAGGAGGAGTGATGATAGCAGTGAAGCACAACATAAATGTAGATACTGTGGAAATGGGAGAAGGCAGGGCTGAAGTGATAAATGTGATTTTAGAAACTGGAGAGAATAGCAAGAGAGTTACAGCGGTAGTGTATGTTCCCCTTAAGACAAGAGAATGGAATGATGATGAATACCAGGAGATGTCAGACATGGCTAGATATTTACAGAAAATGATTGAGAAAAGCAACAATACAATTTTAATAGATGACTTTAACTGTAAAGAGGCAAACTGGGAGGAATGGGACTCAGAAGGCAGCAAAGATACGTGGGGGACTATATTATTAAATATAACAATGAACAATGTGATGACGCAATGGGTCAAAGAAGAGACATGGTTCCGAGGTGAGGACACACCAGCAAGATTAGACTTACTGTTTACCAAAGAACCTGATGTAATAGAATCTTTGAAATACTCTATCTGTGTCCTATAGGAAAGTGTAATCATGTGGTCACTGAGTTCCAGATGATAATGGGGAACGTGGTGTCAAGAGACAAGCTTTGTAGGCAGGGAAGATACAGCTTTGGGAAAGCAAATTTTACAGGACTGAGAAAATTTTTTGAAAATCCGGATTGGAGAAAATTCAGAGAAACAAGAGAGAGACAGAAGAAGTGGGATATCTTTCTAGACCTCTACAATTCGGGAGTGGAAAAATTTATGCCAAGAGTAAGGGGGAAAGAAAACAGGAAAAGGGAGAGGTTTAATAGAAGGTGTATGATAGCAAAAAAAAGGGAGAGACACAGCGTGGAACAACTGGAGAAAGAGAGGTAACAACAGAACAAAGGAAAAATATAAAAGAACTGGAAATGAATACACAAGAATACCAAGAGAGGAATAAAGGAATTTTGAAAAAGGTCTAACTATCTATCTATCTATCTATACCCCAACGCCCTAATCCCACAAAGGGTGGCCGCAGACAAAACGCCTCCAAGTCGCTCTGTCACCCACCATTTGACTACCCTCCCCCAAACTCACATCCCCCCTCCCTCATATACCTCTCAACTCCATCCCTCCACCTCATCCTCAGTCTACCCCTACCTCTCCCACCCTCCACCTCACCTACATACACCCTCTTAGTCAGTCTTTCAATCACCATTCTCTTCACATGTCCAAACCACCTCAGTGTATTTCTCCTAATCTTCTCAACCACATCCACATCTACCCCACAACGTTCCTTCACTTCTTTATTTGTCAACCTGTCCCTCCACGTCACTCCACATGCTCCTCTCAAGTAACTCATTTCCACTGCTCTCACTCTTGATTTGTTTCCCTCTTGCAAGGTCCACGTCTCGCTTCCATACGTCAGGGTAGGGATCACAATACTATCATGCAGTGACTTCTTAACTTCCATACGCACCTCCCTATTTCTCATCAATGCTTTCAGTGTACCAACAACCTTCCTTCCCTGCTGTACCCTTTCACGCACTTCATCCCCCAAAGTTCCATCCTTACTCATCACAATACCCAAGTACTTGAATGCACTCACATTCTCCATTTCCTCACCATCCAACCTCACTGCACACTCTGTGACTTCATTCCTCTCAAACACCATAAAAAAGGTATAACAGACAAATGTAAAGATGAACCCAAACTGTTTTATAGATTTGTCAATGGCAAACTGAAACAAAAGGAAGGAATTACCAAACTGAAAGTAGAAGGAGAGGTCTATAAAGATGCGGCAAAGCAAGCTGAAATAATGAACAAATGTTTTCAATTAATTTTCACTAATGAAAAAGAGTTTGTGGAAGGAGAGGGAGTGACTAGAAATGTAGTGATAAAAGATATAAATGTGGAAGTACAGGAAGTGTGTAAATTATTGGAAACTCACGATGTATGGAAAGCCCCAGGACCAGATGGAATCTCTAAGTGGGTACTGAAGGAATGCAGAGAACAACTGGCAGATAAGCTTCACAGTTTAATTGTGAGTTCTCTGGAAGAGGGGAAAGTGCCTCAAGAATGGAAGAGGGCAAATGTGGTATCAATTTATAAGGGAGGAAACAGAGATGAACCCCTGAATTATAGACCAGTGTCCCTAACCAGCATGGTCGCAAAATTGTGCAAGAGAATCCTGAAAGATAGATGGACAAAATATCTGGAAGTGACGAATATTTTGGCTGAAAGTCAGGTTGGATTCAGAAGTGGAAGTTCATGTGTTTCCAACTTGTTGAGCTTTTACTCAGGAGCAATTGACGTGCTACAGGAGAGAGACAGTTGGGTGGATTGTGTGTATTTAGATTTGGAGAAGGCCTTTGACAAGGTACCCCATAAGAGACTAATGTGGAAACTAAAGCATATAGGAGGACTAAAGGGGAACCTCCTGGAATGGATGAGAGACTTTCTGAGAGACAGACAAATGAGGACAGTAATAAAGGATAGGATGTCTGGATGGAGAGAAGTAACAAGTGGAGTCCCACAGGGCTCGGTCCCGGCGCCAATAATGTTCCTGATTTATGTATATGATATGGTAGTTGGAGTGAAGTTATGCAAGTCTGTTTGCTGATGATGCAAAGATCTTGAGGAAGGTAGAGGTTGAGGAGCACTGTAAAATGCTGCAGGAGGATCTGGATAGGATACACGACTGGAGCCGGATGTGGGAAATGAAATTCAACGCAAAGATACGTAAAATATTGGAAATGGGTAAAAGTACCATGAGGCCATCACTGAATTATTTGATGGGTAATGAACCAGAGGCCATCACTGAATTATTTGATGGGTAATGAACCAGAGGCCATCACTGAATTATTTGATGGGTAATGAACCAATCACAAAAGCGAGAGAAAAGAAAGATTTGGGAGTGCTGGTCCAGGATAGTTTGTCACATGAAAAACATATTAACAAAGCAGTTAGAGAGACGTATAAACTCTTAACTAACATAAGAAAAGCATTTCATTATATGGATGGGGAGATGGTGAAAAAATTGACAGTGGCCATGATCTGCCCCAGGTTAGAATATGCAACAGCAAAGTGGTCCCCACACAAAAAGAAAGATATAAACAAGATTGAGAGAATACAAAGAACAGCAACCAAGATGGTCCCCAGTCTGGCAGATTTGTCGTACAGAGAGAGGCTGGAAAAGCTGGATTTGCCTTCCTTAGAGGAAAGGAGAAAGTGGGGCGACATGATTGCAGTGTTCAGGACCATGATGGGATTAGATAAAACTGACAGAGAAGATCTGTTTGTATGGGATAAGAGAGTAACAAGAGGACATGAAATGAAATTGAAGAAGCCAAGCTGCTTGAAGGATATCAAGAAATATAGTTTTCCTTATAGATGTATAGACCTGTGGAATACCCTGGCAAAGAGATCGTCCAGTCTAAAAACTTAAATGAGTTTAAAGCTAAATTTGACTTATTGAGAAACAGAGACAGGACCCCACGAGCGTAGCTCATTTCCTGTATATCACAATTAGGTAAATATACACACACATACACACACACACACACACACACACACACACAAGACCATAACAAAAGATGATAACTGCAGTAGGCCAGCTGGCCCATGCAAGGCAGCTCCTACAAAAGTGCATTTAAAATGCTAGAAAAAGATCCTATATTACTAGGTCTGTGCCACAAAACATAAATATTGTAGTATGTATAGTAATGCAGATGAACTGATGGTTAAAAAAAGTAAAAAAAAATAAATAAAAAATAAAAATAGAACTTGGAGACTATATGAAAGAAAGGATGCCAGAAGTTTTATCTAGTCAAAACCAAATTCAGCAGTGATATTAACACAAATGTACTAAGTTGGAAAGATTATAATGTGTGAAGGAAAGACAGAAAGGGAAAATCTGGAGGAGTGATGATTATCTGTGGTAGGAATTTAAAAGAGAAAAGGATAAATTCTGGAAGCACTAACTAAAAATACTGAGGATGGAACTATGTGAAAAACATGGTGGAAAGCTAGACACAGCTATGCCTCCACAGACTTGGGCATGAAAGTGAGACGAGTCTGACCAGATGAAGGAATCCTCAGACGCGCTGTAAGATGTTGACAGTGGAGAAACGGACTGGTACTAATGGAAGAATTTAATTGCAAACAAGATGACTGGGAAGGGATTGATCTATCTATCTACAGCCAGATGCCATAATCCCCTAAAGGATAACTATTTGACTCTAAGATAGTTGTTTTATGGGGAGGGGCACTAACCCTCTGCCAACCCACTTCTTGACAAGTAGATAACACATATGAGTTGGATATATGGTTAAATTCCAGAGTTGTAAATGGTTTCCTGAGTTACAAGAAACCATTATTCAGGGAGTAATGAGGAATCCTGGGGACACAGACTGATGGATTTGGTAACGATGAATATGTTAATGCAATTAGTTAACAAAAATACAAAGAATGAGGGGATGATGTACTTTCAAGACCAGACCTGAACTTTACAAAAGATTGTCATAATATACAGAATACACGGTACCACTAATCCCTGGAAAAGGGTGACGGTTTGGTTACTGAGATGGATGAGCTAGATATGGGGACAGGAGACATGAGAAGAAGCATACTAACAGACAGATATACTGTAAATATAATTATGGGATTGTGGTAGGTGGGGGCACTCACCATCCACTCACTCGATGTAGTGCTGCTCTCGGGTGTCCGCCCTTTCCTCTCCTCCATCCTTCTTTCCTTCCATCCTCTTCTGTCTTTCTTTCCTTCATTCTTTCCTCGTCCTTCTGCCAACAGGTGACTTTACACTCCCTCTTCTGTCTCTCTTTCCTTCATTCTTTCCTCTTCCTTCTGCCTGTGGGTGACTCTACTTTGAGTGACAAGCCAAATGGTTTCCTGTACATCAAGAAACCATTTACTATGCTGGGTGGTAACCATATAACCAAATTTTGGCACCTGGTGGCATAGTGGGTAATTACAGAGCTCCAATCGGATTGAGCCAGTGAAGGTTTATATCCAAGTGATGGTTGGGGTTTATTGCTCATGTAATGCCACTCACGGATGAGTGAGGCTGGTCACTCTCATCTTAAATGTCAGGACCAACTTGCCTAGGCCCAGGCTCCTATGCTCCTAATGGGGCAATGTAGGATTGGATGATGAATGAATGAATGAATGAAATAATTATTGGAGAGCAGATATCAATTTCCTATGGTTGCACTTTGGGAATACTGACTGGGGTGAAATGGAGGGTGCAAAAAATATCCATGGGAACTACAAAATCAATATGGAAGTATACATGAATGGAGTCAGTAACCATGTCCAAAATGTCTCTGAAAAAAAAAAAAAAAAAAAAAAAAAAAAAAGCCTTAATAAAACATGTAGGAAGGCACCTCAGTCCAGGAATACAGTGCAGAACATAACACAAAGTCATGGTGAAAGAGCTTGGAGAAGTTATATAAAGAGACATGAAATGAATCTTTCTGTGCAACCCCAACCAATTTGATCAGGCAAACCCATCAAGTGCAAGAAAGCAGTCATCCCAGCTGGGAAATCCTCTGCAATACCCGATGTTCCCATGTGGCCGACAGCATCTACTGTAGGGATTAGTATGGAGTTTGGTTCCTGGGTGGATTCCACATCTGCATCTCTCCACCCAGTTAACAGGGGAACCATCATAGCCTTCACATCGCCCCATTACAGTAGGTCTCTACAGACCGCGAGTTCAGAGTATGCGATCCTCATTGTACGCGAGGACCTATTTTTTCCAAATTTTAGTGTATTTTTTAATAGTACGCGAGTTGAACTCGCTGTAGGCGAGATGGCAGCGAAGAGTGGCCCAAATCTGGGGTGACCCCAAGCACGCGACACTGCCAACCCAAGAAGTGATAATGGTTGCCTATACTTCGCCCAACTTGTGACATCAATGATGCGCACTCGTCACGTGATGCCCAAATGTGCCGCTTGGAGGGTGGTGAGAGAGGCCCAGCATAGGAAACGCGCGCACAGAGGGTACACTCGCTGTTCCAGCAACGTTCTCGTCTGCTCTGAGGCTATTGTCTTGTAAGCCAGGATGTCTGCCCTGTCCTCGAGAAAAAAGTGCATAACCCATGCCATGACAATGGAAGTCATTAAGAAGAAGGAGAGTGGGAAGGAACTCGGCTTGGTGGAATCGACAGTACAAACAATACGGGCGAACAGGGAGGCCATAAAGAAGACCGTTAAGACG
Organism: Coenobita brevimanus; assembly: GCF_032717465.1. NCBI lineage: Eukaryota > Metazoa > Arthropoda > Malacostraca > Decapoda > Coenobitidae > Coenobita > Coenobita brevimanus. Next base: position 32,724,013 of record NC_137051.1, on the reverse strand, counting down.
TATGGGACAGCGGCACTTGATGGGAGAAGCAGGCTGACCAACCGGGCAATAATTCTCATGGAGGGGTACCTGGCAACATACATCCTGTGGAAAGAGAAGAAAGGAATTCCACTGAATGGGCGCTACATCAGGGACTAGGCCAAGATTCTCTACAAAGCTGCAGCTCTGAAGCTTGGTATCAAGAAACCATTCAAAGCCTCCGTGGGATGGCTATGCTGGTTCCTGGAGAGGAAGGAGCTACGCAACATTTGCCTCACCGGCGAATGTGCATCAGGGGATGAAATGGCAGCCAGGGATTATCCAGCCATCCTAAAGGGGATAACCAAGGAGGGTGGCTACAGCAGGGATCAAATTTACAGTACTGATGAAACGGCCCTATACTACAAGGCTATGCCAAAGTCTACTTATATCAGTAAGCATCATCGCTATGCCCGGGGGAGAAAAATGGACAAGAGAAGGATAACGGCACGTTCACTGTGAACGAATCAGGCTCACACAAGATGCGTCCTGTTGTGGCTCATACCGCAGCACACCCCAGATGTTACAAGAATCTTCGCTGCATGGATGATAGCGGGATGTACTGGTACAGCAACTCCAACAGCTGGATGATGAGCAGTATCATGTCGGAGTGGCTGCTGCGGCATTTCATCCCTGAAGCCAAGGCTAAATCCCGGGAACTTGGATCCTCTTCAAGGTGCTCCTCATCCTCGACAATGCCCCAAGTCATCCAACCTTGCTAGCAAACCTCAGCAAGGAATGCAAGATCGTTTTTTTGCCACCCAGAACGACCTCTCTCATCCAACCGCTAGACCAGGAGTTGATTGCAACGGTGAAGCAGATATACCACCAAAGCCCCTACGATCACCTCCACAGCAAGACCAACAACTCTGAGGAACTGCAGGCAATTCTTGACTGGGACACCATTGGGAGTGATGTCATGGACGCCGAGGATGGTTTGGACTTGCCACCTGCTTCGCCTGCTCCACGCACAGCACCCGCACCACCAGCTTCAACTCCTGGTAAGATTGTTATGGCTTTTTGGTGGTCATTCAACCTCAAGGATGCCATCATCTTCCTGTTGTCTTCTTGGGCATATATAACCGCTGTAACAAGTAACCATGCTTGGCGCCTCCTTGTACAACATCTGTGTGAAATCGCACTGGGAAGCAGCTTTCAGTCCCTGGCCACTGTCATGCCAGCCACTCTCACAACTGCACAAGCTGTGCCCGGGTTTCAGGCCGTCACACTGGAGGAGATCAGGGGCTTACAATCGGCAACAGGGGAGCAGGTTCCCCAGGAAGTCGTGCAGTGAGTGGACGCGGCCGATGCAGAGCAGGAGATGGCAACAGAAAAGCTAGCAACACCAGTGATGGAGAGTGCAGATTTGTCCATGATGGAGATAAGCTGGGTACTGTGTGGCCTTGATAAATTCAAAGAAGAATTCAAGGACATCAAACGCTCTCAGTTGCGAGTGGAGGATGTGATGACTTCACTGGACAAAACCTTCCGCTACTACACAGACACGCACAACCAGGAAGTAAATAGACGGAAGCAAACCCTCATCACCTGTTACCTGCGGCTTGAAGAGAGTGAGGTATCACTCCCTTTACCATCAAAAAAGCCATATCCTGAGGAGAATCAAGAGGATAATGTGATGTCTGAGGTGTCAGAAATAGAGTTTGAAGGGTTTATGAACGAAGTGAGTGCATTAGGTAGTGAAAGTGTCGAAAGTGCTGGTGACGAGAGTGGTGAGGAATGTGGTGTGTCAGGTGGTGTGGTGGGTGATGCAGGAGATGCACGCTAGGTGCCTCATCCTGCCTCGGATCCCCTTCTTACCTCCATCAAGCCTGATGTCCTCTTGGGTTAAGGCTAGCAGCCATATTCTTGTTCGTTTAGTTAAGCCAAATCCTTGTTGACTTAGTAAAGCCATAATCTTGTTGGTTTACTTTATCTTAGGTAATGTCTTAGATAGTTTCACTGTACAGTACAATACTTAGGTCTGAAAGGAGTCTCAAGGGTTGCCCATGAAGTGGGGTGCCACCCATATGTAATTTTTCCCATAAGTTTATGTATTCAGAGTATGCGAATTCTTAGTACGTGACGTCCTCTGCTGCCCACATACTCGCGTACTATGGGGAGCAACTGTATTTGGTTATATGGTCATCACCCAGTGTTGCAAATGGATTCCTGAACTGCAGAAAATAATTTGGTTTGTCACTCATTTTATAGTGATCTGATGTGGAAAGAAGAGTAATAAATAGTGACAGGAGAGATGAGAAAAATGCAAAGAGAGAAGGTTAAATGCAGAAAAAAAATGACAGACATGATGGAAGAAGTAGGCAACACTACATCAAGTGAGTGGTTGATGGGCACCCCACCTATCACCAGAAACAAATACTGTATGCAAATACAAGAAGAGAGGGGGGAATGAAAATACGTAAGAGATATTGTAAAAGAACGTAAGAATAAACCCAATTTGTTCTACAGGGCTGTTAACAGTAAATAGCAATAAGGGATAGTATACTGAGACTGTGAGATGGTGAAGTATTTTATGAAAAAGATGAGATGAGCAATATGATGAATGACAGACTGCAATCAGCATTTGTAACAGAAGATGAATATTTAGAACCTGAAGCAGAAATAAAACCTCTGCAATTAAAAGTACTGCAGTAGTTGAGAGGAGCGTTACTACAGCTGATGAAGAACATAGACATGATGAAAGCAAGAGAAGACAATGGGACTGGATGAAGTAGATGGTTAGATTCTGAGTGTGGAGACCAGTTAGTGTGGTAAATCCATGATACTGCATTATTAAGAGCTCTCTAGAGAGTAGGGGATTTGCCAGTTGACTGGAAAAGAGTTAATAATGTTCTGATTTATAAAGGAGGAGATAGAGAAAACCTGTTCAACAGACCAGTCTCCCTCATCAGTGTTGTTTGTAAACTTTGTAAAAATGTCATTATAAAAAGATGGATAAGATTGTTGGAGGACAACAACAGTAACACTGAAGCAGTCTGGATTTGGGGAAGGACTGTTTTGTGTTACTAACTTGTTAAGTTTCTACAGCAGAGTGGTAGATAAGCTGTGCTGTATAACAAAGGGAAGGTGGGGTAGACTGTCTACCTGGACCTGGATTAGGCCATCAATAGAGTGCCACACAGAACATAGTTGTGGAAACTGAAAATCAAGGGAAAATGGAAAAATGGCTGATATGTATAAAAAGTTATTTAGTGGGAAGGCAAATGAGAACAGTTAAAAGAAATATGTTTTCCCAATACAGAGAGGTGGGTAATGGAGTGCCTCAGGGTTCTGTGTTGGCCCCAATCATGTTCTTGATACGGGCAACCCCCACTTTACCAATGATCACGCAACGAAAATTCGCTTAAACGAAGACTGCATTATACTACCCTTTGCCCGCCTAACGATCACCAAAAATTGCTTTAATGAATTTTTTCCAGTGGACAATTTTAAACCGAGCTTGCTCTCAGGCGGCTGATTCCACCACAGTGCCAATAATGAAGAAAAAACACATCATTCACTCCCACCCTAACATCTAAAACAGTACAGTACCTAACCGCCATATGTGGAACATTTATTTTGTCATCATGACGCCCAAACACCCTGCTACAAGCCCCAGCAAACAAGTCCCCAGGTCTGCCATGAAGAGCCTTACTCCTGAGATGAAATTAGACATAATATGGAGACAGGAGAGTAGTGAAAAGACAAACAACACAGTTCGGCACCATTGCCTGGCTCCATCGACAATCTCTACAAGTTTTAAATTGGTGGAAGCTATCTAGAAGGCTGGATAAAATACTGTACATCATCTCTGCAGGCTAAAAGGACCACCTAAGCTCATGACCCTGAAATAGAATCACAAAATACACAAATATTGATTCAGATTGAGGAAAAAAAGGGGTTAATACAGGTGGATGGGGGGAAAATTGGGGTCCTGGAACCAAACTCATGTTTCCCTATGTTATAATGGGTTTGCACAATGAAAAATCGCTTAGCAAATAGTGTTTCCCGAATGTAACCCGTTTGTAAAGTGGGGGCCTCCTCTATGTGTAAATGACATGTTCAAAGGACTGAGTAGTTATATGGGTTTACTTGCATATGCTACAATAATTATGAACAAAGGAATACTTTGTTAGAAGGATGTGCAAATGGATCCGAATAAACTCTTCAATAGGAGTCAAATCTGGAAAGAGGAATTAAATGGTAAAAAATTCCATATTTTAGAAATGCAAGAAATGCAAAAGGCCAAGATATGCATACATGATTGAAGAAGAGATAATAAGTAAGGCAGAGAAAGGAAAGGGCTTAGGTGTGACTATACAGGATGACCTATCACCAACACAAAAACAGGATTACTGACAAATATGAGAGTGGCTTTTAATTATATGGATGAAGACATGTTATGGGAGTTGACCCAAGACCTGGAGTCTACCTCATATGATCCAGCTGTGAGGACCTGCAGCCTATTTCATATGATCCAGCCATGAGGACTTGCAGCCTACCTCATATGATCCACCTGTGAGGACCAGCAGCCTATCTCACATGAGTGGGAATTACAATAATGCACCACAAAGTTTCTGGAAGTATATTTTATGGCTCCTTAGGGTGACTCTGATCTGACCTTTTCCACCCCTTTGATTGTTGCCAGAAGTACAGGAACACCAGACAGCATGAGCCAAAGTTACTACGTATGCAGTTTACTCTGAGCAAATTATCCCCGATCGGGAGTAGGCTATAGCACCAGTTGATCAGGGTGGTACTCCCAAGGAGGACAGGAATGCTGTCGATAGGGAGAGCTAGAACCCTTTCCACTAGCCATCGGTAAATCCTGATCATCCCCCTTTGGTGACACTTTCAATGTGACACTAACATGGAAAGTAGGCCAGCATACTCTCCCAAACACCTTTCTCTATTTCATGCACTACTCTACAATCACTTTACATACCACGCAATATACCGTATTATGTTACAGGGGTTGACACCGGCAAGGGCACGCAGGTAGAAAACTTTGCAGCCACTAACCAGTGGCAGACCTGAGGAGTGGCATGACGCAGGCTTCACCAGTGTAGTTTTGGAGGCCCTGATGGGATGCAGCTCGGATCTGTGCCAGAGGGTACAGGGAACTGAGGGTCCCAAGCTGATGCTTCCGCCCAATAGAGAGGGGCCCGAACCTGGGAGTAGCACCTCAGGAGGCTGCCCTAACAGTGGATGCAAAATGGTGGGACAGTTGCAGTGCCAAGATGCACTTGGAGGGTGTCCCTGTAGCTGTCCTAACAGGATGCCCCAATGCCACTGACAGCCACTGGCCACAGTGGGTGGGTTATGGGTTCTAGGTCCCATACCTGGATTTAGAACTGTGCAGGTGGTCTAACTGTCTTTATTTGCTGTTGACCGGCATGAAAAAAAGTGACAGGACGAAGGAAGCCTGAGAAAACTAAATCACTAAGGGGGACCAGAGTGGCATCTTCGAATGTGAGTAGTTTAATGGATATTGCATGCGAAGTAGCTGAGGCTATGAGCAGGAGGTGGGTGGATGTTGGTTGTGTACAGGAAGTTAGGTACTGGGGAAGATCAGCCAGAATGATTGCCAGGAGGGATTGTAGATATAGGCTGTTTTGCCAGGAAACTGCAGATGGATATGGTGACATGGGAGTGCTGGTTAACCCCTAGGCTGTGGCGGCCCGAAACATATGCTATGTCCATGGCGTGGGTTAACCCCTTAAACGCGGATCGTCGCTTTTGCGATGGTCGGCCCAAAGGACAGAACGGCGGATCGTCGCGTTTGCGATTTGAGTTAATTTTGAATAACCGCGGGCAAGCAGGCTCCAGCTGGTATTGTCTATCAGTACCGCCACCCGTGAGCTACGTTTAGCACACTTGACCTTTGTACGTTTGTTGCCAAGTTTCATTTTTTTTACCCACCCACGCACCAATGCGCGGCCCTCCCTCGTCGTGCGATATGGCAACGCGCAGACAGCTCATACGTGTCAATCTGCGCCGTCATCTCGCAAGCACTTTCTGCTATTGGGAAACGCTTGTTTCCCCAGTTGTCACACTGTGATTTTTTCACGCGGTTTGCCCCTGTTTAGCGTCAGTCCACGCGAATCTTCCACGGTGACACCATGTCAAATTCAAGCTCTTCCGAGTCTGTGCCTTCCAGCCCTCCGAAAAAGGGTTTTGTGACCTCAACCCCCTTCAAAACCTTACCAGGAACTGCTAAGGGACTGAGTGACTCTGCAATAGCCAGTGAACTATTGAAAGCTTCGATGGATTATGGGAGTGACGTCGGTGTTTGGTCAAGCCTGGCAGAGTCTGACACCCAATCGAGTGCTGAGTCTGTGCCAGAAGTGACTGTTTCAGTGCCAAGCACCTCAACAGGCAAGGCTCCTGTGAAAAGGGGCTTGGAATATGGGAAGGGGGCAAAGAGGAAAAGGAGTGGTGACCCAAGTTCACTGCCATTGTCCCCTACGCCACGTCACGCCACCGCCAGCCCGCCACGCACTCCCAGCCCCATTCTCTCGTCCTCCTCTTCAGCAGCCCTGTCTCCTGAGTCTTCAGAGTCGCCTTCACCACCTCGGAAGGGAAGTAGACCTTCAACTTTACGTAGTAGAGGTTTCCGTAGGCCCAGTGTTCGTGTTAGTAGAGCTAGAACTTTGTCCCCTAGTGTAAGGCTAGCTCGTAAGGAAACTCGCACTAGGAAACTCGCCAGTCATGCCACTGCGAGTGACCTTGAACCCTCAGATAATCTCCCCACCACCACCACCACTACACCAACACGACCTAGGACAGCCTCTGCCTCACGCACTGTCTCACCGCCTGCCTCACCCACTCCCACACGACCTGCCTCACCCCCCGCCGCCCCCAGCACCTCCCAGCCTAGGCAGGGCACTCTTGATGCCTTCGTGTGGTCAGAGGGCTCAGATTTTGTGCCGGAGGATCTGCCCTTTGATGACAGTGGGTGTGGAGTTCAGGCTGACTTCCCTGTCAACGAGGATGGTGAATGCTTGGACTACCTGTTGGCCTTCCTTGACAACGAGGTAATGGAGCAGATTTGTACCGAGACAAACAGGTACGAGGGGCAATCTGCTGCAGTTCGCAAAGGAGAAGGTGAGGCGGCAAAGCCATCCACGTCGCGGATGGCAGCATGGGTGCCTCTAACGATCAGGGAACTTTTTGCATTTATTGGGTTGATGTTATTGATGCCCCACAATTAGAAACATAAGCTGGAGGAATACTGGAGTTCAGACGATCTTTGCCCAACACCAATTTTCAATAAATACATGAGCCGCGATCGTTTTAGGCAGCTCATGACTTACCTTCACTTCGCGAACAATGATGAGCCTTCCCGAACTGACCCATTATGGAAAGTGAGGGGAATCCTGAACTTGATCAAGGATAAGTTTACGAGGTTCCTGCGCCCTTTCAAGAAAGTGGTGATTGACGAGTCCTTGGTTTTGTTCAGGGGCCGTCTTCGGTTTGTGCAGTATATTCCAAGCAAACGGCACCGCTTTGGAATCAAGTTTTTCGTGCTGTGCGACTGCAAGACGGGGTTCATCTTAGACTTCGTGATTTACACCGCCAGCAATGTCGATTTGGACAAGACTGACCCCCTTGGATTCTCTGGTTCTGTGGTGAAAGTGCTTTTGGAAAAGTACTTTGGCGAGAATCATGTCCTGTATACGGACAATTACTATACAGCTCCTAAACTCGCCAAGTACCTTTCTGAACACAGCGTCGGATCCTGTGGCACTGTCAGGAGCAATAGGGCACACTACCCTGCCTTCCCCGAGGCTGAAAAATCAAAGCGGGGAGACGTGCACCTGAAGAAATCTGACAAGATGCTTGCGATCAGGTGGCATGATAAGAGAGTCGTGAATGTGCTCACCACAGTACACAAGGGGGAAATGCTGGCCACAGGGAAGGTCGACAGAAGGACTGGCGAGCCTGTGATGAAGCCTGATGCTGTCATTGACTACAACATCAATATGCGGCTGGTGGACAAGTCTGACATGATGATCGGAGAGATAGACTGCCTGAGGAAGAATCGTCGTTGGTACAGGAAGGTGTTCTTGCACATGATTGATATGTGCATGCTGAATGCCTTCATCCTGTATAAAATCAAGAACAGGAAGCCAGCAAACTACTCTCTCCGAAGATTTTCTAAGACTTGTGTCTACCAGCTGCTTCAGCGTTATGGCCAAGTACTTGCAACAGGTCCCAAACGCCACCCTCAGACACCTCCAGACCGCCTACAGTGTCAGGCCTACCTTCAGCGACACCGCCTGGAGCCACTGCCTGCCACTGCCAAGAGGGGAAAAGCACTGAGGAGGTGTCATGTGTGCAGCCACACTACCAGGCAGGAAAGAACCTTTAGGCGCACCTCCTTGCAGTGCAAAGAGTGCAAAATTCCCCTCTGTGCTTACCCGTGTTTCTTTGACTACCACAGCCTGACTAGATTTTGAAAATAAGGGTAAGATTCTTGGAAATAATACTGAGAGTGACAGTGATACTAGTGTTTAGTTTTCTTTTACGTACTGACAGTGACAGTCTGATGAGTGTAAATTAGTGTATGTACTTGTAAAATCACTGACAGTGACAGTGTTTTTTGGTGTAAATAATTGTACATAGTAATAATATAAGTATTGCGAGTGACAGTCACTCCAGTGTAAGAAGTTGAAAGCATATGTTCCTATTCTATGTTCTGACAGTGACAGTTTGTTGTGTAGAAAATATTATTTTTATAACAATGGACAGTGACACTGATGAATAAGGCAAAAAACGGACAGCTACAGTGAAAGTGAGCGACAGAAATGAAGTGCGAGTGGCCGACCGGAGCGAGAATAAAGAGCCTGCCGTAAGGCTGAATAAACTCGCGCCGCGGTGGTCTTCCTCAGTCCCGATCCACAATACTGGCAGTGACAGTGATTTTTATGGCCGTAATAGTGACAAGCGAACGTTTGCGAAGTACTATGATGGAAAATAATGTAGTATACGTGTTTTTAGCCGTGAAAAGGCATATGTGTCAATAGTGACGGGAAGATCGCCGCCGCGCTGCATGTCGGCCGTGCGATCCGTTCATTTTAGCCTTATTTTCAGTGCTTATTGTACAAATACGGATTCCAAACAACCTGTACGTTGTTGTATAAAGTGTACTGTGACAGATTGAGGCTGTGGTAGAAAGAAAACCGGGTTTCTGGAGGTGTGAAAGTGAAGACTTTGTTACCCAACTTTGCAAGTCTTCACAAGTCCTTTGGTAGTCCACGAAGGCTCAACATGTGTCTCAGGAGAAAGCTGAATGTAAGTACTATATGCCATAAAAATTTTAATGCTCTAGGGTTAATCTCTGATTTTTGGCAAATATTTTCCCACAGGTACTCAGACCCTGCTACAACCCCGCCACAGCGGGAGGATCGGCCGTACACAGCCACGTTTTAGGGGTTAACCCCCAAAAGATGGGCATCGGAATGTTTTGACATACGCTCAGGAGAGGCGTAGTTGGGGGGGTGCGATATGATGGGGGGTTTGTGGGGGGGGGGGTGGTACGGAGGGGGGCTGGTGGTTGGGGGAAATGGGTTTGGGGAGTGAGTGTGGAGGGTGGAAGGTTATGGATGGGGATGGGAAGTTGGGGGTGGGAGGCTATGGATGAGGGTGGGAAGTGGGGGTTATGGATGGGGGTGGGAAGTGGGGGGTGGGAGGTTATAGATAGGGGTGGGAAGTGGGGGGTGGGAGGTTATGGATGGGGGTGGGAAGTGGGGGGTGGGAGGTTATGGATGGGGGTGGGAAGTGGGGGGTGGGAGGTTATGGATGGGGGTGGGAAGTGGGGGGGTGGGGAGGAGTGGATGGGTGGGTGAATGGTGGGTAAGGAATGGGGTGGGTTGGGGGTTGGATTGGTGGGGTGGTTTGGGAGGTGCAGGAGGGTTAGGGGTGTGGGGGTGTGAGGGTGTGGTGGGTGTAGGGGGAGGGGGATAGAGGGTGGGCAGAAGGGGGAGGGGGATAGTGGGTGGGCAGAAGGGGGTGGAGGATAGGGGGTTGAGGTGATGGGGGGATCATGGGGGAGTGGGGGGTGGTGGTTGGAGAATGGGAGGGTTGTGGGATGGGGAGGGTGGGGGTTAGGGGTGGTAGGGGATGGTAGGGGGGATTGGGGGCAGTGGCGGTGAGTTGCGGGGTGGTGGGGGAACGGCAAGTGGCGTGTGGGTGTGGTGGAAGGGAGGGTGGGGTGGTGGGGTGGGTTTGCATCGGTGGGGGGACGTGACCGCATATGCAGACACCCGTCTTTTTGGCCACAGCACCCTCAGACAGCATATGCAGACACCCAACTTTTAGGGGTTAAAGAAATTGTCCTTTCATTATGTGATTTGACCCACTTATACCTAACCAAACATGATAACATTTTAGTCAGACAAAGTTTAAACTCCACACTGACCATTCACGATCCACTCATCAAGCATAAACATGCAGCAGGCAAGAAAAATGGCCAAAAGGTACACAAAATTTCACGCAGCTCTTCCGGAATGTACAATGCAGTCTACCAATCAACGTATCCAGAATGCTATACACAGCTGAAGGGTTAAAGAAAAATGGGTGGAACATGTCATGAATAAAATGAGGGTGAGTGAAAGGATTATAAGTTAAAATTTTGTTCAGTGGGCTCATGATTTCATTTATATTGGTATATGCTTCACAGGCTGATTTGGATGATGTAGAAAAAGACAGATTCTGGGACAACTTGATACGTGCAGTAAGTGGTATGGGGAATGACGAGATGCTGTTTGGGAGGGGACTTGAATGGTCATGTGGGTGACGCATCTCAAGGATATGATGGGGTACATGGAAGATGGTACAAGGAATTTGGGAAGGCAATGAACATCATTGTGTGCAACACACAACTTCAGGAAAAGAGAAAGTAGACTGAGGGAAACAGTAGCCAGAATGACTATTTCCTGATTTGGAGGGCTGCTGGGAGGTTGGTGAAGGAAGTTAAAGTTATAGAGAAAGAAGAATGTGTGCTGCAACACAAATTACTGTTAGGTGACATGGTGTCTGAGTGGGTGGTGAAGAAGATGACCAAGGCACCTAGGAGGAAAATATGGAAGTTGAAAAACCAAGCCGTAAGGGATGCCTTCTAAAGCGAGATGAGTGGTGGCTGAATGGGGAGCTGTTGACAGAAGTGTCAATGAACAGCACAAAGCTGTCAAAAACAATTTCCTGAGAGTTAGTGACTCAGTGTGTGGATGGACAAAGGGTCCCCCCCCCCCCCAAGACATAATGTAGCATGGGTGTGGATTGGGGGTGCAGAAGCTGCAGTTAAGGAGAAAAGAAGGCTTTTCCAGGCATGGAAACAGGGTGAAAACCAAAAGGAATACTGTACTTCACTGTCAAGCATAGGGCTAGAAAAGGGGTACACAAGGCAAAATCTGAGTCTCAGAGACTTTACTGGATAACTTATATGGCACTGAAAAGATGAATAAGATATTTAAGATGACAACTCAGCTGAAGAGGAAAGACTGGGATATCAAAGGTGAGCAGTGTGTGAAGAATGATAAAGGAAAGTAGTGGTGAACGGTCAGGATATTAAAGATACCTGAAGACAGCATTAAAACCGGTTGCTGGATGAGGAGTCTGACTGGAACAGGGAAGGTTTGGAGTCAGTGGATCCAGTGTTTAGCCCTTGGCCTTTGATTGACACTACTACTGTGAGCAGGGCAATAGCCAGGATTCAGTTGGGAATGGCAGCAGGTGTGTCTGGGTTGACTGCTGAAATGTCGAAGGCCTCAGGAGATATACTGTAGGAGTGGCGTTAATTGCTGACTAGATAAATATGATTATATATGAGTGTATTGTCCTAGATGACTAGCTGAACAGTGTGATCATAAATATGAACAAGGAGAAAGGTGATACCCTGGAAAGAGGAAATTATAGAGGCATAAAACTTTTGGACCAGATAATGATGGTAAAGAGAGAGCTGTAGATGGTATGACTGGAGAAAGAGATACTCTTGATGAGATGCAGTTTGGGTTTATGCCAGGTAAAGGGACCAATGACACCATTTCCACTGTTCGACAGCTTCAAGAAAAATACATAGGAAAGAAAAGTGATCTGAACTACTTGTTAATTTGGAGAAGGCCTTTGATATAGCCCTTAGGGAGGTGGTGAAGTGGGCAATGAGCAAACTTGGGATCAAGAAGTGGGTGGTCAGGGTGGTTATCGCTATGTACATGGGAGCTCACACCCTAGTGGGAGTGAATGAAGATTTGAGTGATCACTTTTCCATGAATGCTGGCATGCATCAGGGGTCAGTCTTGAGCCCCTTATTGTAGCAGTAGTATTATTTGTTCCCTAAGCAGTCTAGTTGAACAGCCCCAAGTCCTTAAGGAAGGCCACGGCTGAGACCAGGCTTTCCCACAGGGATCTCAAAGAGTGCATGATGTGTTGTTTGCGCAGATGATTGTGTGCAATGCAGTCTTCCATAAATTGCCTAACAGTATGGGGTGCTGTGCTGAATCCTGGACAGGCATCAGAGACAGAGTCATCCAGCCTCTACTGATAACTCAAGAGGGCTGGATGATGCCCACATCTCAGCCTGGCCAAGTGGACCCTGTCCTCACAAGGGAGATAGGATTCAGAAGGGTGGATATCAGGAGGCTGTGCATGCAGCTGTGTGTTGTCTTTAAGTGACTGGATGGAGCGGCGAGTCATTTGAGTATGGATATACATCTGGAAGCAGGTCTGAGGTGGGCGAGGGTGGAGAGATGACAATATTTGTATATGATATCGTGTGCTGGGTGTTGTTTGGATGTTCCTTGGTGTGTGTGGATGTACTGCCATGTAGTGTAGTGGATAGTGTGGGTTTGTGGAGGCTGCGGCGAGAATTTGGGTGCCTCTCATGTCTAGATGATCCCTGACTTTGAGCACTTTGGTTTCTTGGTGTAGGTAGTCTGTGGGTGTAGTAGCTGTGCAGCCTGTGATTATTTTTAAGGCCTTGTTCTGTATGGTCTGTAGAGTATTGTAGTGTATTTTACTATGGTTAGAAGCCCAAGCAGGGCTTGCGTAGTTCATCACTGAAAGAATATATTGTTTGTATACTGTGGTGGTGGTTTCTTTGTTATGTCCAAATGTTGTATGGGCAAGTGACCTTAGGGCATTGAGTCTTGGTGTTAATTTATCTTAAATGTTTGTTATGTGTTGTTTAAATGACATTGATGTACGAGTATTGTATGTTTCACCAAGGATTTTATGTGTGTGTGTGTGTGTGTGTGTGTGTGTGTGTGTGTGTGTGTGTGTATTTACCTATTTGTAGTATACAGGAATTGAGCAATGCTCGTGTTGTCCTGTCTCCATATCCACATTTATCTAGTCTACTTTTACACACATGAATGTTTTTCTCCTGCACCACCTTTTCGTCTAAGTCATTCCAAATATTTGTGTATTTACCTAATATACCTAATTGTGATATACATGAAATGTGCTATGCTCGTGGGTCTCGTCGCTGTTTCGTGGTAATTCAAATTTAGTTTTAAACTCGTTTAAGTTTTTAGACTGGACGATCTCTTTCTCCAGGCTATTCCATAAGTCTATACTTCTGTAAGGAAAGCTATATTCTTAATATTCTTCAAGCAGCTTGAATTTTTCAATTTCATTCCATGTCCTCTTGTTGCTCTCTTATCCCATACAAACAGATCTTCTCGGTCAATTTTATCTACTCCTATCATGGTCCTAAACACTGCAATCATGTCTCCCCTCTTTCTCCTTTCCTATAAGGAAGGCACATCCAGCCTCTCTCTGTATGACAGATCTGCCAGACTGGGGACCATCTTGGTTGCTGTTCTTTGTATTCTCTCAATCTTGTTTATATCTTTCTTTTTGTGTGGGGACCACACTACCGCTGCATATTCTAACCTGGAGCGGATCATGGCCACTATCAATTTTTTCATCATCTCCTCATCCATAAAATGAAATGCTACTCTTATGTTAGTCAAGAGTTCATACGTCTCTCTAACTATCTTTTTAACGTGTTTTTCAGGTTACAAACTATCTTGGACCAGCACTACCAAATCTTTCTCTTCTCTCACTTTTGTCATTAACTCATTACTCAACAAATAATTCAGTGATGGCCTCCTGGTACTTTTACCCATTTCCAATATTTTACATTTCTTTACATTAAATTTCGTTTCCCACATCCGGCTCCAATCATGTATCCTATCCAAATCCTCCTGCAACATTTTACAATCCTCCTCAACCTCTACCTTCCTCAAGATCTTACAACATCAGAAAACAGACTTGCATAACTGTTCACTCCATCTACCATATCAATGACATAAATCAGGGACATTACTGGTGCCAACACCGAGCCTTGAGGGACTCCACTTGTTACTTCCCTCCATCCAGACATCCTATCCATTATTACTGTCTTCATTTGTCTGTCTCTCAAAAAGTCTCTCTTCCATTCCAGGAGTTTCCCCTTCAGTCCTCCTATATATTCTAGTTTCCACATTAGCCTCTTATGAGGTACCTTGTCGAAGGCCTTCTCTAAGTCTAATTACACACAATCCACCCGACCATCTCTCTCTTGTACCACGTCAATCGCTCTTGAGTAAAGGTTCAACAAGTTGGAAACACATGACCTTCCACTTCTGAATCCAAACTGACATTCAGCCAAAATATTCATCTCTTCTAGATATTTTATCCAACTGTCTTTCAGGATTCTCTCACACAATTTTGCGACCATGCTGGTTAGAGACACTGGTCTATAATTCAGGGGTTTTTCCCTGTTTCCTCCCTTATAAATTGATACCACATTTTCCCTCTCCCATTCTTGTGGCACTTTCCCCTCTTCCAGAGAACACACAATTAAATTGCGAATTTTATCTGCCAGTTGTTCTCTGCATTCCTTCAGTACCCAATTAGAAATACCATCAGGTCCTGGGGCTTTCCTTACATCTTGAGTTTCCAGTAATTTATACACTTCCTGTATCTCCACTTTTATATCTTTTATCACCGGTACATTTCTAGTCACTCCCTCCCCTTCCACAAACTCTTCTTCATTAGTGAAAACTGATTGGAAACATTTGTTCATTATTTCAGCTTGCTTTGCCGCATCTTTATAGACCTCTCCTACTTTCAGTTTGGTGATTCCTTCCTTTTGTTTCAGTTTGCCATTGACAAATCTATAAAACAGTTTGGGTTCATCCTTGCATTTGTCTATTATACCTTTTTCGAAATTCCTTTCTTCTTCTCTACGTATTCTTATGTATTTATTTCTAGTTCATTTATATTCTTCCTTTGTTCTGTTGTTATCACTCTTTCTCCAGTTGTTCCACGCCTTATCTCTCTCTTTTTTTGCTATTATACAACTTCTATTAAACCACTCCTTTTTCCTGTTTTCTTTCCCCCTTACTCTTGGTACAAATTTTTCCACTCCCAAATTATAGAGGTCTAGAAAGATATCCCACTTATTCTGTATCTCTCTTGCTTCTCTGAATTTTCTCCAATCCACATTTTCAAAAAATGGTCTCAATCCTGTAACATTTGCTTTCCCAAAGTTGTATCTTCCCTGCCTATGAAGCTCATCTCTTGGCTCCACGTTCCCTATTATCATCTGGAACTCAATGACCACATGATCACTTTTTCCTATGGGCTAGAAACATTTCAATGATTCTATTACGTTGGGTTCTTTGGTAAACAGTAAATCTAACCTTGCTGGTGTGTCCTCACCTCGGAACCGTGTCTCTTTATTGACCTATTGCGTCATCACATTATTCATTATTATATTTAATAATATAGTGCCCCACGAATCCTCGTTGCCTCCTGAGTCCTATTCCTCCCAGTTCACCTCCTTACAGTTAAAGTCACCCACCAAAATAATATTGTTGCTTTTCTGAATTATTTTTTGTAAATAACTACCCATATCTGACAACATCTGATATTCGTCAACATTCCAAGCTCTCGTCTTAGGGGGAACATACACTACCGCTGTAACTCTCTTGGCATTCTCTCCAGTTTCTAATTTCATATATATCACTTCAGCCCTGCCTTGTCCCACTTCCACAGTATCTACATTTATGTTGTTCTTCACTGCTATCATCGTTCCTCCTCCCGTTTTTTCTTTTCTGTCTCTTCTCCACAGTTTGTATTTACCATCTCCCAAATGAACATCAATATTTTCTCTTAATTTGGTCTCTACAAAGCACATGACATCAGGTTCATGTTCCCTCTAGAAATCGTTGATTTCAAGCCTTGCCGATATTAAACCATCAACATTAGTATATACCACCTTCAAATTATTTTTGATGTTTTTTATACCCTCTTCTCTCCTTCTCTCCGTCGGTACCACTTCCTCAATTTTTGATCTTTCATAGCCATCCCCCTTATTTTCCCTCACTTCTATTACTTTCATATCCATCACTCTCCAAAAAAAAGTATTACATTCTTCTTCTGTCCTCTTATCATTTTTTTCCTTTACTTGTTCCTTCAATGATTTTAAAACTTCTCTTTCTTCTTCATTCAGATCTTTTCTTATTAAAATATTTTCCATCCCTGCCTCTTTGCTTAGTTTCCAGGTCACTTTAAGTATATCATTTACAACACTTTGTGATGACAACTTGACTCTCACTGGTCTTGTTTCCCCTAACTTATAAGGCCCTATCCTCCTTACTACCTCAATTTCTTTTTCCCACTTGTCTCCTTCGGGATCAATCTTGCCTAATATTCTTCTCACCAGGTTCATGTCTCTCTCGAGTCTCACGGATCTAACCTTTTTTTCCTCCTCCCTGTTTCCAAATATTACCACAAATCTGTTCCTTTGTACAGTTTCTCTCACTATTTTCTCTTTTTTCTTCAGTATTTTCACTACGTTTTCTTCCATTTTTTTCTTGTTCATTTCTCTTTCTTCCTGGATGATTTCTCTTAAGCTGACCACTTCTTTCTGTTCTTCTTCTACGTGTGCCCACTTTGCCTTATGCTCTTCTAATACACTACTCACCTTCTCCGTTTTATTAGTACTCTCTTCTAGTTTTCTCCTCAATTCACGCTTCAAATTCCTGATCTCCTCATTCGCCGTCTCATTGGACTGGATCAAACTCTGTATAGTAATCTCAGTATTTTCACACGCATCCTTTAACACTAGATTCTCCACTTTCTTTTCAAGTTCACTAATCCTCATAATCAATGTTTTAACCAGATCCATGACATTAGTATTTCTATCAAATCCTGGAAATTCGAGTCTCTCAATGTTTACATTATCAGCCATGTTTGAGATTGGTTACAGTACCAAAAACAGCTGTTACTGAAAATACTACAAACATTCATGTATACTCTTGCCAATAAATCTTTACATTTTTGGTAGTCTATATTAACTTACAGTATTTTAAACTTAAAACAAGACCATAGGAGACAGGACAAACATAATTCCTGAAAACTACTTAAGGTTTGCAGTGGTGGCTGGGAGCAGTCAAGATACGTCCTTTCGCTCTGGCTGTTCGCTCGTGTGTGTGTGTGGGGGGGGGGGATGTGACTGTGTTTTGCTGTCCACGTGAGAAGGGTCACTGAAGATTTGGCTGGCGCTATTTTGAGCCTGTTTGTGGTGAACCATTCGTGTAGTGTGTTGAGGTAAGGTTGGAGGATGTGTGTGGCTGTGTTTGCATTTTGGTGTGTACATGTAAGAGTTATGTTGTCTGCATAGGAAGCTATGTGTATCTGTGGTGTGTGGGTATGTCATGCATGTATAGGTTAGAGAGTGTAGGGGACAAAACAGATCCTTGGGGGAAGCCATTTGTGAAGTTTCTGATGTTGAAAGACTGACCTGCAAATGTTACATGTGCACATCTGCCTGCTAAGTAGTTTGCCAGCCAACTATTGATGTTATTGTGCATGTTTGTGTTCAATATTTTGTTTGTGAGGTTGTGGCAGGGGATGGCATCAAAAGCTTTGCTACTGTCTAGTGTGACTAGGAGTGTTCTGTGTGATGATGTAGTTGAATTCATGCCATTAAAAACTCAGTGTAAGGTCTGTAAGAGGAGTGTTTGTGGAGTGTAATGGCCTAAAACCATGTTGTGATGGGGCTACGAGGGTGTGCGGTGTAACAAGTTGTAATACCAGTCATTCAGTGACTTTGGACTGGGTGCAGAGGTGTGTGATGGGGTGGTGTGAGGAAGGGAACATGGGATCTTTATTGGTTTTGGGGATAGTGATAATAGTACCACGCTTCCAGATGTTAGGTATCATGTTGTGCAAACAGCTGTAGTCTGATATGCTGGTGAGTGCTTGTATGCCTTGTGGTCTAATGTGTTTAAGGTGTATGTTGCTTATGTTGTCTGGTCCACAGGCAGATGAGTGCTTGAGGTTGGTAATGATGTGTTTCATCTGGGTGCAAGTGAAAGGTGCAAAGTGGGTCTGTGAGAAACTGTCTCTTATGTTGGATGACACGTCAGTCATCACGATGGGGGTATAGATGGCTGACATGTGAAAAGTGATTGATGAGAGTGTTTGCTTGTTGTTTGTTTGAAGTGATGGTGTCTGTTGTGATGGCAGCATGTGATTGTGCTGATGCTGTTTAGTGTTTTGTACAGTTTGCTGGTGTTTGTTTTGTGATCAAGTGTTTGGAGACAGTTATTCCAGTTTAGTATCTGCTGTTCTGATATTTTATTGTTTATTTAAGAGTTGAATTTTTGTATCTGTTGTATGGTGTCTTGTGTATGGGGTGTTTGGGGGTGTCGCAGTGTGTTCCGTTGACTGATGAGGCCTTGTATTTCTGGTGTGAAGTTGGGGTTGTGTGTCTTTCTGTTGCCTCTAGGGATGTGCCTTTTGTCTGCATTTTGAATAATTGTATTGAAAGAGTGCACAGTGGTGTTGATGTTTGTGATGGATGTACTGTATAATGTTTCAAAGTGTTCGTCTGTTTCAGCTGTGAAGGCCTGCCAGTTGGCTCTCTTATAATTAGTGTAAATGCGTCTGTGGCCACCTGGGATGATTCTGGTTTTGGTAGTGATGATGCCTGTGAGGTGGTCAGAGCCAAGGGTTTTGACCACTCTCCATGATGTTGTGGGGGCAAGGTTTGGGGAGTAAAAGGTGATGTCTAAGGATCATGGGAGGAAGACGGCTTGGTGTGGGATATAGTTATGTTGATGGAGATTATTGAGTATGAAAAGATTATCTGTTTGGGATTGTAGTACCAGCCCTCTGTCTGTGTCAAGGTTGCTGACATGCCAGGCTGACACCTAGGCATTGAAATCACCATGCAGGATGATGTTGGTCTGTTAGTGATGTGGTGTATTTGTGGAGAGCAATTGTGTGGTACTGTGGGGGACAACTGGGAGGGAATGTATGTATTGGCAACTGATAAGTGAGATTTGTTACCAGTGCATATTTTAATTGATTGTATTTCTGTTGTGGTGTCATGTGGGGCAGAAGTGACTCTGTGTGTGCACTAGTATCTGAAAAGTTGTGTTGTAGAGTTTGGCAATTTGGTTGCATCAGAAAATGACATCACAAGCATTACTAACGTATACTGCTGTAGCTAACAAGTGCATGCTGTACAGGTGTTGAAAAGCTGATGCCATCAGATGGAAATGTGTAAGGCTGGTTAGAAAGGTGTTCAGGGAGTGTAGCATTCTCAAGCCATGCTGTGAGGGAGGAAGGAGAACAGAGGTGTGACTTATAAGAAACTGGTATTCCATTACCCTGGATGGCATTCTCTGAAGTGTTATTCATCTGTACAAAGAAGGTACCTTGTTTAGTTCAAGTATAGTGAAGCTTGTTCCAAGTTTCCAGATGGGTATGCTGCAATGTGCAAATGAGAATCTGCAGATTTTTGTGAGAGCATGGATGGCGTGTGCTGAGATGTGTTTCAGATGCAGGTTCCTGATACCATCTGACCCTATGATTGTAGAGTTCTTGGTTTTCTTGGTAATGGTACATGTCTGTTCTGGAGTGAAGGGGGTTATGCTGTGTAGCACGGAAAGGACTGCCTATGCAGAGAAGCCAGTTACTCAGACTTAGTGTCATATTGGTATAAGGTGACTCTGGTCTGCACAGTAGGATGCAAGGAATCTGAAGATAATGACAGTGAGATATAGTCACTTACCTCTTCAACATTGATGTTATCCTTTGCACTTGTCTCATAGAGCTTAATGTTCATCTGATCGGCAAAACGCTTGGCATCTTCATAGAGAACAACTTTGCGGTCAGGGCAGTCATTTTTGTTACCAACTGCAAAAATCAAAGCAGGATATACACTAATTGCAGCATCAATTAGGAAAAAGGATGACTAAACTGTAAAATGCTTAGCTACATACTAAACAACATACATAACTGTTTTTAAAATAGCCTCTATTGATCAATGATACAATGCTACACGAAATACAAAGGATACAGTGCCTCAATGAAAACTGCGATTACTAGAAAGTTTTAAGGAAGCGTCTCTTTCTCTTATCATTCTTCTTTTTGTAAAACACCAACTGCTCCAAAAATGAGTTATTTCTACCTGAGTTGATATCACATTAGTCATGTCACACCTTCTTCTGCAGGAGTTATGTACCAAAACACCACACGAATGTTGGATTCCAAGAATAACCCAAACCTACCAGAGAAGTCACAATTTTCAATGTTTAATCTATTCCTTATACACCCACTAAAACACCTGTAAATGCATTTTATGGCACATAAATACATCCTAGAAAGACAGTATAGGATGATATACAAGCCATTGTGGGTAGTGTACCATACCCATCATAAGATGATGACGATAAAAGTTTGCAGTGTGCTCAACAGCACATACCTGTACAGGGTAACTGGACAAATAAACTGTACAGACTCCATCAGGCCCATATGGCTTATTAGTACTGAGGCCTGTGATGGTAGAAAAAACATCAGCTGAAGAAATTTAATGTCAGCCATGAGGAAGTCAGAAGGGGGAAGTGATGGAGGAACAGCACCGGAATCATCTAAGGTGGAATTGGAGGAGAAAGTCCGAACAAAGAGATCTGGTTTATCAGTAGAAGAAATACTACAGAGCCATCAGAGTAGAAAAGAGGAGGAAAAGATGATGAGGTAAAGTTGTTAGATAGGTTTTTGGCAAGGTGCCAGAAGGAGCAGGAAGAATTCGAGTTGGTGAGTTGAGAGAATTTCTTAAAAATAACATTTGTTATTACACTTATCACTACAAAAGCTGTTCACCTCCATTTATCACTGGAACCCTTTTTGGACTCATCTATATTCGAATTTCTATCTGAATTAAAATTATTTGTCTGGTGGTCCAAAAAGATCCGAATTAACCGATTTCCGAATTATTCGGGTACGAATTAGAGAGGGTTTACTGTGTGTGTATATATATATATATATATATACTGTATACATATATACAGTAGGCTCGCACAGTGCGCGTCATCACAGTGCGCGATTCGCATTGAGCGCGAGTGACCAAAAATCATAACCAAAAACCCTTGAATGCGCGAGTTTACCGCACAGAACGCGAGGCAGAGGCAAGGAGTGGCTCAAAAATGCCATTTTCTATTAGTGCGCGACCACCCCTCACACAGCGCGTCACGTGTCGTCATGTTGATGCGCAGAAATTCCTAGGCATTCTACTATGCAGCTTGGGGTACAAGGGAGTGGGCGCGCCATAACAGTCCTGGCTCATGCACTGTGCGGATCCGCTCTCTACAGCTAACCTGTCATGTACAACGTGTGGTATTTTTTGTGTTGCTCCATCCTTGCCTGTACTTCGCCGCACCATGGCTCCAACCCCAAGAGTTAAGAAATTTCTAATGCATGCCACCAAGTTCCCGGCTGGGACAGGGAACAGTTTAAGGATTTGAATTTCATGAAAGCACACTTTCCTGATCTACCAGATGACCCGCCGACATGTCATAAAAGTATCCCCGCTAATACCAATACACCAGTCCTGTATGAGACAGCCCTAGCATGTATTCAATATGGACGGTGGGTGTTAGTGCCGAAGTGGTGACATGTAGAGAGGAGTATGGTATGTAGGAGGACTACTGGGCCTTGAGAGCAGGCTGTGGAGCCTATGCCCTGAGTCGGACACAAAAAAAAAAAAGTTAAAGATCATTAAGATGAAGGTGGAGGGTCAAGGAAACACTGCCATCAGGAGAGCCCTAGGACTGGCTGAATCTACAGTGAGAAGTATGTGGAAGAACCGTGAAGCCATAAAGGCTGTAGTGAAGACGTACGGTGCCTCTGACCTAGACGGCCGTTCACGGGTGGGAAATTGTGCTATGATACTAATGGAGAGCTATCTTGCCACCTTCATAATGAGGAAGGAAAAGGAAGTTGTTCCACTGAATGGAAGATTTATTCAGAACCAAGCCCAGCTCTTTTACAAGGCAGCATCTCGCAGGTTAAAAGTGGAAAAACCTTTCAGGGCATCGGTTGGATGGCTGGATTGTTTTCTCAAGTGCAAGAAACTCCGTTACCTGAAAGTGTCTGGTGAACGTGCCTCTGCCGACGAGCTGGCCGCGAGAGACTATCCTGCGATATTTAGAGTGATTATTGAAGAGGGAGTGTACACCAAGGACCAGATCTACAACATCGATGAAACGTTGTTATATTACAAGGCCATGCCCAAATCAACTTACATCGCTAAAAGACAGAAACAGGCCCCTGGTCGCAAGCTCCAGAAGTGTAAGATGACGGTAATGTTCGCTGTAAACCTGTCGGGGAGCCACAAGATGAGGCCAGTTGTTGTACACACAGCTTCACACCCAAGGTGCTACAAAAACCTCACGAACATGGATGCAAGTGGCATGTATTGGTACAAGTCTGCAAATGGTTG
The DNA here is from genome assembly GCF_032717465.1 of Coenobita brevimanus. NCBI lineage: Eukaryota > Metazoa > Arthropoda > Malacostraca > Decapoda > Coenobitidae > Coenobita > Coenobita brevimanus. The sequence continues at coordinate 32,701,209 of NC_137051.1, read as the reverse complement.
GATGAACGGGAACATTATGGCAGACTGGTTAACAAGGCGGTGTGTCCCTGATGCCGGGGCCAAGTGTCGGGAACTGGCCATTCCATTTAAGATACTCCTTGTGCTTGATAATGCACCAAGTCACCCTCCATACCTTGAAGATCTGCATAAGGATTGTTGTGTTGTGTTTCTGCCGCTCCACACGACGTCACTAGTGCAGCCACTGGATCAAGAACTAATCGCCACTGTGAAGCACTTCTACCATATGCAAGTGTACGACTACCTACGCAGGAAGACTGACACACAAGAGGAGCTTCATGCCCTACACGAAGATCACGACGAAGACCTTGATGAGGCATCTGCTCCCGTTCCATCTCTACCAGCACCTGTATCCCGACCTGCCACAGATGCCATAACTGTTGAGGCATTTTGGCGTAATTTTACAGTGAAGGACACAGTTGAATTTCTCCTACAAGCCTGCCACCAGATTACACCTGCAACGGTGAACCATGCGTGACAAATGCTTGTGCCTCACTTATGCACGACCCAGGAGACGGCCATTCAACCACTGGCCGAGGCTGAGGCAGCAACATTGACAGCAGCACAAGCTGTACCAGGTTTCGAGGACATTACATTGGCGGACATACAAGAAGTGCACACTGCTACTGAGGAACAGCCTCCCGAGGAAGTGTTGCAACGGATAGACGAGGTTGACACAGAGCCCGACGCTAGGCAGAGTCAAGCTGAGCAGCCTAGGGTGATGGAAGGCAGGACTGAGCTGTGTATGTCAAACATTAGCAAGATCCTTGCTGCCGTGGATAAGCTCAAGGAAGAGGTGAAGGAACAGGAAGTGAGCAACCTAAGAATGGAGGAACTTCTGGTTGGTATCAACAAACTCTTCCGTTTCTACAAAGACAGGCACAAGGAAGAAATAAACAGAAGACAGATGCTCATAACAAGCTACACACAGCAGGCTCAAGTTGGTGAAATTGCGGAACCAGCGACATCGTCTGGTCCTGTTCCTGTTGAGGATGAAGAGGATGCAATGTCAGAAGTGTCAGCATTGGACTTTGAAGGGTTTATGGCCGAAGTGAATGACTTTGATGCTCCTGGGGAAGGTGATCAAGAGGAGTCTGTGGAGGGAAGTGTTGGTGCGGTGGGGAATGCGACGCTGTAAGTGTTGCCGTGCCTCGGAACCCCTGATATTTAAGGTCAATAAGCCTGTTGTCTACTGTTGTTAAGGTGACTACCCATATTTTTGTTATTGTAGCTATAGCTTTAGTACAATGTCTGAAAAATATGACCTTTATTATGTCTCTAAGGGCCAAAAAATGTCCAGGTATGAGGGGGTACCGCCCATATGTAACTATTCCCATAAGATTATGTAACCCAGTACGCGAATTCCCAGTGCGCGAGGTCGTGGACCGCCCAATCTCTCGCGCACTGTGCAAGCCTACTGTATATATATATACACAGACACTGTAAAGCCTTGATACAACAGACTTCAATAGACCGGAATTCGCTTTCTTTGGAAACGACAAGCTACCGGACTAAATTCTATATATTGGAAAAAGTCCAATAAAACCAGAAGCATTCCGGACTGGCTGGCCACTTAATGTTCACCACAATTAGGTAAATAAAAAACATGTTTATCAGAGTACAGTACAATACAGTAATCCCTCATTTATCCGGATAAAATAGAGCCAAAGGCATATCCAGGTAGTGGCAACATCCGGATAATGAACACTATTCCCCTACCACACCCAAACCCTACTTATACCCACCTCCAACCTATACCTAACCTGTTTGTACAGTGCCCATGCTCAATCTGGCACTGCTTTCTGGTCATTCAGGCACATTTAGACATCAAAACACACACATAGGCATATCAAAAATGATGGTAAACACCAAGAAAACCATGCAGAAAAAACACTGAACAGCAAAAAACACCTTACCTATACACTACTGTATGTACAGTACCCCTCCTTATTTTGGTAGTGTTTTCAGGCCATTCTGCCATGTTCTGACATCAAAACATACATAGGATTATCCAAAATAATTTTCAACACCAAGAAAACCATCCAATAAAAACACTGAAATCCAAAAAACACCCTACCTAAACACTACTGTATGTACAGTACCCCTCCTTATTCTGGCACTGTTTTCCAGTCATTCTGGCATATTTTCACATCAAAACATACATAGTTTTATCCAAAATAAATAAAAAAAAAAAAAAAAAAAAAAAAAAAAAAACACACACACACACTGAAAACCAAAACGCACCCTACCTCAACACTACTGTATATACAGTACCCCTCCTATTTTTGCCACAGTTTTTGGGCCATTCTGCCATATTGTGACCTTAAAACACACATATGAATATCGTAAATAAATTTTAGCACCAAGGAAACTATGACAGAAACCTAAAATTAACTGCCGAGAAACATTCGGTTGGGGTACTTACCACCCAGTGCACCGCCGCCAGGGTTCGTGACCTGCTACCTCCAGCAGGTGTAGAGTTGTACCTTGTGGTCTAGTGACAACCAGTTGCGCCAAACAAAGGTCTAGAAACTCCTCGTTGTCCTCAACCTACTGGAGGTGGGCGATGACCCATGACGTGCGGTGCAGTGATGGTGCCCTACCTACCTCAGGAGACTCCGAAGACAGCCGCAAACATACGTCTATTGGAGACTCGATGTCTCTTCAACGTGATCCGTTGCAGGGCCGAAGGTGAAGGCAGGAAACGAGCTGGTGGTGGTGGTGAAAATGGGCTGGCACTCATGGGGGGTTGCCGGCTTGAAGAATGAGTCAATCCTGGTCTGACGATAGGACCAATGATGCTGCCGAAGGATGACGGCATCCAGGACTCCCCGCAGCTCCATCGCCAGGCAGAGCAGCATCAACTCCCTGTCACAGTGTGGGTGCTCGGCATATTCCAGCATCCCCTCCAGGTAACCATGGAGGACACTGAGACAAGGGACTGAAGGAGCTGTGGAGGGCTGCGAGACGCGGTCCTCATCCTCGTCGGTCCTGCTGTCCTCTTCCATGCCTGCAAAGGCAACAGCGGCATTCTCATCAGATGTGGTCTGGTAACCAGGATCGCTGCCGTTGTCGTCCAGGCAATTCCGCACGTCATCTACGTCCACCTGCTCTCCTGCCGTTCTAAGGCAACTGTGGAAATCATCCACGTCAAACCCCTTGAAGTCGTGCTCAGCATCGATTCCCTGCAGGAGACGAGACCAACCGCTTTAGAGGGTTTTGACAGAGACTTCCTTCCATGCGTTAGCCTAGTTGAACACCGCAGACTTCAGGTCGTATCGGTGAATTTTCTGCAAGGTCTGCTCCCAACATGTGTCCTCGACCGCATCCCTGTCCTCCAGCACCATCACCCCGTTCAGAAGCCTCCGTCAGTACAATCTCTTTGCAGCCATGATAACACCTCTGGTCCACTGGTTGAATCAGAGCAGTCATACTTCGTATTGGATGGCAGGAACAAGCACCTAATCTGCCTGTCAAAAGCAACCAAATCCTTCTCAGACGGATGCACGAGAGCATTGTCCAGGGGCAGGAGTGCCTTCACCTGGTCAAGAGCGATTCCAAGGACCTCTGTTTGATAACAGATAACCTCCTTCACGAAATGTCAGTGGAACCAATCTCTGAAGATCTTAGCGATAAACCAGCCATTCACAAAATGGTACCACACAACAGGCAGGCTATCCATCAACCCACGGAGACAGCGTGGTTGTTTTGCATGCCCAACAACAACAGGTTTGAGGTGGTGCATCCTGTTAGCATTGGCACAACACAAAACATAGACATGCTGTTTGGACAACTTCCAACCAGGCACAGACTTCTTCCTTTCCTCAGCCAGGGTGTTGGTAGGAAAGATGCGGTAGAACAGACCACTTTCAACATCATTATAGACTTCACCAAGGCCAAGGCCCTCATCCTTGATCAGGCGCAGCACTTTCTGGTGAAACAGGTCTACTTCCTCCGCTGCCACATCCAATGTCTCTCCGTATGCCTTACAGCCTGTAAGTCATGGCGAAGCATGACACAGAGCCATCCCTTGGATGCACTGAAGTCCTGCACATTGTGCAGGAGTGCAAACTTCTCAGCAGCAGCCTTCACCTCAGTCCCACGCACTAGCACCCCGGCACCATGCTGCTGATGAAACCACACCAATGTCGACCGGGCGATAATGGCAGGCGAGGCCTGGGTCATTACCTTCCTGTCACTGGGACATGTGCTTTCACCAAAGTCATGTCCGTACTGCGTAAGCTTGTCGCGTGACTTCTTCATATCGAACAATGTTGAAAGGGCTAGATCATATTCGCAAAGAATACTTCCTGTGATCCAGCCCGCGTCAACCTTGCCCAATATCTAACATTTCTTCTCCAGAATCAGAATCTTCCTTTTCTGCTTCTCAGGTGGTGGTGGGGCCATCACCACACACAAAAAAATACAGAAGAGCAGGACCACAACCTCAAGAAGGGAAGGAACCACCACAAACATAACCGCAATCACAGCCATAGTTGCAAGCACTACCACTCACAAGGGGCAGAGAGGCGGGAACTGAGGTGCGGGCTTCTGTTCACCAGCGTGCAGTACAGCGCTGCCATATCACACCCAACGGTTGCTTTTGAGTACACAGGAAGCAACATGCAGCAAACTGACATCCGTATACAAGGTTCACTTCTGTTTGCAGTGGCAAGGGTTAGTACGTGACTGCAACAGCAGATGACCAGTAGATCATCACCTCAGGCAGTGTATGACTATTGCGGCCTGCCAGGCGACTCTGACCATTCGGTTGGGAAGCGGAGAGGCGCACGTGGTGGAGGGTTTCCACACTAATCCCAGAGGCTGGGGGACTCCCGCCCTTCGGTGTAGAGGCAGACGGGCGGTTTTACCATACATATACTCGTGGCTTGTGGTCTGTGTTACACGCACGGTGGCCACCAGTACCCCTCAGCCAGGAACAACGCTCGCCTCCTCCGTTCAAATATAACCATAGAATTTTCTCAAAGATATGCTCAACGTGTTTCCCAGGCAAAATTACATATGTTATCTTTACCTAACCTTACCAAACCTAACCTATCCCATCAGGGCTGTTTGGCTAAGGCAGCTCACTGTGATATTGAAACGAATACCCACATCGAATGGAAGTGTATTGCACAGTACAATATTGTACTGCAAGTACACATATGATGTACTGTGTACAGTACATTACCATCATATGCACTGGTATACCACGTTGAGTACACCGCTTACCGTCCGATCAGCGAAGTTAAGCAACGTTGGGTCTGGTTAGTACTTGGATGGGTGACCGCCTGGGAACACCAGATGCTGTTGGCATCCCTACGTGTCAAGTGGGGTTGGTAGAGGATTAGTGCCCCTCCCTGTAAAACAATTAACTCTAAGCCATTGGCCACCCCGTCTGGGATACATGGCGTCTGGCAATGAATGAATGAATGAATACTGTCATCAAAACATGGAAAGGAGTCTCCCTCTCTCTTTGTGTGGTGTGTGTGTCTCCCGGTGGCCGTGTGACTTTTGACCTTCGGTAGACAGGCGGACGGGCGCCGTCACCATACATGTACTAGTGGCTTGTGGTCTGTGTTACATGTGCAGTGGCCACCTGTACCCCTCAGACAGGAACCACGCTCACCTCATCCTTTCAAAAATAACCACAGGATTTTCTCAAAGATATGCTCAGGCAAAATTACATACGTTAGCTTTACCTGACCTTACCAAACCTAACCTATCCGAAGAGGGCTGCTTAGCAAAGGTGGCTGACAGTGGTATTGAAACAAATAACCATACCGAATGGAAGTGTATTGTACTGTACTGTATTTACACACATACAGTACTGTACTGTGTACTGTACAGTACTGTACTATCATATGCACTGGTACAGAAATTACTGTACTGAAACTGTAATCATATCGTGGGAAGGAATCTCTCTCTCTCTCCCTCTCTGTGGTGTATATGTCTCCCCGTGGTCGCATGACTTTCAGCCTTCAGTAGACAGGCAGACAGGCGCTGTCACCGAACATGTACTCGTGGCCTGTGGTCACTGGTCCATGGTGGTGGCAGTTGGGCAAGACGTGGCTGTGCGACTTTCAACGTTCAGCGGAGAGGCAGACGGGCACTGTCACCGAACATGTACTAATGGCTTGTGGTCTGTGTTACAATCTCAGTGGCAGTTAGGAAAGAGGCAGTCAAGTGGCCGCGCGATACTGGACATTGGGTGAGGATGCGTACGGATGTTTTGACACCACTTGCGGGTTACAGTCGTATTCCTCGGGTGCGGGAGGTTCACTGTGAGTGATCGGACACACACGTGGCTTTGACCGTTCAGTACAGGGGTAGACGGGCATTTTAGCTCTGGTTGTGGGTTATGGACTACTTCCTGCTCATGGCTTGAGCCCAGCAGTCACGATACCGAATGTTTGGACATGTCGACTGACTGGCTGAAGTTCTCATGCACTTTAATGTCCGGATAATAGCAAGTAAATTCGGATAATGGTTTAATAGAGCAAAGTTCCAGCATCTGGATGATAAGCATCTGGATAACTGAGGGATCACTGTACATATATTGCCAGACACCTTAATCCTGTAAGGAGTGACAAAAAAAATTTACTCCATGTCGCCCTGTCCCTTGCCTTTTCACTGCCCTCCCCCCAGCTCACACACCCCACTTTCATATACCTCTCCACTTGATCCTTCCATCTCATCCTCAGCCTCCCCCTCCCTCTTCATATACCTCTGCACTTCATCCTTCCGTCTCATTCTCAGCCTCCCCCTCCTTCTCCCCCCTTTCCACCTCACTCATATACACTCTCCTCGTTAGTCTCTCGCTCTCCATCCTCTCAATATGGCCAAACCACCTCCATCCTTATGTTTTCTATCACATCCACATCCACACCACAATGCTCCTTTACTTCCTCATTTGTCAGACTCTCTCTCCATGTAACTCCACATGCTCCTCTCAAATACAGTAAGACCTTACTATAACGGACTAATTGGGGCCCAGACCATTCCGAAAAATGTAAAATTTCAATAAAAGTGACATCCGGACTTCCCCCTACTAATGCGGATTTTTTCCAAAATATCAGACATTAGTCCGGATTGCATGAACAGTTTTTAAACTGTTTTGGCTACCAATGCGGTACTGTACTGTGTTATAACTTTATTACATTAATCGAATGGTATAATAATACTGTACTGTCCATTGATAAACATGTCTTTTATATAACTTATTGTGGTGAACATAGCTGAAGTGGTCAGGCAGTCCGGATTGCTTCTGGCTTTATCGGACTTTATCCGATACATAGGAGTTTAGTGCAGTAGCTCCAAGATTCTGATAAAAGCGAATTCCAAACTATTGATGTCCATTATATTGAGGTTTTACTGTAACTCATTTCCACTGCTCTCACTCTTGACTTGTATCCTTCCAACATGGTACAAGCTTCATTTCCATACATTAGAGTTGGTACCACAATACTTACGCTATCTTGTGGCGACTTTTTTACTTCCATGTTCACTTCCCTATTTCTTATCACTGCTTTTAAAGAACCAGCAACCTTTCTTCCTTGCTGTACCCTTTCAAGAACTTCATCCACCAAACTTCCAGCCTTACTCATCACACTACATGGGGGATGTACATATGGTACAAGAAATGTCTATCTATCTATCTATCTATAGCCCGACGTCCTAATCCCGCAAAGGGTGGCCGCAGACAAAACGCCTCCAAGTCACTCTGTCACCCACCATTTGACTCCCCTCCCCCCAACTCACCCCCCCCTCCCTCATATACCTCTCAACTCCATCCCTCCACCTCATCCTCGGTCTACCCCTCCCTCTCCCTCCCTCCACCTCACCTACATACACCCTCTTAGTCAGTCTTTCATTCTCCATTCTCTCCACATGTCCAAACCACCTCAGTGTATTTCTCCTAATCTTTTCAACCACATCCACATCTACCCCACAATGTTCCTTCACTTCTTCATTCGTCAACCTGTCCCTCCACGTCACTCCACATGCTCCTCTCAAGTAACTCATTTCCGCTGCTCTCACTCTTGACTTGTTCCCCTCTTGCAAGGTCCACGCCTCGCTTCCATACGTCAGGGTAGGGATCACAATACCATCATGCAGTGACTTCTTAACTTCCATACTCACCTCCCTATTTCTCATCACCGCTTTCAGAAATGAGGAAGGGGAAATGATACTCAAGTTTTGAGAGGCAATGAACATGATTGCATGCAACACACATTATGGGAAGAGAGAAAGTTGATTACATACTAGTCAGGGGCAAACTATTTCCTCGGTCTGGAGGGCTGACAGGAGGTTAGTGAGGGATGTTAAATTTATAGGGGGCAAGGAGTCTGTGCAGCAACACAAGTTATTGATAAGTGACATGGTGCTCATGGAGTGGGTGATGAAAAAGAGGACTTATGCACCTAAGAGGAAAATATGGAAGTTGAAAACCAAGCAGTAAGGGATGCCTTCTGTAGCGAGATGGGAGTGGTGACTGAACAGGAAGATGTTAAGAGAAGTGTTAAGGAGCAGTACAGAGCCCTCATGGGCAGTCTTGAGAGTTACTGATTCAGTATGTGGATGGACAAGAGGCCCATCAAGACATACAGTAACTTGGTGGTGGGATGAGGGTGTAGAAGCTGCACTTAAGGAGAAAAGAAGGCTTTTCAGGAAATGGAAGAAGGGTGGTAACAAAGAGGAATACATGGCTGCCAAGCAATGGCCTAGAAAAGACATTTACAGGGTGAAGTCTGAGTCACAGAGACTTTCACTTGATAACATAAACTGTGTGGAAAGAAAGAACAAGATATTTAAGGTAGCAAATCAGATGAAGAGGAAGAATAGGGATATCGTAGGTAAGCAGTGTGTGAAGAATGATGAAGGAAGGGTAGTGGGGAACGGTTGGAAAATTAATGACACATGAAGAAAGCATTACAGCCAGTTGTTGAATGAGGCATTTGACTGGGACAGGGAAGGTTTGGAGCCAGCAGATCCAGCATTTGGCCCTTGTCCTTTGATTGACGCTGTTACTGTGAGAGGGGCAATAGGCAGGATGCAGGTTGGGAAGGCAGGTGTGTCTGAGCTGACTGTTGACATGTTGAAAGCCTCAGGAGATAAAGGAGTGAGGTTAGTCACTGACCTGATAAATACGATTATATATGAGTGTACTGTTTCAGATGATTACCTGAAGGGTGTAATTGTAAATGTGTACAAGGGGAAGAGCAATGCCCTGGGAAGAGGAAATTATAGATGTATAAAGTTTTTAGATCAGACAATGAAGGTAGTGGAGAGAGTTCTACAAGGTATGATTAGAGAAAGAATGAATACTGATGAGATGCAGTAGTAGTATAGTAGTAATAGCAGTTGTATCCTAGGCAGTCTGGACGAACAGCCCCGAGTCCCTAAGGATGGCCACAGCTGAGACTGGGCTTTCCCACAGAGTTCTCAAGGAGCATATGTTGTGTTGTTGCTGCAGGTGATTGTATGCAGTGCAGTCTTCCATAATGTGCTTAACAGTATGGGGTGCTGTGTCACATCCTGGACAGGCATCAGCAACAGAGTCATCCAGCTTCTTCTGATAACTTAAGAGGGCTGGGTGATGCCCACATCTCAGCCTGGCCAGGTGGACCCTGTCCTCACGAGGGAGATAGGATTCAGAAAGGCAGATATTAGGAGGCCATGCATGCAGCTGTGCTTTGTCTTTAAGTGACTGAATGGGACAGCAAGTCATTTGAATATGGATATGCTTCTGGAAGCTACTCTGAGGCGGGTGAGGGGGAAGAGATGACAATATTTGCGTATGCTATCATGTGCTGGGTGTTGTTTTGATGTTCCTTGGTGTATGTGGATGAGCTGCCATGTAGTATAGTGGACGGTGTGGGTTTGTGGAGGCTGCAGCGAGAATTTGGGTGCTTCTCATGTCTGGATGATCCTAGACTTAGAGGACTTTGGTTTCTTGATGTAGGTAGTCTGTCGGTGTAGTAACTGTGCAGCCTGTGATTATTTTCAGGGCCTTGTTCTGTATGGTCTGTAGAGTGTTGTAGCGTGTTTTAGTGAGGTTAGGAGCCCAAGCAGGGCTTGCAAAATTCATCACTGAATATATACAGCATGTTGTTTGTATACTGTGCTGGTGGTTTCTTTGTTGTGTCCAAATGTTGTATGGGTAAGTGACCTCAAGGCAATGAGTCTTGGTGTTAATTTATCTTTAATGTTTGTGATGTGTTGTTTAAATGACACTGATGTATTTTCTGTTACACCATGGATTTTGTGTGTGTGTGTGTGTGTGTGTGTGTGTGTGTGTGTGTGTTCTTACCTAATTGTTCTTACCTAACTGTATCTTTACAGGAATGAGTCAAGCTCGTACTGTCCCGTGTCTTAAACCATATTTATCGTACATATCCTTAAATTTGTGAATTGTTTTGTCACACACTACTTCATTCGGTAGTGCATTCCATTGATCAATTGCTCTGTTTGGGAAACTGAATTTCCTTACGTCTTTATCACCTCTCTTCTTATGTAGTTTTTTGCAGTGTCCTCTTGCTGATGCTTCTCCATATGTTAAGTAATCATTTATGTCTATTTTCTCCTTCCCTGATATGCACTTATATAGCATTATAATGTCACCTCTTTTCCTTCTCTCCTGTAGTGTTGGTAGATTCAGTTTATTTAGTCTTTCTTCGTAGCTTAGGTCCCTTAAGCTTGGTATCCATCTTGTAGCGGCCCTTTGAACTTTTTCAATCTTGTCTATATGCTTTTTGAGATGAGGACTCCAGACTACTGATGCATATTCCAGGGTTGGTCTAATGAATGATGTTATTATCCTTCTTAGCATGTCTTCATTTATGTATGTGAATGCTATTCTCATATTTGCAAGCAGTGTATACATGTTCCGTACCTTCTCGCTGATGTGGTCAGCCGGAGATAGTCTGTTATTGATAATCACACCTAGGTTTTTCTCTCTTTCTGATGTGTATAGGGTTTTATTTCCTAACTTATAATCCCAATCAGGTCTTTTTCCACTTTTACCAAACTTGATTACATGACACTTGTCCACACTGAATTCCATTTGCCATGTACTACTCCATTCACGAAGTTTATTTAATTCTTCTTGTAGCTCTTTACAAGAGTCTATGTTAGTAATTCTCCTTTGTATTTTTGCATCATCTGCAAACATATTCAGATAGCTCTCATTTCCAGTGTTACTGTTTATATCATTTATATACACTAAAAACATGATTCGTGCCAGCACTGAACCCTTTGGTACTCCACTAGTCACTTCTTTCCATGATGAGTAGTTTCCTCTTAGTACTGTCCTCATTTCTCTTTTTATGAGAAAGTCTTGCATCCAACAAAAGTTTGCCTCGAATTCCTCCTAGATAGTACAGTTTCCATAAAAGTCTTTGGTGTGGCACTGTGTCAAAAGCTTTCTTGAAATCTAAATAGATACTGTCCACCCATCCTTCCCTTTCCTGTATTGTGTCTGTTACTCTGTCATAGTAGCTCAACACATTAGTAACACATGATTTTCCTTTTCTGAAACCAAACTGTCTTTCTGTTATCATACTGTGTTCTTCTAGATGATTTACCCAAGCTTTTCTTATAAGCTTTTCTAATACCTTGCTTACAACAGTGGTCAGTGATACTGGTCGGTTGTTGAGTGGATTTTGTCTATTTCCTTTCTTGAATAAGGGGACAATATTTGCTTTTTTCCAAATATCAGGTAGTTTACCTTGACTCAAGGATTTCTTGAAAATTATAAATAATGGTTTAATAACTCCTTTGCACATTCTTGTAATACCCAACATGAAATTTCATCAGGACCACTTGCTTTTCCTCTGTCTGATCTACTTAACTCCTCCTGTATTACTTTTTCTGCTATTTGTATATCTGGTAGTACCCCTGGGGGTAGGGGGGTTTCAAGAATACTCCCCAAGTATCCCTGCTTGTCGTACGAGGCGACTAAAAGGGTTGGTGGTGGGTTAGTGCCCCACCCCGTAAAAAGAACTAACTAAAAAAGCAAATAAAGCGCCTCGGACCCGGACGGATCATACGTTGACGACTAAGGAACGGACAAAGGACATTCTGAGGGTAGGAATGTGGAATGTGAGAGGAGTGAATGATGAAGTGAAAGAGAGAGAGAGATTGTCCAGGTACTTGAGGATGCAAAAGTGGATATATGTGGATTGACTGAAACTAAATGGTAAGGTGAAAGGATGAGAGAATGGGAATACGGTGTAGGTATATGTGCGGGAGTCAGTGAGAATGAGAGGGCAAGAGAGGGAGTATGTCTGATGATAAGCAAGAAGTGGAAGGAGAATATAAGAGAGTATGGAACAGTGGGTGCAAGGATTGTATGGGTGAGGATGAAAGTAGGTATACAAGCATGGGCGATTGTATGTGTGTATGCTCCAACCAAGGATCGGGTGGCAAGAGTGAAAGATGAGTTTTGGGCGAGAGTAGAAGCACGTATGGACAAGTTTGAGAGGAGCGAGAGAGTGCTGTTGATTGGAGACATGAATGGCAATGTTGGGAATGTACGAGTGGATGGAGTGGTTGGTCAATGGGGTGTGCCAGCTGAAGTAGATGGGAATGGTAGTGCTTTGGTGGACATCTGTGTTGGTAAGGGGTTGGCAATAGCCAACACCTACTTTCGGCATAAGATGATCCACCGGTATACATGGAGAGTAATGAGGAGGATGGATGGTGAACTTGTTGAACGAAAGGCAATGATAGACTACGTGTGTGTGGATGAGCGAATGAGAAGACAAGTGTTGGATGCAAGGGTGTGGAGAGGGTGGGGGAATGGAGTCTCGGACCATCACTTAGTGATGGCCAAGGTAGAGCTGCAAAGAAAGTGGTTGAGGAGACGAAGGGGAAGACAGGAGGAAGCAAGCTCCTGTGAGAAGAGTGGAGAAATTGCAAGATAGTGAGAAAAGGACAGAGTATAAGAGCATAGTGGAAGAAAGATTGGGAAGGTATGAGCTAGAGCAGATGGAAGGGGTGGAAGACGTATGTAAGATATTCACGGAAGAGATAAGCGCAGCGTGTGAGGCGGTTTGTGGAGTGAGGAGGAGATGCAAGGGTGTGCAAGGGACAGCATGGTGGAATGATGAGGTGAAACGAGCTGTGGAACAAAAGAAGAAGGCATATGGTGAATGGTTGGCGAGTAGAGGTAGGGGAGAAGATGAGAGAGAGAAGAGAGAGGTATATGTGAGCAGGAAAAGGGAGGTTAAGAGACTGGTGAAGGAGAGTAAGAAGAAAGTGGATGAAGAGTTTGGGAGGAATCTGAGTGTGAAATGGAGGGAGAGTAAGAAATTGTTTTGGAAGGAGGTAAAGAAAGTAAGGCAGTATGAAAGGGGAAATAGTAGGGGAGTGAAAGATAGGAATAATAGATTGTTGGTGGAGAAGAGAGAGAAATTGAGGAGATGGAAGGAGCACTTTGAGGATTTGTTGAATGTAGAGAGTGAGAGCAGTGTGAGTATAAGTGGTTGGGGAATGGCTGGGAGAAGAAGAGATGAGAGGAGGGAGGAAGAGATCAGTAGGTCGGAAGTAGTGGAAGCGATGAAGAAGATTAAGCTGGGAAAGGCCCCAGGAATTGATGAAGTGTGTGGTGAAATGCTTAGGTATGGGGGTGAGATTGTTGTGGAGTGGATATGGAAGTTGTGTAGATTGGCTTGGGAAGAGGGAAGGGTTCCAGAGGACTGGAAATCAGGTATAATTGTTCCTCTGTACAAAGGAAAAGGGGAGAGAGAAGTATGTGGTAACCATAGGGGTATTTGCCTTCTTAGTGTGACTGGTAAAACATATGGTAGAATACTCATTGATAGGGTTAGGCATATGACAGAGGAGCTAGTTGGAGAAGAACAAGGGGGATTTAGGAAGGGAAAAGGGTGTGTAGATCAGATATTTGTTCTAAGATGTTTAGTGGAGAAGTATCTAGATAAGGGAAGGAAAGTGTATGCTGCCTTCATGGACTTGGAGAAAGCTTATGACAGAATAGATAGGCAAGGTATGTGGAAGGTATTAAGAATATATGGGGTGGAGGGGAAATTGTTGAGTGCTGTGAAGAGTATGTACGAGGGAGCTAGGGTTACGGTGCGAGTGGATGGTGAGCTGAGTGAGTTCTTTGATCTCAATGTGGGACTGAAACAGGGGTGTGTGATGTCTCCATGGCTGTTTAATATATATATGGATGGGGTTGTAAAGGAGGTGCAAGGTAGGGCAGTGGATGTCGGGGTGGCCCTAATGAATGAGGGTGAGATTTGGAAGCTTCCGGTGTTGCTGTTTGCTGATGATACAGTATTGTTGAGTGAAGATGAATGGGAGTTGCAAGGTTTGGTGAATGAATTTGGGACAGTGTGTAGGAGGAGGAAGCTGAAAGTCAATGTAAACAAAAGTAAAGTTATGGTGTTTGAGAGGAATGAAGTCACAGAGTGTGCAGTGAGGTTGGATGGTGAGGATATGGAGAATGTGATTGCATTCAAGTACTTGGGTAGTGTGATGAGTAAGGATGGAACTTTGGGGGATGAAGTACGTGAAAGGGTACAGCTGGGAAGAAAGGTTGTTGGTACACTGAAAGCAGTGATGAGAAATACGGAGGTGAGTATGGAAGTTAAGAAGGCACTGCATGATGGTATTGTGATCCCTACCCTGACGTATGGAAGCGAGGCGTGGACCTTGCAAAAGGGGAACAAGTCAAGAGTGAGAGCAGTGGAAATGAGTTACTTGAGAGGAGCATGTGGAGTGACATGGAGGGACAGGTTGACGAATGAAGAAGTGAAGGAACGTTGTGGGGTAGATGTGGATGTGGTTGAAAAGATTAGGAGAAATACACTGAGGTGGTTTGGACATGTGGAGAGAATGGAGAATGAAAGACTGACTAAGAGGGCGTATGTAGGTGAGGTGGAGGGAGGGAGAGGGAGGGGTAGACCGAGGATGAGGTGGAGGGATGGAGTTGAGAGGTATATGAGGGAGGGGGGGGTGAGTTGGGGGGAGGGGAGTCAAATGGTGGGTGACAGAGTGACTTGGAGGCGTTTTGTCTGCGGCCACCCTTTGCGGGATTAGGGCGTCGGGCTATAGATAGATAGATAGATGTGTGGACATGCGTGTTCCACATAGTCCCTCTCAAAATTTTTTTCTTATGTAAAAACTAATTGGAAATTCTTATTTAGTGCTTCACAAATATCTTTCTCTTGTGTATAAGTGATTCCCTCGTCCGTAATGGATTGTATTATATCTTTTACTTTAGTTTTGCTTCTGATATAGCTGTAAAACAACTTTGGTTGATCACTACTTTTATATATCATATCCTCCTCAAACTGTTTTTGGGCTTCCCTCCTTATTCTTGTATAGTCGTTTCTTGCCTGTTTGTAATTGTTATATGCCCTTTCACTATTGTGTCTTCTGTATCTATTCCACAACAAATCTCTTCTTTCTTTTGATTGTTTACATTCTGTATTGAACCATTTCTGTATTTTCTTATCTGCTTCTTTGTGCTGTGGGATGTACTTCATAAAATTCACAGAATTTTTTATATACAGCATTTAAATCTTGTCCTCTAAGCTAATTTTCGAATCAACTTCTAAGAAATACTTCTTTAGGTCTTGATAATTTCCCTTTTTAAAGTTTAGGCTCTTTTTGTAACTGTCATTGCTGTTTACTGTCATATGCTATCCTGAAGTTATAATTTAGTACTGCATGATCGCTTTTGCCGAGTGGAGGGTGATATATTAAACTGTCAATATCATTTTCTTGCCTAGTAAATATTAGATCTACACTGAAAGTAAATCAAGTCCTCTTTTTCTGGTGGTTTCCCTCACATGTTGCGTTAGGAAAAACTCTTGTATGAGATCCAAGAGCTTTTGGTCCCAACAGCTTTCTTGGCTAATTATGTCTAGAGTATTCCAATTTATATTTGTATCGAAATCCCCAGTTAGTATAACTCTTTCTGATTTCTCTTCCATTTTATGTAGTAATGCTCTTTAACTCTGAATTGTACTCTCTGCCAGGTCCTCATATTCGTCTCTTTCCCATGTGTTTGATCTGGGTGGCATGTACAAATTGGCTACAATTACTTTATCTTCAGATGTGTTGATCTCTACTGCAATCAGTTCTACTTGTGATGGTATATCTAGTTTTATTTCCTTGACTTTTAGATTTTTCTTAGTTAATATTATAATTCCTCCTCCTTTTTTTAAATTTTATGTCTCTTCTCCATATATTGTAATCCTCTAAGTTTAGTATGTCATTGGATATCCTTGGTGTTAATTTTGTTTCAGTTAGGCATATTATTTGTGGTTCATTTTCTCTGACATAATCATTCATCTCTAGTAATTTAGATACCATTCCATCCACATTTGAGTACATCAACGTTATCATCTTGTTTATATACTTGTCATGACATGGTTCTACTACCTTCCTCCTTTTTCTTCCATCCTGTTTGTGTAACACTTTCGTATCTGCAATCCTATTACTTTATAAAAAAATTTCTTCTTCTCCTCTTCTGATCTTCCCTCATTTTTTGTTTTTGCTTCCTCCCTTTTCTCTTTCAGTAATTCCAGTTCCTTTTGTGTTAGGCAACTTTTTATCCATACATTTTTGAACTCCTCTTTTTCCATAAGATTCTTTGCATTTTTTAGTATCTCTTCCACAGTGTTTACACTCTGGAAAGTCACCTTTAGAGGTCTTGTCTTGCTTTTCTCCTATTTCCCTAACCTTTTGTGTTCCTCTATGTCTTTACTACAGATTTCCTCTCATACTTCTTTCAGTAAGCTCATTACATTTGCCATCTCCTTTTTGTCTCTTGTGATCTTGTTTTTCACTTCTTCCTCTTCTATACAAGTGATTACTATAGATTTGTTTATCTCTACTGACTCTCTGACTAACTTTGGATTGTTTTGGATTATTCTTTTCACTTCCTTTTTAATGCTTTTTTCCTCCACCCTTGTTTCTAAGTCTTACTTTACTTTCACCATTTCAGCATACGTGGTTTCTACATCATTTTTGTAGCTTTGCACAGCTTCATTCACCTGTGTTATCTTCTCCTCAATATCACTGCTCTGGTCCATAAGACTGCTTGCTTGCCTAATTGTCTCTGTGTCATTTTTGAACTCTTCCATAACACTCTCGTGATTGACTACTGTACTTGCCATTTCACTCACTTTCTTCCTAAGAGTACTCAATTCCACTGTTAGTTCACTGATGGTTGTGTCTTTCTTATTGGCCTCCCTTCCTAGTTTTTCTATCTCTTCCTTTTGCAAGTGCATCTGCTTCTTTATTTCATCAATTTCATTTTTGAAAGCCATTTCTAGTTTGTTTACACGTTCAACCAGTCTATTGTGAGTCTCCACTTCAACCAGTTCTTGGTAGAAATCATCATCATTTTGCTTTTTACTGTGTTTGTGTGTGTGTATTAGGGGAATGTTCTTTATGGTGAGGTGTGGAAGGTGACTGTGTTCTGCTGTCCAGTTTGTGAGAAGAGTCACTGTAGATATGGCTGGGTCCATTTTGAACCGGTTTGTGGTGAACCATTCGTGCAGTGTGTTGAGGTAAGGTTGGAGGATCTCTGTGACTGTTTGCATTTTGGTGTGTACATGTAAGTGTTATGTCATCTGCATAGGAAGCAATGTGTGTGTGTGGGGTGTGGGTATGTTGTGCATGTATAGATTAAAGAGTGTTGGGGACAAAACAGATCCTTGGGGGATGCCATTTGTGAAGTTTCTGATGTTCAAAGACTGACCCACAAATGTTACATGTGCACATCTGCCTGCTAAGTAGTTTGCCAGCTGTCTTTTGGTGTTATTATGCATGTTTGTGTTAAATATTTTGTTTGTGAGGTTGTGGTGGGGGATGGCATCAAAAGCTTTGCTAATGTCTATTGTGACTAGCAGTGTTCTGTGTGGTGGCCTAGCTGAATTCATGCCATTAAAATCTTTCTGTGTAAGGTCTGTAAGAAGAGTGTTTGTGGAGTGAAATGGCCTAAAACCATGATGGGGCTAGGGGTGTGTGAGGCATAACTAGTTGTAGTACCAATCGTTCAGTGACTTTGGAGGGGATGCAGAGAAGTGTGATGGGGTGGTGTGAGGAAGGTAATATTAGGTCTTTGATGGGTTTGGGGATAGTGATGAATGCCATGGTTTCAGATGGTGGGTACAGTGGAGTCTCTTTTATCCAAAAATCATGGGACTATCAAAGTTCTGTTTAATCGATTTTTTCAGATAATAGATATTGTAATAATATGTAGGATACCAGGGAACAGTATTGTACTCACCCATCACCCATATCTGGCAACATCTAGCATACCACAATCACCAGCACCCCAAAAGCCACTCAACCATCACCAAAATGCTTAATACATCGTAGTAACTACGTACGTAACTGCACTTTCGTAACTGTAATAGACACTGTAAACTTAAATTAATCTTCACTCAAACTTAAATAAACCTTCACCAAAGCAATTACGTGATGGCCCAAAACAAGTCTGCTGTGTTTGAATTTTCGGGTAGATTTCAGATTTTTGCGGGTAATCGAAATGAGAATGTTTTAGTAAAACTTTCGGTTAATGGCATATTACGGTTAAAAGAATTTCGGATGAAAGAGACTCCACTGTATTATATTGTGTACGTAGCCGTAGTTTGATATGTTGGTGAGTGCTTGCATGCCTTGTGGTCCAAGGTGTTTAAGATGTATGTTGCTTATGTTGTCTGGTCCACAGGCAGATGAGTGCTTAACCCCTTAACCACGGGGATCTTGGAAGCGTGCCGTGCCTGTCCAGCGGGGATAATCGCGCTCTGACTACCTTTTAAAAAATATTTGCCAAAAATCAGTTATTACTCCTAGACTATTATAATTACATATGCATTTGGTGACATGTGGAGGTGTAGGAGGACTACTGGGCCTTGAGATTGGCTACTGCCCCGAGATATTGGCCCAGAAGCGTTTGCCCAGAGTCGGACACATTAAAAATATATATATATATATATATATGGCACATACCTTCAGCTTTCTCCTGGGATGTCTGTCGAGCCTTCGTCGACTACCATGACTACCATAGGACCTGTGGTGACTTCTGAGGTTGGGTAATGAAGTCTCCACTTTACACTTCCCGATACCCCGTAATATGGTTACCACTGCCTGATATTATCACTACAAACACTATTCTATGAATTTCAAGTAGTTTAAAATCCATACTAAAAAAAAAAAAAAAAAGTGAAAGCACTGTAAATTATGAGCGCGTACGAGCTTCCACCCGCGCTCGTTCCCCGCTGGTATTCTGAGGCGGAGCTGTCATATATTATTTATAAACACACTCACACTTTATATTCCTAGCACTATATTACACTTATTTATGTATACAATATTTATCCATAAGTTTCCTTCACTACTAGTAGTTTATTTTCATTCCAGGCATTCACTTTCTCGTTCAGTAAACTAGCATAGAGAGCAAAGCTTTCACTTTCACTGTCATTACTCCAATATTTATACTCATATTTTTATATTAGTAATTATTTACATTTCTATTTACATTTTCTACTTTATTTACATTATTTACATTTCTATTTTATTTACACTGTTATGCACTGTCACTTGCAGTAACTAAGGGCTCCTTTCCCTTGGAGCCAGGACGAACTTGGGATACTGATGCACTCGTACTGGGAGTTTCTGTCACCATTTCTTCCACTGGCTCATCACACAATTCACAAGAAAAATCGTAGTCATTGTCCATCATTATCATGGATAAATTAGCCAGTTCACGTTCCACAGCTGAGTCACTTAGTCCTTTACTCCTTCCCACACAAGGTTTAGTAGGGGTAGAGGTCACAGGGCCCTTTGCAGCGGGCTCAGAAGCGTCAGAAATGAAGGGGCGCAAATCCAACATGGTTTCACCCCGAAAGACGACAGAAACTGAATGATGTGGCGTATTAGGGGCAGGGTAGGGTTGACAATGTACGCGTGGTGACAGCTGCTAAGTTATATGCTGTAAAATGATTGGCAGGAAATCTAGACAATACATAATAAATTAGGTAGTTCCAGGTGAATGTAAATATCACTTAGGCTTCCCCTTTCCTTTCTTATATATATTTCTATTACAAGAACAGGTCATACGGCATATTTCAAGGGGAAATCAACAGGGAAAATTAGCAAACGAGTGAATGTGGGGTGTTGCCAGGTGATATATATATATTTATTCTATGCGAGGAAGAAGGAAACAAAGGCCGCAAGCCCGCAATTATTGTTCCCTCCAAGAGAAAAACAAAATACAAGGGAGCCAAATTCAAGATCCGATCATTTCGAGATGCCTGGATACACTGCGTTTGAAATACTGGAGGTCATAGGAAGCAGGAAATACGGACAGAGGGAGACAGTTCCAGAATTGACCTGCTGCATAAATGAAGAACTGGGAGTAACGGTTAACTCTTGCATTAGAGAGTTGGACAGAGAAGGGATGAGAGTTTGCTGCTTGACGGGTGCTACACACCCATCGTAGAGGTGGAGGAATGCATGCAGACAGTTCAGAGGAGCAGTGATCATTGAAGCAGCAACAGAAAAGAGATAATGATGCAACAGTGTGATGAAGAGACAGAGGTTGAAGGGAGCCAGTAAGGGAAGGAGAGTTAATGAGACGAAAAGCCTTTGACTCCACCCTATTGAGAAGAGCTGTATGTGGGGAGCCTCCCCATACATGAAAGTTGTACTCCACACAGAGGCAGATAAAACCCCTGTATAGAGTCAACAACTGAGCGAGGGTAGAGAAGGAACGGAGTCGGCTTAGCACGCCAAATCTCTCAGAAGCAGATTTGACAAGAGATGTAATATGATCTTTCGAAGATAAGTCCCGAGTAAATGAAACCCCGAGCATTTTCAAGGATGATGCAGGATTAAGCTGAATATTATTAAACATTAGTGGGTACACTTGTGGAAGATTTTGTCGGTTTGATAGATGAGTTACTTGAGAGGAGCATGTGGAGTGACGTGGAGGGACAGGTTGACGAATGAAGAAGTGAAGGAACGCTGTGGGGTGGATGTGGATGTGGTTGAGAAGATTAGGAGAAATACACTGAGGTGGTTTGGACATGTGAAGAGAATGGAGAATGAAAGACTGAATAAGAGGGTGTATGTAGGTGAGGTGGAGGGAGGGAGAGGTAGACCGAGAATGAGGTGGAGGGATGGAGTTGAAAGGTATATGATGGAGGGGGGGGTGAGTTGGGGGGAGGGTAGTCAAGTGGTGGGTGACAGAGCGACTTGGAGGCGTTTTGTCTGCGGCCACCCTTTGCGGGATTAGGGCATCAGGCTATAGATAGATAGATAGATAGATAGATGTAAAAACTAAGTCTTTGATCCATTAAAAACAAGATAATTTTCACCCCAATCAGACAAATGAGCCAAGTCAGACACTAGGTGTGCCATAACCTCATCCCGTGTTTCATGAAGTAACTGCTGAGATGGACGTTGCGGGAACCGAATGGAAAGGTGAAGGGTGGAGTCATCAGTGTATGAGTGGCTAGGGTTAGATGGACAACTTAGAAGGTCATCGATGAAAAAAAAGAAGAAAGTTCGTCACAGGACAGAGCCCTGAGGAACACCAATATTGATAGATCTAGGAGATGAACGATGGCCGTCAACAACAGCGGCTACAGAACGACCAGAAAGGAAGCTAGAGATGAAGGCACAGATAGAAGGATAGAAACCGTAAGAGGGCAGTTTGGAAATTAAGAATTTATGCCAGACTCGATCAAAAGCCTTTGAAATGTCAAGTGCAATGGCAAAGCTTTCACCAAAGTCCAGAAAGGAGGATGACCATGAGTCTGAAAGGTAGGTGAGAAGATCATCAGTGGAGCGTCCCTGACGAAACCCATACTGACGATCAGAAAGAAGGTTGTGATAGGAAAGATGCTTTTAAATTTTTCTATTAAGAAATGACTCGAAAACTTTTGAGATACAGGATGTTAAATCAATTGGACGATAGTTAAAGGCTTGGGAATGGTCACCCATCTTTGGGACTGGCTGAATGAGAGCAAACTTCCAGCAAGAAGGAAAGGTACAAATTGATAGACAAAGGCAAAAGAGTTTGCCTAGGCATGGTGTAAGCACAGAAGCACAGTTCTTGAGAACAAAAGGAGGGACTCCATCAGGCTTATATGCCTTATTAGTATTCAGGCCATTGATGGCAGAAAATACATTAGCTGAAGAAATTTTAATGTCAGCCATGAGGAAGTCAGAGAGGGGAAGTGCTGGAGGAACATCACCGGAATCATCTAAGGTGGAACTCGAGGAGAAAGTCTGAGCGAAGAGATCTGCTTTATCAGTAGAAGAAATAGCTACAGAGCCATCAGAGTGAAAAACAGGAGGGAAGGATGATGAGGTAAAGTTGTTAGAAAGGTTTTTGGCAAGGTGCCAGAAGGAGCAGGAAGAATTCGAGTTGGAGAGTTGAGAGCATTTAGTACGGATGAAATTATTTTTAGAAGAGCAAAGAACAGACTTAGTTCGATTTCGGGCAGAAATGTATAAAAGATGTGACTGAGGGGTGGGTTGGCTCCGGTACCTTTTATAGGCCCTCTCCTTGTTGCAGACAGCATTAGAACAAGCATGATTAAACCAAGGCTTTCTTGCATTAGTCAGAGGATATAAGAAGGGAATGCATGCTTCCATGCCCGAGAGAATAACCTCCGTAATGCGCAAGACACACCCAGATGGCTCCCGGCCATGGAAACAATAATCATTCCAGGGAAAATCAAAGAAGTACTGCCTGAGGGCCTCCCAATCCACAGCTCCAAAGTGCCACAGACGACGTTTCTTTGGAGGGTCCACAGGCCGTACCGGAGCAATAGGACAGATTAAGGTGATAAGGTTGTGATCGGAGGAGCCCAACGGAGAGAAAAGATTAACAATGTAATCAGAAGCATCAGTTGTAAGGAAGAGGTCAAGTATGCTGGAGCTCTCCCCAAGGCAGTCTGGGATACGGGAAGGGTGCTGTACAAGCTGCTCTAGGTCATTAAGGATAGAAAAGATGTAGGCTTGTTCACCAAGTGAATCAGTGAAAGGAGAGGAGAGCCAAAGGTGGTGGTGAACATTGAAATCTCCTAGAATGGAGATTTCAGAGAAAGGAGATATGGATAGACTGTGTTCCATTGTACAAGTAAGATACTCGAAGAATTTTTGACAGTCAGTAGAATTAGGAGATAAGTAAACAGCGCAGATATATTTATTTAGAGAATGACAGGAAAGCCGAAGCCAGAGCGTAGAGAATTCAGAAGAAACTAGTTCAGGAACACGAGAACAAGATAAGTCATTTCGTATATATACACAACAGCCACCTTTGGCTTTGAAATGAGTATAGAGAGAGCAGGAGGAAACAGAAAAGGGTCTGGTGTCAGTTGCCTCAGACAGCTGAGTATCAGTTAGAAAAAGAAGGTGAGGTTTAGAGAAGGATAGGTGGTGCTCAACAGAGCGAAAGTTAGAGGAAAGGCCGCGAATGTTGCAGAAATGAAGAAGAAGAGAGTCAGACAGTGGTTCCAGGCAGCTCGAGTTGTCACCTGGAGAAAGGCGGAAGGTGGGGGCATTTATGGTCCCCCTCCCCCTGGGACTCCGAGGCCAAGTGTTGTGCTCCCATTCCAGGTGTATGACAGTATCAATTACCTTTTCTCTTTTTTTTATATATATTATTTTGTATAACAATAGGGCATAGGGCACACTCCAATGGATGAAATGAGTTGAAAAATCAGGGCAGGATTTGCGTAGCACGGCGCGGCTGGGCAAGCGGGTGGAGAGGGTAATGGAGAGGAGGTAAGGATGGGAGTCAAGGACAGGGGAAAAATGGCTAAATTGCCAACAATGGATGGGAGTACAGATGATATATACGGGCAGGGAAGGGTTGACAATGTCAGCGTGGTGACAGCTGCTAATTTATATGCTGTGAAATGATTGGCAGGAAATCTAGACAATACATAATAAATTAGGTAGTTCCAGGTGAATGTAAATATCACATAGGCTTCTCTCTTCCTTTCTCATATATATTTTTATTACGAGAATAGGTCATATGGCATCTTTCAGGGGCAAATAAACATGGAAAATTAGTGAACGAGTGCACATGGGGTGCTGCCAGGTGATAATTAGCCCATTCCAGGTGTCTGGCAGTATCAGTTACCTTTCCTCTATTTTGATCTATTATATTGTATAAGAACAGGGCATAGGGCACATTTCAATGGATGAAATGAGTGGAAAAATCCGGGCAGGATTTGCGTAGTGCGGCGCAGCTGGGCTGGCGGGAGGAGAAGGTAGTGGAGGGGAGGTAAGGAGGAGAGTCAAGGATAGGGGAAAAATGGCTAAATTGTCAACAATGGATGGGAGTACAGATGACATTAGCATTGGTGAATATAGCTGGACACTGGCAGTACTGGCAGATGATACAAGAAAGCCCGTCACGAAAGTGACGCCCCGCGGTTAAGGGGTTAAGGTTGCTAATGATGTGCTTCGTCTGTTTGTAAGTGAAAGGTGCAAAATCTGGGTCTGTGGGGACCTGTCTCTTACATCGGATGATACAACAGTTGTCACGATGTGGGTTTTGATGGCTGACATGTGAAAAATGATTGATGAGGGTGTTTGCTTGTTGTTTGTTTGAAGGTATGGTGTCTGTTGTTGTGATGGCAGCCTGTGATTGTGTGGTGTTGCCGCTGGAGAGTGTGATGCTGTTTCGAGTTTCGTAGTTTGCTGGTGTTTGTTTTGTGGTCAACTGTTTGGAGATAATTATTCCAGTTTAGTGTTTGCTATTCTGATATTTTATTGTTTCTGTAAGTGTTGTGTTCTTGTATTTTTTGTACGGTGTCTTATGTATGGGGTGTTGGGGAGTGTCACAGTGTGTCCCGTTGACTGATAAGGCCTTGAATTTCTGGTGTGAAGTTGGGGTTGTGTCTCTCTCTGTTGCCTCTAGAGATGTGACTTCTGTCTGCATTTTGTATAACTTTACTGAAAGTGTGCACAGCGTTGTTGATGTTTGTGAAGGATGTACTGTTTAATGTTTCAAAGTGTTGTTCTGTTTCAGTTGTGAGGGCCTCCCAGTTGGCTCTCTTATAATTAGCGTATGTGTGTCTGTGGCAAGCTGGGGTGATTCTGGTTTTGGTAGTGATGATGATTGAGAGGTGGTCAGAGCCAAGGGTTTTGATCACTCTCCAGGATGCTGTGAGGGCGAGGTTTGGGGAACAGAAGGTGATGTCTGGGGATGATGAGAGGAAGAGGGCTTGGTGTGGGATATGGGTATGTTGATGGAGATTATTCAGTATGAAATGATTGTCTGTCTGGGATTGTAGTACCAGCCCTCTGTCTGTATCAGGGTTGTTGACATGCCAGCCCGACGCCTAGCATTAAAATCAACACCCAGGATGATGTTGGGTACATTAATGATGTGGTGTATTTGTGGAGATTAATTGTGTAGTACTGTGGGGGACGACTGGGGTGGAATGTGTGTGTTGGCGATTGGTGTACGTGATTTGTTACCAGTGCATACTTTAATTGATTGTATTTCTGTTGTGGTGTCATGTGGGGGGAGAAGTGACTTTGTGTGTACACTGGTATCTGAGAAGTTGATGGATTTGTGTACCAGGGTGATGAGTCCACCGCCACTGCCATCGGCCCGGTCTTGTCTAATGGTGGTGAAATTGGGAAATGTAGGTGTTTTTTGTGTTCTGTGTGATTTTGTTTCATGGAAGATGGCAATGGGTATGTTTTGTTGTTTGATGAATTGTATGAGTTCTTGTTTTTTGGTGTCTAGGCCATCTATGTTTAACTGAAGGATGTTTATGTTGTGTGTGCAATGTGTGTTGGCTGCTGCAGCACAGGGGGGAGGAGGTGGTGTAGGTGGAGGGGAAGGTGTAGGCAAAGGATGTGATGAAGGTAAAGGCTGGGGTGGAATGGGAGGGGGTGGGAGATTGGATGGTGTGGGAAGAATTGGTGGGTTAGGTCGAGGTGTGGAGGACGTAGGAGTAGGGTTGGTGGGGGGAAGGAGCATAAGGAGCAGGTCCAGGTGTTTGTGTAATGTCTTCTGGGTGTGTTATGCAGGTGTAATGGGTCCAGTTCTTGCAGGAATTGCACTGAACTGAACCCTCTGTCTGTCGACTCAAAGTGATAGGTTTTAAGCATGTTGGACATATGTATTTGTAGGTGGGTCCTGGATTGCTCTCAATGTCATCAAGAAATGACCACCGCGGAGTCATTTCTCAGTGTAGAAAAAACGATGTTGTTGCGTGTGTTGTGTTGAGAGATGTGGTACTTGCCAGGGCGACTGAAGCCACTCCCAGGTTCTCGGGTCCCGTGAGGGGCCGGGGGGATTTGCGGTGGTTTGGCCACCCAGCTGTTCTCCTCTTCAGCTTCGTCAGCCTCTAGGGGTAGACCCATGCCGAAGACACCACCGCTCCAGGTCCGATGAGATGCAGTTCGGGTTTATGCCAGGCAAAGGGGCCATTGATGTCATGTTCATCATTCAAAAGCTTCAGGAAAAATAAATAGGAAGGAAAAGGGAACTGTACTTTGTTTTTGTTGATCTGGAGAAAGCCTTTGACAAAGTCCCTAAAGAGGTGGTGAAATGGGCAATGAGAAAGCATGGGATCGAGGAGTGGCTGGTCAGGATGGTTATGGCCATGTATGTGGGTGCTTACACCATGGTAAGGGTGAATGGAGATTTGAGTGATGAGATTTCTGTGAAAGTTGGTGTGCACCAGGGGTCAGTTTTGAGCCCTTTGTTGTTCATCATGGTACCTAAAGTTCTCTCACTTGACTTCAGAAATGGACTCCCGTGGGAGACGTTGTATGCTGATAATTTGGTGTTGACTGCAGAGAATGAAAGGGAGGCAGAGGAAAGATTTAGGAAGTGGAGATATGGTGTAGGGCACAAGGGCTTAAAAGCAAATGCAGATAAACAAAAGTGATTGTTTTTAGGGTTGGTGGTGGTACTGTCAAAGAAGAGGGAAGGTAGCCAAGTGCGATTTACCACAAGGGTGTGGGAAGTAATTCCATCTTGTGAAGTGCTTGTGATAAGTGTGCACAAAAGGGATGTAGTGATGTCAGAGGTACACTGTGAGATAATGCTGACTTCATGTGCAATGTGCCAGGGAGAGCAGGCGGAGATTGTCAGGCATAAAGGACTGAGCTTGTTGGTGAATCTCTTGAGTGCATGGAAGTTTTGTTATTTGGGGGACACATTATGTGCTGGAGGTGGGGCTGGGGCTAGCTCTGTGGCTAGAATGAGGAGTGGTTGGAAGAGGTTCAGGGAGCTGTTGCCTCTCCTGACACTGAGCGGACTCTCCCTCCGTGCTAAAGGATCTTCGTATGCAGCATGTGTTAGAAGTGTAATGCTGTATGGTAGTGAGACTTGAGCAGTAAAGGAAGAGGATATTCGCAGACTTAAAGGTACAGAAATGACAATGATTATGTGGATGTGCAGGACGTCACTTAACAATGGAAAAGCTGAGGGGTAGAATGGGACTGGAGCGTATTGGTGTTATGGTGAGGGGAGGTAGATTGAGATAGTTTGGGCATGTGGAGAGGATGGGGGATGATAACTGAGTGCAGAATGTGAGAAGCGCAAGAGGTCGACCAAAAAAAATCTAGGACGAGGTCACAGAGTGAGATCTCTGGGATATGGGACTGAATAAAGAAGCTGCCAGAGATTGAGCAGCATGGAGACCCGCCATTAGATGACCAAGGCCAACTCATGCAAGCATGTTGGAGCCTTCAAAAGCAAACGAACAAACGATACAGTACTTAGTAATATAACACATAAAAATAAGGTGAATATAGTAGTGTACCAAATACTGTAGTATTGTAAAAAGGATAGTAAGCTACAGTAAGGCTTATCTCCAGAAGTAGGGGTTCTGCACTTGTTGCAGAAATATGCCTGACACAGGTAGCCATACTGGTCCCCCCCAAACCCGTCAGGCCTGGGTGTGTTTAGTCACTGTCCGAGTCACCCTCCATCAGCACTCGAAATGGTACAGGGGTGACAGAGGGGCTTGGGAGCATCAGGGATGGTGCTCTATCTTCTCAATTATTTCCAATTTCTGGCCAAGAGAAAGCCTCACCCTCTCCTCCTTTTCCTGAACCTTAGGTATGGTTCATAAAAGCTTTGGCTTACTGAAAAAAACAAAAACAAATAAGGCCCCAATACCAAGGCATTGCCGCACACGTGCTGGAGCAGTTGTTTGCAGTTGGGGGATCATGTGAAGACTGCATGCTTGGCGGGGACGTGTGGCAACACTATAAACTGCCGGTCAGGGGAGTGTTTCTGGTATGGGCTCAATGATGCGCTCGATTTACAGGACTTTTTCTGGTAATTTGGCGATTTTTGGAACGGAATACTGTACTAATTTTAACGGAAATTTTCCTTTAAATTGGGGAAAAAAAAAAATTACTGGAATCAAATGATTCCGTTGTCTCAGGCTTCCGCTAATTCAGATTTCGTTAAATCGAGCATCTACTGTATATATGTACGTATAAGGGGTGGCCATTTGTCTTTGAATTAGGTGTTTTACAGGAAGGGGCACTAAGCCTCTGCCAACTTGTTGGCATTTAGGAAACACATAGGGATTGGTTATTTGGTTACCATCAAGTGTTGTAAATGGTTTCCTGGCTCACAGGAAACCAATAGGACTATATGCATATGAAATGAATGGTCCAATGCTTGCCGTTCTTCCTTTGGGGTACCAACTTGGGCCTTAATTAGCACAACACTAACAAATGGTTACCACCAAGTATTGTAAATGGTTTCCTGGCTCACAGGAAACCATTAGGACTGTCACTCAATGTAAAAACCACCTGAAAAGGAAATAGTACTGGTAATAAAAGGTGATAGGAAAGATAAGAGAAAGAGAGGAGGGCAGACACAGAAAAAGGATGATAATGGTGAAGGAAGAAGTAGGTAGCACAATATCAAGTGAGATGATGATGGTTTTACAATGAGAAAATTATGCACATGGCTGACCATTTCTGTACCATAATCCCATATATTCTCGGGTGTCTGCCCTTTCCTATCTTCCATCCTTCTTTCCTTCCATCCTCTTCTGTCTTTCCTTCACTCTTTCCTCGTCCTTCTGCCTACGGGTGACTTTACACTCCCTCTTCTGTCTTTCCTTCAATCTATTCTCTTCCTTCTGTCTGTCTGCACTGAATGACAAGCCAAATGGTTTCCTGTATACCAGGAAACCATTTACTATGCTGGGTGGTAACCACATAACCAAATTTTGGCGCCTGGTGGTTTTAGTGGGTAATTATGGTCCTCCAATTGGATTGAGCTGGTGAGGGTTTGTAAACAAGGGGTCGTTGGGGTTTACTGCTCACGTAATGCCACTCAGGGATGAGTGAGGCTGGTCACTCTCATCTTAAATGTCAGGACCAATTTGCCTAGCCCCGGGCTCCTACACTCCTCGTGGGGCAACGTAGAACTGGATGATGGATGGGTGGAATTACTGATTTTACCCCTCTTGTATGAAGATATGTTAAATGAACATACACTAATTCAAAATTCCTTTACAGTAGAAAATGCAGACACAAGAAAAATGTGACAACACAATGTTGATGACAGACACACAAATACCCAAATGCTCAGTAACTGTATTAAGACTAAGATTCCAGCAAGCTCAGCTGCAGAACAAGGCCACACATAGGAGTGATCTCAATCTCAGCTCACCAACCACATTCTGGTGAGCAGGAGTATGAAATTTTCAACAGAATTTCAAAATATGTTTTTAACAAGTACAGAGGAATTACGGCACATTTTCTCCTAAGTTCTGGGCATTATGAGACAAAAGCTCTCACTTCTTACACTATATGAAAGGAGTGGTTCGTGGAAGATGTGGTCCAGTGCTTGCCATTCTTCCTTCGGGGTACCCGCTTGGGCCTTAATTAGCACAACACTCATAAAGAACAATCATTTGTCTAATAAAAATATTGCAGTGTACAGAACTGTATCAACAATATGAAGAGGTAGCATACAATAATCCAGCACTCACATCCTGATAAACCATCATCAGAAACTCACCTAATATCCTGTTGACAACCTCGCAGTTCTGTTCAATCTCGTGAAGCCATCGTTTAACATTGGCAAAGCTCTCTCCATTAGTAACATCATAAACAACTATAACACCGTGCGTTCCTCGATAGTACCTGCACAAAGGAAAACACAAAATTGACATCGTCTGAATTCAAAACCAGCACAAAGATAACCAAATAATAATGAATATTAAAACTATATTTGTGCTTCATAGCTAAATTACATAAGGGATGGTTCTAATAACTGAAGATTTGATTATTTCTATACAAACATACACTGTACATCTTAATGAATTTGTGACATAACTCTGGCAATACCCTCCTGTAAGCTACTGTTCAAAATAACTCTCAAAGAAAAGAGGTAATACAGATTACAGTACAAGTACAGTAAAACTTGTACAGTAAATATAGTAAAACTTTTGCAGTGGGTTGCTTGGGAGTTGTATTTTATCGATTACATTCCTGAGCTCTATACAGTTTGAAAATTTGAAGTTTACAAAAATAAAGCCTTGTATTATTTCCATAGGTGTACAACAATACAACAAGAACAGTGTAGGTGGTACGTGAAGGTGCTCATCAACTCAACTGATGCCATGCTGCCTATGTCTTCCTTCATGTCTTCTTATTTCTCCCATTCTTCGTCACTTTTTATTGCTCTTTTCTCCACCTCAGGCGGCTCTACACCAAAAGACAAGCCACATGGTATCCTATAACACGGAAAACCATTTACAATGCTGGGTGGTAACCATATAACCAAATAACTGCGAGATGTAGAGCCTACTATGGTGCCACTGTCATTTGGGTGGAGATGCAAATGCAGCATCCACTCGGGAACCAAATCCCACGCTTATCCCCGCGTGTCACTGTGGCGAGGTGTTGTTAGACACATGAGAACATCAGTTCACTGCACAGAACAGCCCTGTAGGAGCAGTTGATTCCCTGTGGTTGATGGATTGCTCGATCAGACAGACTGGGATAGAACGACAGTACCAACCAGAACAGTGTACTATGTACAAGCACACTATATTCAACACATATGAATATTTCAAAATGCTCAAGGCTGATGTATTGCTTATTCTCACACTGCCACAGATGAGTCTGTTTATGCTGCACTGATGGTTCTTAACCCCCACAGACTGCAAATCTTCTAGCCCCCCTCTCCCCACACCCACAAAAAGGGTCTGATTTTTGAACTTTCATCAAGGTATAACTTTTTCTTACAGATTTCAAAAGCTTGATTTTACCTTAAAATGTATGTTTCACTCTCATATAACTTACAGTAACCGTGACATTGACCGTCAAACAGCATCAAAAACAAAAATTATTACCCCTCGTGTCTATCTATCTATAGCCCGACGCCCTAATCCCGCAAAGGGTGGCCGCAGACAAAACGCCTCCAAGTCACTCTGTCACCCACCATTTGACTCCCCTCCCCCCAACTCACCCCCCCTCCCTCATATACCTCTCAACTCCATCCCTCCACCTCATCCTCGGTCTACCCCTCCCTCTCCCTCCCTCCACCTCACCTACATACACCCTCTTAGTCAGTCTTTCATTCTCCATCCTCTCCACATGTCCAAACCATCTCAGTGTATTTCTCCTAATCTTTTCAACCACATCCACATCTACCCCACAACGTTCCTTCACTTCTTCATTCGTCAACCTGTCCCTCCATGTCACTCCACATGCTCCTCTCAAGTAACTCATTTCCACTGGTCTCACTCTTGACTTGTTCCCCTCTTGCAAGGTCCACGCCTCGCTTCCATACGTCAGGGTAGGGATCACAATACCATCATGCAGTGACTTCTTAACTTCCATACTCACCTCCCTATTTCTCATCACTGCTTTCAGTGTGCCAACAACCTTCCTTCCCTGCTGTACCCTTTCACGTACTTCATCACCCAAAGTTCCATCCTTACTCATCACACTACCAAAGTACTTGAATGCACTCACATTCTCCATATCCTTACCATCCAACCTCAATGCACACTCTGTGACTTCATTCCTCTCAAACACCATAACTTTACTCTTGTTTACATTAACTTTCAGCTTCCTCCTCCTACACACTGTCCCAAATTCATTCACCAAACCTTGCAACTCCCATTCATCTTCACTCAACAATACTGTATCATCAGCAAACAGCAACACCGGAAGCTTCCAAATCTCACCCTCATTCATTAGGGCCACCCCCACATCCACTGCCCTACCTTGTACCTCCTTCACGACCCCATCCATATATATATTAAACAGCCATGGAGACATTACACACCCCTGTTTCAGTCCCACATTGAGATCAAAGAACTCACTCAGCTCACCATCCACTCGCACCGTAGCCCTAGCTCCCTCGTACATACTCTTCACAGCACTCAGCAATTTCCCCTCCACTCCATATATTCTTAATACCTTCCACATACCTTTCCTATCTATTCTGTCATAAGCTTTCTCCAAGTCCATGAAGGCAGCGTACACTTTCCTTCCCTTCTCTAGATACTTCTCCACTAAACATCTTAGAACAAATACCTGATCTACACACCCTTTTCCCTTCCTAAATCCCCCTTGTTCTTCTCCAACTAGCTCCTCTGTCATATGCCTAACCCTATCAATGAGTATTCTACCATATGTTTTACCAGTCACACTAAGAAGGCAAATACCCCTATGGTTACCACATACTTCTCTCTCCCCTTTTCCTTTGTACAGAGGAACAATTATACCTGATTTCCAGTCCTCTGGAACCCTTCCCTCTTCCCAAGCCAATCTACACAACTTCCATATCCACTCCACAACAATCTCACCCCCATACCTAAGCACACCCCTCGTGTACTGAGAGAAAAAAAGTAAATTTTGGTCTTACAGATTTGAAGAGCTTGATTTTACACACCAGAAAATGTGTATTTCACTGTCATATGTCGAATGGTTACTGCACAATCAAATGTCAAATATAAAAATAATAGTCACTCATTATGAACGAGAATGGAGAGTCCTTGACAAATAAGGGGGAATAGGGAGATGGAAGGAGTGTGAAGCACCATCAGGAGGAGAGGAAAGGGAGGGAATATGTCTGCCACACACACCCAATATGGTCTAGAGGAGGTATGGAGGGTAGTCTGGGTAGGATGGGACATAGAAGGCTGGATCCAATGGGGCAACAGGAGGTGGAGAGATGGCCGGGGAGGGGGGTCCCCACACCCGTAGAGGGGCCGGATCATGCCTCCCACCACCTGATCTCTTAGTTCCCATTGACTAGGTTCCATATATGTCATAAAAGAGACAGTGTTACCTACTACCAGTTTTTGGTGGCCTCTGTACCATCAATAGCCATAGGATTTTATGCAACATTTTCTATAACTATTGTCTGACAGCCATAGGATTTTAGGGGTTAATCAAAACCATGGCAAGAGAGAGAGAGAAAAAAAAAAACAATTAAACCTCCTTGATTGCAGACTTCATTATTGCAATTTGTTTTTACCGAGCTCTTATAAAAATATGTCTATCTATCTATCTATTGCCAGATGCCTCAATCCCGTTTGGGGTGGCCACAAACAAATCACCTCCAAGTCGCCCTGTCCCCCACCATTTCACTGCCCTGCTCCCAACTCACACCCCCCTCTCTCATATACCTCTCCACCCCATCCCTCCATCCCATCCTCGGCCTCCCCCTCCCTCTTCCCCCCTCCACCTCACTCACATACACTCTCTTCGTCAGTCTTTCACCCTCCATCCTCTCCACATGGCCAAACCACCTCAGTGTGTTCCTCATAACGCTTCCTATCACATCCACATCCACACCACAACGTTCCTTTATATCCTCATTCGTCAGCCTGTCTCTCCACGTGACTCCACAGGCTCCTCTTAAATAACTCATTTCCACTGCTCTCACTCTTGACTTGTGTCCTTCCAACAATGTCCAAGCTTCACTTCCGTACGTTAGAGTTGGTATCACAATACTGTCATGTAGTAACTTTTTCACTTCCATGCTCACTTCCCTGTTTCTTATCAATGCTTTCAAGGAACCAGCAACCTTTCTTCCCTGCTGTACCCTTTCAAGCACTTCACCCTCCAAACCTCCATCCTTACTCATCACACTACCCAAATACTTAAACGTACTCACATTTTCCAATTCCTCACCATCCAACCTCGCTGTACATTCACTAACTTCACCTCTCTCAAAGACCATCACTTTACTCTTCCCTACATTCACCTTTAGGTTCCGTTTCTTACACACTCTCTCAAACTCATCCACCAAGCCTTGCAGCTCCCCTTCGTCTTCACTCAACAACACAGTATCATCTGCAAACAACAGTACAGGGAGTTTCCAAACACTATCCTCTCTCACCAGGTCCACTCCAACATCCACTACCCTACCTTGTACCTCTTTTATTACCCCATCCATGTACAGATTGAACAACCATGGAGACATGACACATCCCTGTTTCAAACCAACTTTCAAAGAGAAAAATTCACTTAGTTCACCATCCACACGCACTGCAGTCTTCCCACCATCGTACATACTCTTCACAGCATTCAACAACTTCCCATCTACTCCATATATTCTTAACACTTTCCACAGTCCTTGTCTATCCACCCTGTCATATGCTTTCTCCAAATCCATGAAAGCTGCATACAACTTCTTTCCCTTCTCTAGAAACTTTTCCACTAAAGATCTAAGAATGAATATCTGATCTACACAACCTCTTCCCTTCCTAAAGCCTCCCTGTTCTTCTCCAACTAATTTCTCTGTTCTTTCTCTAACTCTGTCTATAAGTATCCTACCATACACTTTTCCTATTATACTAAGAAGACAAATGCCCATATGATTACCACACACTTCTTTTTCCCCTTTTCCTTTGTACAAGGGAATAATTATACCTGACTTCCAATCCTCCGGGACTCTACCTTCCTCCCAGGCCAATCTGCACATCTTCCACATCCATTCTACTACTATCTCTCCCCCATGCTTCAGCATTTCACCACACACTCCATCAATTCCTGGGGCTTTCCCCGATTTAACTTTCTTCATTGCTTCCACAACTTCTATCCTACTGATTTCTTCCTGTCTTCTCACCTCCCTCCTTCTCCCAGCCATTCCCCAGCCACTTATACTCGCATTACTTCCATCCTCCACGTTCAACAATTCCTTAAAGTGTTCTCTCCATCTGCTCACTTTTTCTCCCTTCTCCACTAGTAGTCTACCATTTTTATCTTTCACTCCCCTGCTAACTTCACTTCCACCCTGTCTTACTCTTTTCACTTCTCTCCAGAACATTTTCTTACAGTCCCTCCACTTTACACTCAAATTCCTTCCAAATTCCTCATCCACTCTCTTCTTACTCTCTCTTACTAATTTTTTCACCTCTCTCTTTCTTTCCACACAACTCTCTCTTCCGCCTCTCAACTTCTTCCATGCCCCTATTTCTCATCCATGCATTGTATGCTTTCTTCTTTTGTGCCACAGCCTGTTTCATGCACTACCTTTAAAACTGCAGGTAAAAATTACCTTGATTGTGCCTACTTAGGCAATATGAAAAACTGAAGAAAGTCAAAGGAACAGACATACTATGCTCCTCTTTGCAATGAAAGTTCTAAACCAACAAAACAATTACCAGTGTTAACTCTTTGAGAACTAATGTATACATAACATTTTTCGGTACAGTTAACACCACAAAAAACTAAACAGCTTTATTTTGTTTTTATCAAAACGAAAGTCTCCTACTGCATTAAATACCACCAAAACAGTTATTAATATGTCATTCTGCTCAGACAGGTGAGTGAAAACATACATGAAGATACATGCTGGCAATAGTGTAGATCACTGGGGAAGTATCAGTTACTATGGTGATTGCATGTCTTGCAGCAGCCCATAAGTAGATAACAAAGTCAAGCTGTGTATGTGTGTCTGTCTGTGCATTTGTCCATTTCTTTCACAAGAACGGTAACAGATATCAACCTAACTCTGTCTGCATTAGGTTGGAGTAAATCAGAAAAATACCAAACAAACATTTTGGCAATCGCATGTGACACAATGGCGTGTTAGTGTCGGAAATCGTGATATGCGAAAATATGCAGGGGAGAGGGGAATCGACTTTTGGTCAGAAATAGTTACTGTGGGCTCAATAACAGTATGGAAACAAATATAATGGTATCTGCAAACATTTTGTGATGGAAAGGCTATTGGTTTGTCCTGCAAATAACGGTGAGAATGCACTTGTGTAATTATATATTATGCACTCCTCAGTCACTCATAAATGTAGCTGCACTCCTTAGTCACTTATTTTTGCGCCAACTTAACTAACATAACATGAAATGTTACTTGAGTTATGAGAACTGCCATACTGACGAAGTGAAAAATTGATGGTTAGGAATGGATAAATGAACTCTCAATTATCCACTGTTGCAATACCTGGCCCAAGGCAATATCCAGCACTGCTGGCTCGGCTCCATTAAAGCAATATCCGGTGAAATCATGCAACATCCAGCGCCAAAACGAGATGTAACCAGCAGTTCTATGCAATATCCGGCATCGAGGAGTATCAACCAGCTCGTAAGCAGTGGCCAACCAGTACCCAGGAAAAACCCAAAATGCGCCAGCCAATGAGAATGCTCACTAAGTGCTAGCCAATCAGAATCTATTGCAGGAGCGGCACACCTGGCGTGCTGAGCATATCGCCATGTTCTCATTCTCACCTGCAGACCTCGTATAATAAAGACGTGTCTGTGTGCTCCACTCTTTTGACCACGCAGTCACTAAACCCTAGTGCTACAACTAACTCTGTGGCATCCTATTCTTGTTGTTGTTGCACAGCTTAAGGCCTGTCTGTGCTTGTGTCCTAGTGCTCTACTGTGATCCTGGAATTACGACTGCACATGGTGCATGGTGTACAACTATATCCTCCATCGATGCCTACACTTGGTGAATACATACAGCAGTACAATATGTACTGTATTACTGTACTGTATCATTACTGTATTGTATTTTATGCTTAGTTTTCATCTTTTACTCATGGGAAAGTCTTTAGGATAGAGGGTCAAGACAGATACTGTAGTAACGCAAGATCTGGCTTGATGTCAAATGTTGGGCTGACAGGGGGAAGCTATGCAATATCTGGCGTTTCACTTCGTTCAGCATAGGGCTTGAATAACAATGAATAATTGAGAGAGTTTACTGTACAAGAATTTTGTATTTATGTGAAAAATTAATGGATAAGAATGTTATTATCGAGAGAGAGAGAGAGAGAGAGAGAGAAATGACAAGGAAAAGTACCTCAATGACCTTGCTGTCCATACTGAGGAGATACTTTGTATTACCTTGCAAATGCACATCCAACTTGCAATCATTCTAGTGTGATAAGATACTACTGAGGTTTCATTTCAACTGCTCTACTGCAATGCTACTGACATCATCCATGAGGAATCTGTTCAAGGCAGTGTAGATCTCATACGTATGAAAAGTTTTCATATATCCTGGCGTTAAATCTTTTCCATTCCAGCTCCAATCATGTTCCATGTTGAATTTTTTCAGTATTTTAAACATTTCACTGAACTGACCTCGTATGTAATGAAACAGTCCCAGAGCCATCAGGTGATGCTAATAACTTAGTCACGTGACTGATGGAATACAAGCTCCAGCTTGTACTCACACACTGGTCTATGCTTTTCCTAAGTGTGGGTGGCCAGAACTGCAGTGTACTCCAGAAGAGGCTATATTAAAGAGTTACAAAATGTACGAACAATCTCTTTAATTCCTAATAAAAACTACCTCTGGATGTGGCCTAGCAATTTCTGGGCAGTTTTCCCTACACTGATGCAGTCTGGAAAACTCTAGGACAATCCTGATCAATACACCGAAGTCCTTTTGCAAGTCCGTCGTCCTCAGAATTCTCTCCGAAAGTCAATGGTCTGACCCAGAATATGTATGGCTAAAATGAATCACCTTGCATTTCTCAAAATGAAAGGGCATTTGCTAAGTCTCAGACCATCTCTCAAGCCTACTCAAGTCTGTCAGGAGTTTTTCAATCCCCTCAACACTGCTCACATATGCTCCAAGCTTGATGTCACCTGCAAACCACAAGATCATACTTAAAAGATTAACATCTCTGTCACTGATATAAATGGTGAACAGAGAATGAACCATGGACTGACCACTGTGAAACTCAAGAAGTGATTGAAACCCAATCAAGAGAAATTCTGCAGATCACCGACTTCTTGTTTCCTACCCATTACCCAATATTCTATCCAGTGTGTAATCTCCCTATTAACCTGTCACATCTCGCTCGATTTCCCCCCTCCGATACCCCCCAATCCCGAGCTATTTTGGATTTTTTTTTTTTTTCGCTAAAACATCCGCTTTTGTTGAGAAACAAAGGAAAATCACCAAGAAAGGGCTTACCGGGGTCCATAAGTGGTCAGAACAGGTGAGCAACCCCGCGTCAGGTATCGTATTCTGTCACTGACGTATCAGGTTCTCACGTTCTCTATGGTAGGTAATTTTGGGAGAAACAACAAAGAACACGTCTACCAACATTGATTTGGAACTAATAAACAATCACAACAACAATATAATGGTTTTCAATGAGATATATAGGAAAAATAAGCATTGTTCCATTGCGCGAGCATAGCGAGTTTGGTCACATTGGTTACACGGTAGTTGCAAAGTTTCTTGTTTCAGGAGACATATCATTTTTCTACTTGCATAATACTGTTTCAATGACATTTTACCATTTTTTACTTTATGTAAATGTTTTCAGCTGTTTACATTCATTATGATGATATTTAGCATAATGATTGCGGATATTTGCCTACTCAGTGCACTCGCTATGACTCTTCTCTCAACATATGTTAAATTTTTTTTACTTTCATATTATTGTTTCCATGACATTATATCATTTTTCAACCAGTGTAAATGGTTTCACCTATCTACATTCCTTATGAGGATATTTAGCGAAATGCTAGCGCATATTCACGTAGCAAGCACACTCGCTACCGCTTGTGTTTCAACTTGTATTTTATTTCTTCACTTCCAATATACTTCCCCACTTACATTACACCTGTTTCCACTTTATACTACTATTTACATATTTACGGGCCTTATTTATTACACTGAGCATCAGAATATCGCATCTTTATACACTCGCTAGGAATGTTTCGACTTAGAATATATTAATGCACACTTACATAATAATTTTCCACTTACATTACGCCCGTTTCCACTTTACACTACTATTTACATATTTACGGGCCTTATTACACTGAACGTCAGGGTGGGGAGGAGATGCTGGTGGGGGAGGTTGGGGAGAAGGAGTGCAGAGGGCTTCCCCATTCGCACTCCTCTTCCCTCGGCCTTTACCCTTCCCTTTTCCCTTACCCTTACAGCCTTGGGGACTATCAGGGGGCTGTGGGGAGGAAGTCTTGGAATACTGGGGAGCATAAGATGTGCTGGGGAGGGGCTCTTCCTCACCTCCCCGCTCCATCACTACACCACGTGATTCACCACACACCCTCACCGCCCCACGTGATACGCTCCACTTCCTCGCACCACCACGTGAGAACGATGACTCACTCCCGTCACTCACCCTTTCAGTTACTGCCTCTATACTTTCAATTTCACTCCCCACTCCCTCCACGCCACTTCCGCCCTCTCTAAATAAAACATCAGGCCCATACCTGATAGAACGACACGCTGTCCGCTCGAGGCCGCGATGAGTGATGATCTTGCGGCCGTACCACGTGGCAGTATGTCCCACGGCTCCGTTCTCGTCCTTGGTTTTGGGCTCCACATCATGTAGGGGCTGGAGAGAGGTGATTGCACAATGTTTTGGTGCAGGCTGGCCCTCTCTAGTGGCACGATACGTGACGTAGAGCCGCTTCCTCAGGGACGGGACCTCCTCATCACTGCTGCTACTTTCCTCCTCCTTTGGTTCCACATAATCCTTGTCTGCCACCTCGTCATCGAGGGGTGAATCACTGTCACCTGTGAAGGCGTCCAGGGCGGCTTGAATTTGCTCTTCTGAGAGACCTCTGCGCGCCATGTCTGACCTGGGTCACTGCTAACAGGTAAGTGACCGAGGCGAGGGTCGCATGGGGTCGCCGAATGTCCCCGCCTGGTGGCAGGTAGGGGAAGGTCTCCTGACCCTACCTGCAAAAATCAAGCGCGAGATTTGAAAATTGTGCAAATTATGAACCTTGCAGTACCAGTACGTCGACGGGTC
Source organism: Coenobita brevimanus (assembly GCF_032717465.1). NCBI lineage: Eukaryota > Metazoa > Arthropoda > Malacostraca > Decapoda > Coenobitidae > Coenobita > Coenobita brevimanus. The sequence goes on along the minus strand of NC_137051.1, from coordinate 32,660,956 downwards.
TAGCTGTGACAAAAAGTTGCGACGTACCCATACGTCGATGGGATGCCTCGGGTTAATACCGAGTGCATGCCTGTTTGACACTAGTCCCAGGCGAAGTACTTTGTTGAATGCCTTCTGATGTCTATGTAAAGAATGTCTACTATTTTATTCCTGTCATGCTCACTCAACATTGTGGAAAAAAAAAAAAAAAAAAAAAAAAAAAAAAAAAAAAAAAATCAAGCAAGTTGGTTAGACATGATCCATGTGGTCTGAACCTATGCTAGAAGCCCGTAACCAGGTTGTTAATTTCCACGTGTTCGGCAATCCTGACAACAATTACTCTTTCTACCAGTTTTACTGTGATGGGGGTCAAACTAATTAGACAATAATTCTGAGAACATTCTTGATCCCCTCACTTAAAGACTGGGATCAAATCTGCTGACATCCATTATTCTGGCACCTCCCGTTTCCAGTTACTTGTTGCGGAATTATGCAAGTAAAGGAGCTACATGGTCAAATACCTTTTTAAGAACTCATGAAAGGATTTTGTCTGAACCATGTGACTTGTAAATGCAGTGAATCTCCTATACCGTGCAATTTCTAATTGTGGATTCATAATACATGGCAACATCAAGCAACAGTTTGCAACATCAGTAAATCACGGGAATTACACAAAATTCACAGATGCAGCCTCAAAGGTGACTCTCTTCTGATGCCTCGTGTAAAACGCGCCACCATTACCTCAAGTCTGAGCATCTAGCCAGGAGTAAACCAATTGTTGTCATGCATGGCAATTACTAAGCCAATCATATTCAAGCACAGCACTTACTATTAGCCAATCACAGAATCATACAATATTGTTCATTCCCATTAAATGAGGCATCTAGTAACATGCTGGTGTAAGTGACAGATCGGGCAAAACTGAGTTAAGTATAGCATTGTAATCCTCTGGGTCTCTAGTAGCCAGGGAGCACCAAAGTATTTGAATTTGGCATCTGCAATATGGCCAAAATGCCTACCATGTAAGAGGGTACGTTCGACCTCACAAGACTTCAGAGGCCAATTTTCTGGAATTATAGTAACATACGGTTTCAAGCAACACAGGTGGGAGAGCATGGCATGAGCCAATGACGTGCCATCCTCTGTGCCAAATGGATGGATGTAAAAAAGGCTCGGCCAATCAGTGTGCAGATACCAGCCACGCAGCCAACATGGCCGTCAGTCTTCCTCTACCTCCAGCCACGTTCTTGTTTTGCATTTATCTGTGTTGTTTTTCAGTGATTTGAGTGCGTTATTCGTATTGGCAGGCCTCATGTTCGACACCAGCGATTTGCCCTACAACCCAGGACCCTCAAGTGGTCACAATAGGGTCTGTAACCCGGCTTTTCTTTTTTTTTGCGAGGAAGAAGGAACCAAAGCCTGAGCACGCAAAATGTTCCTTAAAAAAAAAAAAAAAAAAAAAAAAAAAAAAAAAAAAAGTCAAATTCAAGATCCATTCATTTCGAGATGCCTGGACACACTGCACTTGAAAGACTGGAGATCATAGGAAGCAGGAAATACAGACAGAGGGAGACAGTTCCAGAGTTGATCTGTTGCATATATGAAGGATTGGGAGTAATGGTTACCTCTTGCATTAGAGAGCTGGACAGAAAAGGGATGAGAGTTTGTTGCTGGACGGGTGCTACGTGCCCGTCATATAGGTGAAGGGATGCAAGCAGACATTTCAGAGGAGCAGTGACCATTGAAGTAGCGATAGAAAAGATAAAGAGGCAAAAGTGCGGTGAAGAGACAGAGATTGAAGGAAGCCAGTATGAGGAGGAGAGTTGATGAGACAAAAAGCCTTTGACTTCATCCTATTGAGAGGAGCTGTGTGTGGGGAGCCTCCCCATGCATGAGAGTTGTACTCTAAACAGGGGCGAATAAAACCCATGTATAAAGTCAACAACAGTGCACAGAGTTGGCTTAGCACACCTAATCTCTTGGAAGCAAATTTTACAAGAGATGCAATATGACCTTTCCAAGATAAGTCCCATGTGAATGAAACCCCAAGCATGTTCAAGAATGATGCAGGATTGAGCCGGATATTATTAAACATTAGTGGGTACTCCTGTGGAAGATTCTGACAGGTTGATAGGTGTAAAAACTAAGTCTTTGATGCATTAAAAACAAGATTATTTTTACCCCAGTCAGAGATACGAGCCACGCCAGACATTAGGGAAGCCATAGCCTCATCCCTTGTTTGCTGAAGTAACTGCTGAGATGGACGTTGCGGGAACCAAATGGAAAGGTGAAGGGTGGAATCATCAGAATACGAGTGGATAGGATTAGACGTACAGCTTAGAAGATCACTGATGAATAAAAGGAAGAGAGTTGGTGATAGGACAGAGCCCAGAGGAACACAACTGTTGATAGATCTAGGAGAAGAACGATGCCGTCTACAACAGCAGCTATAGAATGACCAGAAAGGAAGCTATAGATGAAGGCACAGATAGAAGGATAGAAACTGTAAGAGGGCAGTTTGGAAATTAAAGATTTATGCCAGACTCAATCGAAAGCCTTTGAGATGTCAAGTGCAATGACAAAGCTTTCGCCAAAGTCCCAAAAGAAGGATGACCAGGAGTCTGAAAAGTAGGTGAGAAGATTGCCAGTGGAGCGTCCCTGAAGGAACCCATACTGACGATCGAAAAGAAGGTTGTGATAGGAAAGATGATTTAAAATTTTTCTGTTAAGAACAGACTCGAAAACATTTGAGATGAGAGATGTTTAGCAATTGGAGGGTGGTGAATGGTCACCCTCCTTTGGGACTATCAAGAAGGAAATATACAAGTTGAAAGACAAAGGCAAAGAGTTTACCTAGGCAGCGTGTAAGCACAGAAGCACAGTTCTTGAGGACAACAGGAGCGACTCCATCAGGCCCATATGCCTTGTTACTATTCAGGCCAGTGATGGCAGAAAATACATCAGCTGAAGAAATTTTAATGTCAGCCATGAGGAAGTAAGAGGGGGGAAGTCATGGAGGAACAGCACCGGAATTGTCTATGGTGGAACTGGAGAAGAAAATCTGAGTGAACAGATCTGCATTATCAGTACAAGAAATAGCTACAGAGCCATCAGAGTAGAAAAGAGGATGGAAGGATGATGAGGTAAAGTTGTTAGAAAGGTTTTTGGCAAGGTGCCAGAAGGAGCGGGAAGAATTCGAGTTGGAGAGTTGAGAGCATTTAGTACGGATTAATTTATTTTTAGTAGAGCAATGAACAGACTTAGCATGATTCCGGGCAGAAACATAAAAAAAAATGTGATTCAGGGGTGGGTTGGCCCCAGTACCTATTACAGGCCCTATCCTTGTTGCGGACAGCATTAGAACAAGCGTGATTAAACGAAGGCTTTTTTGCATTAGTCAAAGGATATGAGAAAGGAATGTATGCTTCCATGCCCAAGAGAATAACCTCCGTAATGTGTAGGGAACATTCAGATGGCTCCCGGCCATGGAAGCAATAATCATTCCAGGGAACATCAAAGAAGTACTGACTGAGAGCCTCCCAATCCGTAGCTTGGGACTTTGGCGAAAGCTTTGCCATTGCTCTTGACATCTCAAAGGCTTTCGATCAAGTCTGGCATAAATCTTTAATTTCCAAACTGCCTTCATACGGTTTCTATCCCTCTATCTGTGCCTTCATCTCTAGCTTCCTTTCTGGTCGTTCTATAGCCGCTGTTGTAGACGGCTATCGTTCTTCTCCTAGATCTATTAACAGTGGTGTTCCTCAGGGCTCTGTCCTATCACCAACTCTCTTCCTTTTATTCATCAATGACCTTCTAAGCTGTACATCTAACCCTATCCACTCATACGATGATGACTCCACCCTTCACCTTTCCATTCGATTCCCACAACATCCATCTCAGCAGTTACTTCAACAGGCAAGGGATGAGGCTATGGCACACCAAATGTCTGACTTGGCTCGTATCTCTGACTGGGGTAAAAATAATCTGGTTGTTTTTAATGCATCAAAGACTCAGTTTTTGCACCTATCAACCCAACAAAATCTTCCACAGGTATACCCACTTATGTTTAATAATACTCAACTTAATCCTGCATCATCGTTGAACATGCTTGGGGTTTCATTTGCTCGGGACTTGTCTTGGAAAGATCATATTACATCTCTTGTAAAATCTGCTTCCAAGCGATTGGATGTGCTAAGCCGACTCAGTTCCTTCTTTACCCCTGCACAATTGTTGACTCTATACAGAGGTTTTATCCGCCCCTGTGTGGAGTACAACTCTCAGGTATGGGGGGGATCCCCACATACAGCTCTTCTCAATAGGGTGGAGTCAAAGGATTTTTGTCTCATTAACTCACCCCCTCTTACTGACTCCCTTCAACCTCTGTCTTTGCATCTTTATCTCTTCTATCGCTACTTCAATGGTCACTGTTCCTCTGAACTGTCTGCATGCATTCCTCCACTTCTACGACGGGCGCGTAGCACCCGTCTAGCAGCAAACTCTCATCCCTTTTCTGTCCAACTCTCTAATGCAAGAGTCAACCGTTACTCCCAGTCCTTCATTTATGCAACAGGTCAACTCTGGAACTGTCTCCCTCTGTCTGTATTTCCTGCTTCCTATGATCTCCAGTCTTTCAAATGCAGTGTGTCCAGGCATCTCGAAATGAATGGATCTTGAATTTGGCTCTCTCTTGTATTTTGTTTTTCTCTTGGAGGGAACAGTATTGCGGGCTCATTGCCTTTGGTTCCTTCCTCCTCAAAAAAAAAAAAAAAAAAAAAAAACAAAAGCTCCAAAGTGCCACAGACGATGTTTCTTTGGAGGGTCCACAGGCCGTACCGGAGCGATAGGGCAGGTTAAGGTAACAAGGTCATGATCGGGGGAGTCCAATGAAAAGAAAAGATTAACAGTGTAAGCAGAAGGATTAGTTGTAAGGAAGAGGTCAAGTATGTTGGAGCTCTCTCCAAGGCGGTCAGAGATATGGGTAGGTTGCTGTACAAGCTGCTCTAGGTCATCAAGGATAGAAAAGATTTAGGCTTTGTTCACCAGGTGGATCAGTGAGAGGAGAGGAGAGCCAAAGGTGGTGGTGAACATTAAAATCTCCTAGAAGGGAGATTTCAGAGAAAGGACAAATGGATAGAATGTGTTCCAAAACAAGGCCAAAACACTGCAGAACATGGGTCGTGCATACATGAGCAGAGCTACAGGGTGGCAGGTTCAAGCTCGTAGTATTGGCCCTGCCTGCAACAACGGATGCTACGATCGGATAAACAAAGCTTCTGGGATCTAGGTAACTTTGAAATGCAAAATGCGTTCATACAGAAGCACGAATGCAAGCAAACTGTCAAGCGGCACTGGCATGTCAAGGACCCCCAGCAAGATCGCCACCACTCCTGCGGTTCGCACTACACCCTCACGTATAACGACTCCATCTTTAATGTAAGACAGCTTTTCAAAATTTTCTGGCCATTTCTCAGACAAAGGTCAAGACGGTACTCTCCTCAGTGACGGCCACAGGTAGCCCCATGGGTGACAAGCGAGACCGCCACCCAAGGTCACGGTAGATCATCGGCCGACAGGTGCAACAGGTGTTAGACCACACAGCCAGTTTCCCGATTGTCACAAGTCACTACACGTGGGCCAAATCTCCTAATTTACACTACAGGGACTGTGGGGAAATTGGAAAGGTAAATGGCACTAATTAAGTTCTTTTTGTTATTATATATTATTATCTTCTCATGCTATCTTAACTTCACCAATTGTGATTTGCATTGTTTCAACCTTCGAGATTTCCATCATTCGGTTTTCGCTGTTCACCTTCGCACTTACCAGAAGACCTCACTTATACTATCTTTATCTTCACCAGAGGTCTTACCGTCTTGTACTACTTACTTACCGTTACTTATGTTTGAAAGTTACTTACCTTGTGATTTTGGTTGTTTCAACCTTTTCCTTCATTCGGTTCTCGCTGTTATCCTTTGCATTTACCTGCAGGGCCCATTTATTCACTATCTTTGTCTTCACTAATGGTCTTATTATCTTACTGTTTTGTACTACTTAGTTACCTTTACTTACCTTTAGAAGTTACTTACCTCATGATTTGGATTGTTTCAACCATTTCCTTCATTCGGTTTTCGCTGTTCACCTTTGCACTTAGATGCAGGCCTCACTTATACTATCTTTCTCATCACCAATGGTCTATTATCTGTCTTGTACTACTTACCATTACTTACGTTTGGTAAGTAACTTCCAAACTTAAGCAACGGCCAGTAAGTAATATAAGACAGTAATAATAATTGACACTGGTTGTTTCAACCTTTTCCTTCATTCACTTTTTGATGTTATCCTTCGCACTAACCTGCAGGGCCCACTTATTCACTACGTTTATCTTCACCAATGGTCTATTATCTTACTGTCTTGTACTACTTACTTACCTTCACTTACCTTTGGAAGTTACTTACCTTGTAATTTGGACTGTTTCAACATTTTCCTTCGTTTGGTTTTCGTTGTTATCCTTTGCACTTACCTGCAGGGCCTTAAATAAGTACTGTACACAAAATCATCCACTGGTAGCCATGAATATCAAGATTGTCACAGCATTTGATGGGAATATCACTAAACTTGCAAAACACAGTATCTAGGGGTCTCTTTATTGTTTGGGGGGTGCTTATGCCATTTTTTTGCTATGCGTTATATGGTATTAAAAATTACAATCGTAGAAAAATGCGGTCATCATTTCCTCTTTCAGAGTGCAATAAAATCTCATTCTTCTTACCTTAATAGCATGCAAGCACACACTTTAACAACCATTTTAAGACCAATCCCCAACTCTGCAGCTCAATATTTGCCCGATGTCACGAATTCACGAGATTGTGTATTTATACAAATTCGTGACATTGTACTTTGGTGGGAAGCCACAAACTCTAGTGGAAGACCCACTGTGTATCACTCAGTTTAACCATCCTCGTATGCACTTTGATCAGGATGGTTTTTCAGAACATTCGTCACTGCTTCAAAAGTGACTGTTCTCATGCACGACATTAGTGTTTCACTAAGTGATATTATTACGTGTATATATCGTTCGCCCTGCCTCTGTTGACCGTTGAAGTTAGGCCACGCCCACTTCCGGTGAACATGCCCATTTCTCATGGCCTTGTACCTGGCTTGGTTACATCAGTCAGTTAGTGTCGGACAGCCACAGGAGTAGGTGTCGTCGTGCGCAGTGCTGAGCAAGACCCTCTTCGCAGCGGCTAGTCTCCAGCAGTTCTACGATTTCCTGTATCTCCCCACCGAATTGGTGATTGGCAGCTTTGGACCTTAGCAGTGAATTGCAGCATGTGAGCAGTTAGACACGCCCAGCTTCTTTGCAGCTATAGCTCCGTTTCCTCCACTGACCAGTATTTCCGTTCTCTTCCTAGGCTTAAGATTATTAGCTATTTGCTTGAGTGCGTGAGTGAGTGTATTTCCTTTGATATTTTGAATTCACTGAGATTCTTGTAACGTAAATTTTTGCTGTAATTAATAAATTTACAGTTCCTTTCTTTCAGCTTAATGTAAATGTAGAATTTGCTTCTCCCAGTTTGCACAAATTACTTATATTAATCACAACTGGTATTTAGGCCAGTTCTTTGGTATTAATTCTTAAGCCCATTCTGCCAGCTAGGAGTCTGCACCAGCAAGATCCTGATGTTATTATTAGTATTAGTTATTGCCTGTCAGGGGTAGAGTCACTTTTCAGAGGCCAACAGTACACACGATACAGCATTCGTGAGTGATTAGTCTCCGCTGTGTACTGTTGAGAAAGTTTATGAAATTCTCATCTACAGAAATGGCAAAGTAAGCCAGCATAAAGTAAAATTTACTACTTGATTTCACAAGTCATTTCTTTGTGTCTGCAGACAATATATCAGCATTTTATTCGTAATTCCACTCCCCCCCATGACATCTGGTAACCTCACCGGAATTCTTAGCATTAAAGTTATTAATGTAATAAACTTACTCACTCTTGGCTAGGTATTAGTTATTATTAAAGTTTATAGGCACTGGTGGTTATCAATTCTGCTTTATTAAATTCATGTAAAAGTTTTCACAGGCAGTTGCAATTTTTATTACTCTTTCCTTACCAGTTTAACTAGATAAAACTGGTCACCAGCAGCCTGTGCCTATATTCTTTAGCTTCGATTATTAGCATTCCTTTGCGAAGCAGCAGTCAGTACATCAGTCATTAGTCCACTCAGTCTCAGTTGAGTTTGCATCGTGGCTACTAGTTTATATATACAGGAAGTCGAAGATATGAGGCTTACCAATCCCCAGGAATTTAGAGACTATGTGCTCTCACAGTACACTTTTGAACAGCAACATGAGAATGATGCCCATCAAGAGAGGAAAATTCAACATGAACACGAGCAAGAACAGCGCAAGGAACATGAGAGAGAATGTGAACATGAGCGTGCTGAGAGCGAGGCACGTGAGAAACATAAGCGTGAGGTGTTGAAGCTCAAGTGAGACTCCTTGGTGTAGCCAGCCTGAGCTCCACGAGTGCTCTCCCAGCACAAGTTCTAGCAACCCCACGCCTCAAGCTTCTTTCATACAAGGAAGGTGAGCGAATCAAGCTGTTCATAGCTAGTTTCAAGGACATAGTGCAGCTGTACCAGATGGGTGAGGCAGTTAAGCGGCTCCAGCTTCTTAGCTTGTTTGAGGGCCCTGCCCTTGATGTCCTCCACAGAATTCACGGAGACAATCTCATCTATGACATGATGAAGGCCACACAGAGAGTAGGCCAGTATCCTCTCCAATACAAATTTCGCAAACTATCAACACCAAACTACATGCATAGTACACACTACACTTCCTTTTCCAAAATTAAAAAAATCACAGCTTCACAACACACAGCCTCCGAGTCCCCAGGGGGGAGGACCATAAATGCCCCCACCTTCTGTCCCTCTCCCAGTGATGACACAAGCTGCCTGGAACCACTGTCTGACTCACTTCTTCTTCATTTCTGCAACATTTGCGGTCTTTCCTCTAACTTTCGCTCTGTTGGGCACCACCTCTCCTCCTCTAAACCTCACCTTCTTTTCCTAATTGAGACTCAGCTGTCTGAAGCAACTGACAGCAAACCCTTTTCTGTATCCTCCTACTTTCTCTATACTCATTTCAAAGCCAAAGGTGGCTGTTGTGTATATATACACAACGACTTATCTTGCTCTCATGTTCCTGAACTCGATTCTTCTGAATTCTCTACACTAAGGCTTCGGCTTTCCTGTCACTCTCTGACTAAAAATGTCTGTGCTGTTTACTTATCCCCTAATTCTACTGACCCAAAAAATTCTTCGACTATCTTACTTCTACGATGGAACACATTCTATCCATTTCTCCTTTCTCTGAAATCTCCATTCAAGGAAATGTCAATGTTCACCACCACCTCTGGCTCTCCTCTCCTTTCACTGATCCATCTGGTGAACATGCCTACACCTTCTCTATCCTTAATGACCTAGAGCAGCTTGTACAGCACCCTACCTGTATCCCTGACCGCCTTGGGGAGAGCTCCAACATACCTCACCTCTTCCTTACAACTAATCCTTCTGCTTATACTGATAATCTTTTCTCTCCATTGGGCTCCTCCGATCACAAACTTATCACCTTTACCTGTCCTATCGCTCCGGTATGGCCTGCGGACCCTCCAAAGAAACGTCGTCTGTGGCGAACTGGAGCTGCGGACTGGGAGGCCCTCAGGCAGTACTTCTTTGATGTTCCCCAGAATGATTATTGCTTCCATGGCCGGGAGCCATCTGGGTGTGCCATGCGCATTACAGAGGTTATTCTCTCGGGCATGGAAGCATACATTCCTTTCTCATATCCTTTGACTAATGCAAAAAAGCCTTCGTTTAATCATGCTTGTTCTAATGCTGTCTGCAACAAGGAGGGGGCTTATAAAAGGTACCAGAGCCAACCCACCCATCAATCATATCTTTTATATGTTTCTGCCCGGAATCGTGCTAAGTCTGTTCTTCGCTCTGCTAAAAATAATTTCATCCGTACTAAATGCTCTCAACTCTCCAACTTGAATTCTTCCCGCTCCTTCTGGCACCTTGCCAAAAACCTTTCTAACAACTTTACCTCATCATCCGTCCATCCTCTTTTCTACTCTGATGGCTCTGTAGCTATTTCTTATACTCATGAAGCAGACTCAGACTTTCTCCTCCAATTCCACCTTAGACGATTCCGGTGCTGTTCCTCCATCACTTCCCCCCTCTGACTTCCTCATGGCTGACATTAAAATTTCTTCATATAATGTATCTTCTGCCATCACTGCCCTGAATACTAATAAGGCATATGGGCCTGATAGAGTCCCTCCTTTTGTTCTCAAGAACTGTGCTCTGTGCTTACACCCTGCCTAGGCAAACTCTTTTGCCTTTGTCTATCGACTTGTACCTTTCCTTCTTGCTGGAAGTTTGGTCTCATTCAGCCAGTCCCAAAGAAGGGTGACCAATCCCAACCCTCCAACTATCGTCCAACTGCATTAACATCCTGTATCTCAAAAGTTTTTGAGTCAATTCTTAACAGAAAAATTTTGAAGCATCTTTCCTATTACAACCTTCTTTCTGATCATCAGTATGGGTTCCATCAGGGACGCTCCACTGGTGATCTTCTCATCTACCTTTCAGACTCTTGGTCATCATCCTTTCGGGACTTTGGGGAAAGCTTTGCCATTGCACTTGACATCTCAATGGCTTTCGATCAAGTCTGGCATAAATCTTTTATTTCCAAACTGACCTCTTACGGTTTCTATCCTTCTATCTGTGCCTTCATCTCTAGCTTCCTTTCTGGTCGTTCTATAGCCGCTGTTGTAGATGGCCATCGTTCTTCTCCTAGATCTATCAACAGTGGTGTTCCTCAGGGCTCTGTCCTATCACCAACTCTCTTCCTTTTATTCATCAATGACCTTCTAAGCTGTTCATCTAACCCTATCCACTCATACGCTGATGACTCCACCCTTCACCTTTCCATTCAGTTCCCGCAACGACCATCTCAGCAGTTACTTCAACAGGCAAGGGATGAGGCTATGCCACATCTAATGTCTGACTTGGCTCGTATCTCTGACTGGGGTAAAAATAATATTGTTGTTTTTAATGCATCAACGACTCAGTTCTTACACTTATCAACCCGACAGGATCTTCCACAGGTGTACCCACTAATGTTTAATAATATTCAGCTTAATCCTGCATAATCGTTGAACATGCTTGGGGTTTCATTTACTCGGGGCTTGTCTTGGAAAGATCATATTACATCTCTTGTAAAATCTGCATCGAAGAGATTAGCTGTGCTAAGGTGACTCCGTTCCTTCTTTACCCCTGCACAATTGGCGACTCTATACACGGGTTTTATCGGCCCATGTGTGGAGTACATCTCTTGTGTGGGGAGGTTCCTAACATACAGCTCTTCTCAATAGGGTGGAGTGAAAGGCTTTTCGTCTCATTAACACTCCTCCTCTTACTGCCTCCCTTCAACCTCTGTCTCTTCGCCACACTGTTGCATCTTTATCTCATTTCTATCGCTACTTCAATGGTCACTGTTCCTCTGAACTGTCTAAATGTATTCCTCCACCTCTATGACGGGTGCGTACAGTAGCACCCATCTAGCAGCGAACTCTCATCCTTTTTCTGTCCAACTCTCTAATGCAAGAGTTAACCGTTGCTCCCAGTTCTTCATTTATGCAACAGGTCAACTCTGGAATTGTCTCCCTCTGTCTGTATTTCCTGCTTCCTATGATCTCCAGTATTTCAAACGCAATGTGTCCAGGCATCTCGAAATGATCGAATCTTGAATTTGGCTCTCTCTTGCATTTTGTTTTTCTCTTGGAGGGAACAGTTATTGTGGCCTCATGGCCTTTGTTTCCTTCTTCCTCATATTAAAAAAAAATAATAATAATAATAAAACTCATCTAAGCATACAGTCTCAGCTGACAACACCAGGAGTCATTTCATGAGGGTGAACCTCCAAGAAAAGGAGACTGCTGTTCAGTTCCTCGACCGTCCCACTGCTTACTTAGATGAACGGAAGGAGAAAGATGAGACCCCTCTCACGCGAGAGGGGATAACTGACCTTATGCTGCGCACACAACTAGAAAAGTCATGGCCTGCTGAGCTTTGGCTCAGCTTCGGCTTTGTCAGGTAAACGATGCCAGCCAAATGGTGGATAAGGCTGATGCATTCTTCACTGCGTACAGGTACCAAACTCGTAAGCAACAGTCCTGGAACAGAAAGGATACTGCCAAGTCCAGGAAGCCATCTCAGAGTGAATCCCAGCATCAAGGCCATTCTCAGAATAATGGCCATGGTCCAGACAAATCGCAGAAAAAGGAGCAAGGGCAGAATTTTCAGCAACCTGCTTGGAAGCGGTACAACAAGTACCCTAACCATCAGCAGTATCAGCCACGGAATCGACAGTCGGGACAATCCTTTTCAGCACCAGCCCCAGTGTATCGGAGGCAGGAGGCAAACACAGCCTTCATTCACCGACAAGCGCACGTTGGTGTTGTCCCTAGCAGAGCAGGTCCTCCTTCACAAGGAACAATTCCCCCTTAGACAGTGAGCCTTCCTCCACAGGTGGTCAACACTCCAACTCCCCAGATGGTGAGTATGACCCCTCAGCCATCTAGTCCAAGTACCACCTCTCAGGCATCCAGTTCTCAGGGCGTCACATTCGCAGAGTTGTGTGCTATGCAGCCTTATTAATGGCTGGCCGTTTCCTCCACAGGCCCTCCCACAGGTAAAAGTGCCTTCCTTGTTCAGCCGGGGTTTGTGGGAGGCATTTCTGCAAAGGTCCTGAGAGACAATGGTTCCTCAGGTTGCTCTGTTGGGCAGAGTCTAGTTCAGCCTGAGGAATACACAGGTAGGCAGATCCAAGCTCAGCTCATTGATGGATCAGTGAGATTGTTTCCTGAGGCACGTATCCAGGTAGCATCTCCCGTTTACACTGCTTCAACAGTTGCAGCTGTAATGCCAGAACCTTTGTTTGACCTTATTACAGGTAACTCAACAGGTGCCAAGTATAGTTGCACCGCAGATGTCACTATCGGTACTCAGACTTCGGCTGCAATAACTTGAGCCATGGCCAAGGCTCCAAACTGTGTCACCCCGGTGACCACTGCATCGCCAAAAGATCTGATTTGTAGTCAAGAGGTTGTCCTGGAACAACAGTCTGACCCAACTCTTGCTCCTGTATGGAAGATGCAAAAGGGTAAAGTGATTATGTATTCACGGGGAGGTCAAGCCAGGTTCTTTGTAAACAAGGATGGCTGTACCGTGAGTCACTAACACCCCAGGGTGAGGTTTGACTGCAGTTTGTCATTCCCGCAAAGTATCACCAAGCAATGTTAGAATGGGGTCATTGTTCAGTGTGAGGAGGTCACGTGGGCAAAAAGAAAATCCAAGGCCGTATCCGTGCTGACTTTTTCCGGCCAGGAATGGGACAGGAAATAGACAGGCTTGTGCATTCCTGCAATGTGTGTCAACGTACCACCACTCAGGGACATGCCCTTCCTGCGCCGTTTGAATCCACACCCATACCCTCTGAGTCATCTGAGAGAGAGAGCAGTGGTAGTGTGGGTGCAGACGTGACATCTTGCCTGTTGGCCCCATAGGACACATCATGTCTAGGGCCTGTACAAAAATATGTACCGTAGGTTAAGGGGGAAGTTAAAGAACCCTGCAGAGGCATTCCGAGGCTGTATCTCAACTAACTTGTGGTGTGTCTCAAGCTGTAGGCCTCTCTGAGCATTCACAGAGAATACACATTATCCACATGAGTGTTCACACCCACGTTGGGTGTTAAAATGTGACCTGTCCGAGTTTGTGTAGCGATTCTCAGCTTGCCGATATTAGTCGTAAGTGTAGAGTTATAAGGGTAAGTATGCTTCTAGGATGTCCAAGTGCATAGGTACAAAATACGCTGGACAGTACTTAGACTAGGAGCATATGCACAGAGCCCTGAGTTAACGGTAACTACTCTTACTTTCGACCTGTGACGGGCTGTGGGTCACTGAGGGCCCTGTTAGTTAATCAGCACCCGTCAGGATCTTTTTAACAAACCAGGGGTCATTGCTGCAGGGAGTGGATCAGCTGAAGTGAAGCTGGTCTCGCAGATGAGAGAAGGGGCTGGTGCCTGATTGACTGCTGTCTCCCTCGAAAGTGCCAGGCATGGCTTTGGACCTCACCCCTTACATCCACACTGTGTCTATGCGTTAACCAGGGAACGTCTTGTTCTCTGATTAATAGAGATATAGGTTTAACCAGTAAACTACTGGCTGTTATGAGAGATTTATGCAATCCAAGGACTAGCATGTTTCTTGGTTAATAATGTAGGTTTAACCAGTAAACTACTGGCTGTTCTGAGAGATTTATGCAATCCAAGGACTAGCATGTTTCCTGGTTAATAATCTAGGTTTAACCAGTAAACTACAAGGGTCCTGAGAGATTTAAGCAATCCAAGGACTACATTTCCTAGTTAATAATGTACCCAATAAGAAAATAATGGCAACCTCGAATGTACAAAGCTTTGGCTGTCACTCGAAATTTTCAGATAGGACGTACTTTTTGTTGCATAAGCACTGACTACTAGGCAGAGAGAAATTGTAATATAATACAAATTGTTTGTCACATCGACACTTTTGACGCTCCACCTTGATTGATTTCACAGGTACAGTTGGCGGGTGTAGCTGTTTTGCTGTGCAGATATGCTGATCATCTCTGCCGCATGCTGCCACCTCTTCTCCTCTGCCTTCATCGTCTCCATTTACTACTGATTTGTATTATACCATTTAACACATAGGTATGGTTACACTACAACTGTCAAATCTACACCGTGTATTACATACGCCAAGTTAAACAAAAATTAGTTGTTAATGCAAATGTAGCAAACTTTCGCTCAGTTTGACCTGAATACAGGATTTTTCACCATCATCATGGAGTTTTTTCCCTCAAGATTGCTTCTATCAACGTAAATACGAGGTTTTTACGCTCATTGGCAACAGTGATTTTCTCCTGTTGCAGGATAGTACACACACCACAGTGTGAATCTTGTGTGACTGGGTTAGGATGTACAGTTGTGGTCATAAATAATCACCTATTCTCCAGTACCCCGTGCCTTAGGCTGCCTCCTTTATGGCGGCAAGTCACAGTGGAGCAAGAGAGGCTGAGAGGGAGGAGCCAGAGAGAGAAGGGAAGGTGGGTGGGGGGACGAGTGATGGTGTGAGGGTGGAGTGAGGGAGGGGAGGGAAGGAAGATAGGGGAGGGTGAATGAGCGCGAAGTGGTAGTCATATTTTTTGTCTATTTTTTTTTTCTTTTTCTTTCAGGGCATGATATACAGTAACGGAGTTAACATTCAGTAGATAATACTGTATTACATCTTGTATAGCGATGTATGGTATAAGGAATGCGGAAAGGGAAAGGATACTCGAGTTTGGGGAGGCAATGAACGTGATTGTGTGCAACACACATTTTAGGGAAAGAGAGAGTAGGTTAATTAAATATGAGTGTGGGGGAAATAGCAGTCAGATAGATTATTTTCTGGTTAGGAGGGCTGATACGAGGTTAGTGAGGGATGTTAAAGTTATAGGAAGTGAGGAGTGTGTGCAGCAGCACAAACTATTAATTTGTGATATGGTGCTTAAGAGACGAGGGATGAAAAAGAGGACTTATGTACCCAGGAGGAAAATATGGAAGCTGGAAAACCAATAGTAAAGGATGCCTTCTATAGCAAGATGAGGAGAGTGGTGGCTGAACAGGGACCTGTAGACAAAGGTGTTAATGAACAGTACAGAGCCCTCAAGAACAACCTCTTGAGAGTTACTGATGTAACATGTGGTTGGACAAGAGGCCCACCATGACAAAATGTAACTTGGTGGTGGGATGAGGGTGTAGAAGCTGCAGCTAAGGAGAAAAGAAGGTTTTTCCGGGAATGGAAGAAGGGTAGTAACAAGGAGGAATATTTGGCTGCCAAGCATAGGGCTAGAAGAGAGGTATACAGGGCGAAGTCTGAGTCACAGAGACTTTTACTTGATAACCTAAATAATGGGGAAAGGAAAAATATGATATTTAAGGTGGCAAATCAGATGAGGAGGGATAATTGGGATATTATAGGTGAGCAGTGTGTGAAGAATGATGAAGGAAGGGTAGTGGTGAACAGTGGGGATATTAAAGATGCATGGAGAGAGCATTATAACTGGTTGGTGAATGAGGAGTTGGACTGGGACAGAGAAGGTTTGGAGCCAGCAGATCCAGTGATTGGCCCTTGGCCTTTGATTGATGCTGCTACTGTGAGTGAGGCAATAGACAAGATGCAGGTGGGGAAGGCAGCAGGTGTGTCTGGGTTGACTGCCGAAATGTTGAAGGCCTCAGGAGATATAGGGGTGACGTTAGTCACTGACCTAATATATATGACTATATATAAGTGTGTTGTCCCAGATGATTGGCTGAAGAGTCTCTGTCTATCTATCTATCTACTGCCAGACACCTCAATCCCGTATAGGGTGGCCACAAACGAATCGCCTCCACATCGCTCTGTCCCCCACAATTTCACTGCTCTGCTCCCAACTCACACCCCCCTCTCTCATATACCTCTCCACTTCATCCCTCCATCTCATCCTTGGCCTCCCCCTCCCTCTCCCCCCCCCTTCTCCTAACTCACATACACTCTCCTTGTCAGTCTCTCACCCTCCATCCTCTCCACATGGCCAAACCACCTCAATGTGTTCCTCCTAGCGCTTCATATCACATCCACAACCACACCACAACACTCCTTTATATCCTCTTTTGTCAGCCTGTCCCTCCATGTGACTCCACAGGCTCCTCTTAAATAACTCATTTCCACTGCTCTCACTCTTGACTTGTGTCCTTCCAACAACGTCCATGCTTCAATTCCATACATTAGAGTTGGTATCACAATACTGTCATGTAGTAACTTTTTCACTTCCATGCTCACTTCCCTGTTTATCACTGCTTTCAAGGAACCAGTAACCTTTCTTCCTTGTTGTACCCTTTCAAGCACATCACCCTCCAAACTTCCATCCTTATTCATTACACTACCCAAGTACTTAACCATACTCACAGTTTCCATTTCCCCACCATCCAACCTCACTGTACATTCACTGACTTCACCTCTCTCAAAGACCATCACTTTACTCTTCCCTACATTCACCTTTAGATTCCGTTTCTTACACACTCTTTCAAACTCATCCACCAAGCCTTGCAGCTCCCCTACGTCATCACTCACAAACACATTATCATCTGCAAACAACAATACAGAGAGTTTCAAAACACTACCCACTCTCACCAGGGCCACTACAACATCCACTGACCTACCTTGTACCTCTTTTATTACCCCATCCATGTACAGATTGAACAACCATGGAGACATGATATCCCTGTTTCAACCCAACCTTCAAAGAGAAAAATTCACTCAGTTCACCACCCTCACGCATTGAAGCCTTAGCACCCTCATATATACTCTTCACAGAATTCAACAACTTCCCATCTACTCCATATATTCATAATACTTTCCACAATCCTTGTCTATCCACCCTGTCATATGCTTTCTCCCAATACATGAAAGCCGCATACAACTTCTTTCCCTTCTCTAGAAACTTTCCACTAAAGATCTAAGAATGAATATCTGATCTACACAACCTCCTCCATACCTAAAGCCTCCCTGTTCTTCTCCAACTAATTCCTCTGTTATTTCCCTAACTCTGTCAATAAGTATCCTACCATACACTTATCCTATTACACTAAGAAGACAAATGCCCCTCTGATTACCACACACATCTTTTTCCCCTTTTCCTTTGTACAAGGGAAGAATTATAGCTGACTTCCAATCCTCTGGGACTCTACCTTCCTCCCAGGCCAATCTGCACATCTTCCACATCCATTCTACTACTATCTCTCCCTCATGCTTCAGCATTTCAACACAGACTCCATCAATTCCTGGGGCTTTCCCCAATTTGACTTTCTTCATTGCTTCCACAACTTCTATCCTACCGATTTCTTCCCGTCTTCTCATCTCCCTCCTTCTCCCAGCCATTCCCCAGCTACTTATAACTTGCATTACTTCCATCCTCTAAGTTCAACAATGCCTTAAAGTGTTCTCTTCATCAGCTCACTTTTTCTCCCTTCTCCACAAGTAATCTACCATTGTTATATTTCACTCCTCTGCTAACTTCACTGCCACCCTGTCTTACTCTCTTCACCTCCTTCCAGAACATTTTCTTACAGTCCCTCCACTTTATACTCAAATTCCTTCCTAATTCCTCATCCACTCTCTTCTTACTCTCTCTTACTAATCTTTTCACCTCTCTCTTCCTTTGAACATTAATTCTCTCTTCAGCCTCTCCACTTCTTCCACGCCGCTATTTCTCATCCATTCATTGTATGCTTTCTTCTTTTGTGCCACAGCCTGTCTCACCTCTTCATTCCACCATGCTGTTCCTTGCACCACCCTCCGTCTTTTCTTCACCCCACAAACCACATCACATGCTGCACATATTTCTTCTGTGAATATCTTGCACACACCTTCCACGTCCCCTATCTGCTCCACTTCTCTCCTATGTTCTCCCTCTTTCTCATTCTCTTGTAACCTTTCCACTCTCCTTGCATCAACTCTTTCCCCCCGTCCTTCCCTTCTTCTATTTCTCCATTTTCCTTGAAACTTGATGCCAGCCACCACCAAGTAGTGGTCAGAAAGTCCACTCCCCCAACCTCTATAAGCTCTTGCATCCATTACACAGCGTAATTTGTAAATGTGTATAAAGGGAAGGGTGATGCCCTGGAATGAGGAAATTATAGAGGTATAATGCTTTTATATCAGATAATGAAGGTAATGAAGAGAGTTCTAGATGGTATGATTTGAGAAAGAGTGAATATTGATGAGATGCAGTTTGGGTTTATGCCAGGTAGGGGGACCACTGATGCCATATTCACTGTTCAACAGCTTCAGGAAAAATATATTTGGAAGAAAAGGGATCTTTATTTTGTTTTTGTTGATTTGGAAAAGGCCTTTGACATAGATGAGTTTTGGGCGAGTGTAGAAGCGTGTATGGACAAGTTTGAGAGGAGAGAGAGAGTGCTGTTGATTGGAGACATGAATGGCAAAGTTGGGAATGTACGAGTGGATGGAGTGGTTGTCAGTGGGGTGTGCCAGCTGACGTAGATGGGAATGGAAGTGCTTTGGTGGACATGTGCTTGTAAGGGGTTGGTAATAGCCAACACCTACTTTCGGCATAAGATGATCCACCGGTATACATGGAGAGTAATGAGGAGGATGGATGGTGAACTTGTTGAACGAAAGGCAATGATAGACTACGTGTGTGTGGATGAGTGAATGAGAAGACAAGTGTTGGATGCAAGAGTGTGGAGAGGGTGGGGGAATGGAGTCTCAGACCATCACTTAGTGATGACCAAGGTAGAGCTGCAAAGAAAGTGGTTGAGGAGACGAAGGGGAAGACAGGAGGAAGCAACTCCAGTGAGAAGAGTGGAGAAATTGCAAGATAGTGAGAAAATGACAGAGTATAAGAGCATAGTGGAAGAAAGATTGGGAATGTATGAGCTAGAGCAGATGGAAGGGGTGGAAGACGTATGTAAGATATTCACAGAAGAGATAGGCGCAGAGTGTGAAGCGGTTTGTGGAGTGAGGAGGAGATGCAAAGGTGTGCAAGGGACAGCATGGTGGAATGATGAGGTGAAACGAGCTGTGGAACAAAAGAAGAAGGCATATAGTGAATGGTTAGCGAGTAGAGGTAAGGGAGAAGATGAGAGAGAGAAGAGAGAGGTATATGTGAGCAGGAGAAGGGAGGTTAAGAGACTGGTGAAGGAGAGTAAAAAGAAAGTGGATGAAGAGTTTGGGAGGAATCTGAGTGTGAAATCGAGGGAGAGTAAGAAATTATTTTGGAAGGAGGTAAAGAAAGTAAGGCAGTATGAAAGGGGAAATAGTAGGGGAGTGAAAGATAGGAATAATAGACTCTTGGTGGAGAAGAGAGAGAAACAGGAGATGGAAGGAGCACTTTGAGGATTTGTTGAATGTAGAGAGTGAGAGCAGTGCGAGTATAAGTGGTTGGGGAATGGCTGGGAGAAGAAGAGATGAGAGGAGGGAGGAAGAGATCAGTAGGGCGGAAGTAGTGGAAGCGATGAAGAAGGTTAAGTTGGGAAAGGCCCCAGGAATTGTTGGAGTGTGTGGTGAAATCCTTAGGTATGGGGGTGAGATTGTTGTAGAGTGGATATGGAAGTTGTGTAGATTGGCCTGGGAAGAGGGAAGGGTTCCAGAGGACTGGAAATCAGGTATAATTGTTCCTCTGTACAAAGGAAAAGGGGTGAGAGAAGTATGTGGTAACCATAGGGGTATTTGCCTACTTAGTGTGACTGGTAAAATATATGGTAGAATACTCATTGATAGGGTTAGGCATATGACAGAGGAGATACTTGGAGAAGAACAAGGGGGATTTAGGAACGGAAAAGGGTGTGTAGATCAGATATTTTTTCTAACATGTTTAGTGGAGAAGTATCTAGAGAAGGGAAGGAAAGTGTATGCTGCCTTCATGGATTTGGAGAAAGCTTATGACAGAATAGATAGGCAAGGTATGTGGAAGGTATTAAGAATATATCGAGTGGAGGGGAAATTGTTGAGTGCTGTAAAGAGTATGTACGAGGGAGCTCGGGCTACGGTGCGAGTGGATGGTGAGCTGAGTGAGTTCTTTGATCTCAATGTGGGACTGAAACAGGGTTGTGTGATGTCTCCATGGCTGTTTAATATATACATGGATGGGGTTGTAAAGGAGGTGCAGGGTAGGGCAGTGGATGTGGGGGTGGCTCTGATGAATGAGGGTGAGATTTGGAAGCTTCCGGTGTTGCTGTTTGCTGATGATACAGTACTGTTCAGTGAAGATGAATGGGAGTTGCAAGGTTTGGTGAATGAATTTGGGGCAGTGTGTAGGAGGAGGAATCTGAAAGTTAATGTAAACAAAAGTAAAGTTATGGTGTTTGAGAGGAATGAAGTCACAGAGTGTGCAGTGAGGTTGGATGGTGAGGATATGGAGAATGTGAGTGCATTCAAGTACTTGAGTAGTGTGATGAGTAAGGATGGAACTTTGGGGGATGAAGTGCGTGAAAGGGTACAGCAGGGAAGGAAGGTTGTTGGTACACTGAAAGCAGTGATGAGAAATAGGGAGGTGAGTATGGAAGTTAAGAAGTCACTGCATGATAGTATTGTGATCCCTACCTTGACGTATGGAATCGAGGCATGGACCTTGCAAGAGGGGAACAAGTCAAGAGTGAGACCAGTGGAAATGAGTTACTTGAGAGGAGCATGTGGAGTGACATGGAGGGACAGGTTGACGAATGAAGAATGAAGGAACGCTGTGGGGTGGATGTGGATGTGGTTGAGAAGATTAGGAGAAATACACTGAGGTGGTTTGGACATGTGAAGAGAATGGAGAATGAAAGACTGACTAAGAGGGTGTATGTAGGTGAGGTGGAGGGAGGGAGAGGGAGAGGTAGACCGAGGATGAGGTGGAGGGATGGAGTTGAGAGGTATATGAGGGAGGGGGGGGGGTGATTTGGGGGGAGGTTAGTCAAATGGTGGGTGACAGAGCGACTTGGAGGCGTTTGGTCTGCGGCCACCCTTTGCGGGATTAGGGCGTCGGGCTATAGATAGATAGATGGATAGACTTTTACATAGTCCCTAGAAAGGTGGTGAAGTGGGCAATGAGAAAGCTTGGCTTGGAGGAGTGGCTGGTTAGGGTGGTTATGGCTATGTATGTGGGTGCTCGCACCCAGGTAGGAATGAATGGAGATTTGAGTGATAAGTTTTTTATGAACGTTGGTGTGCATCACGGGTCAGTTTTGAGTCCCATGCTGTATATCATGGTACTTGAAGCCCTCTCACGTTACTTCAGAAACAGACTCCCATGGGAGATGTTGTATGATGATGATTTGATGTTGACTGCAGAGAATGAAAGGGAGGCAGAGGAAAGATTTAGGAAGTGGAGAGATGGTATGGGACACAAGGGCTTAAGGGTAAATGCAGATAAAACAAAAGTGATGATATCTAGGGTTGGTGGCGGTACTGTCAAAGACGAGGGAGAGCGGCCATGTGCAGTTTGCCACAAGGGCATGAGAAGTAATTCCATCTTGTGTGGTGTTTGTGATAAATGGGCGCACAAGAGATGTAGTGGTATCAGAGGTAGACTGCGAGATAATGCTGATTTTGTGTGTACGGCGTGTTGGGGAGAGCAGGTGGAGATTGTCAGGTGTGAGTCTCTTGAGTGTATGGTAGAGTTTTTTTATTTGGGAGACATGTTGTGTGCTGGAGGTGGGGCTGGAGCTAGCTCTGTGGTTAGGGTGAGAACTGGTTGGAAGAAGTTCAGGGAGCTGTTGCCTCTCCTGACATGGAGAGGACTCTCCCTACGTGCTAAGGGGTATTTGTATGCAGCATGTGTTAGGAGTGTAATGCTGGATGGCAGTGAGACCTGGGCAGTGAAGGAGGAGGTTATTCACAGGTTCAGACGTACAGAAATAACAATGATTAGGTGGATGTGCAGTGCGTCCCTGCATGCAAGGCCTGGGGGAGCTGGGTTTTCGATGGAAGTATTGAGAGGAAGGATGGGACTGGAGTGTATTGGTGTTGTGATGAGGAGAGGTAGAGTGAGATGGTTTCAGCATGTGGAGAGGATAGGGAATGATAATTGGGTGCAGAAGGTGAGAAGTGTTAATATTGGGGGTGGGGTTGTGAGGGGTAAACCGAGAAAGACGTGGGACAAGGTCATTAAGTGTGACCTCAGGATTAAGGGACTGAACAGGGAGGCTGCAATAGATCATGCAGCATGGAGAGCCGCCATTAGGTGACCAAGGCGGACGCATGCAAGCATGTTGGAGCCTTCAAAAACGAAACGAAACGATCACATCCCTACATACAGTCTTGTGGGCACCCAAATCATTCTGGTCCTGGCTGCTTTTGGCCCTCCTGTAGGCAACCTTTCTCTCTGTTAATACAGCACGTATTTCATCACTAAAGCATTTTGGTTAAAACAAGTTTAGCTTTGTGGATTAAAGAGGTTATCAGTGTAGTCTGCCATTCAGCAAATTCCTTTTTAATGAGTGATAGATTGCACTTACAATATTGTCCCTTTGTCCAAAACTAATAAAACTTTCTCTAAAACCTCCAAAGTCAGCTTCATGGAAGTCCTGTTTTCTTTTATGAGGTACACATGATCTTTTGCAACATACACAGACTGTGATTCACCAACAGACAAGCTGGTAACACTTTAATCTTCCATACTGAACACAAGATCCATGATGCTATTGCCTCTAGTTGGTTTGTTTACCCACTTGGACAAAAAAAATTCATCAGTAAAGTCTACAGGATGTCTACCTTTAGTATTCTGTATATACTGTTCTGTCATTCCGGTTTACATGCTAGTTTAAGATACCAAAAATTACAGAAGTTTTACCGAAACCTTTACTGCTCAACCTTCTGTATATACCTTTATCCTTGTCAGTGAGCTGATGTGGAGGCATGTATACTAGAACTAAGCAATACATTGTGTTGGTTAGATGAATGTCCAAACCTAATATTTCATAGACTAACCTAATTTTACAGTCAATAGAATTTTAAGTTGTCAGTGACATACTGTATTTCCTGCCAGATCATGCACACTTTTTTCCTACAAAATTTGCATAAAAAATCACCCTTTGCATTATACTGTACCACAAAGGTCATGGTCTGGGGTAGGCCTACAGGTTGTTATGACTGGTACCAAAGCCACCAACTGTCAGAGGAAATCACTCGATAGCCTTACTAACTACTAATTAAGATTTCAATAATGCAGACTTACAATAAACAAAGCATTCTGTGGATTGGAACTGAACATTCACGAAGCATGAAGCGACTGCATCACACTAACCACATTGGTAAATGTAAACAAACAACAGATGATCAGCTATTAGTGAATTTAAGGAAGTGTTAAAAATTTGTATACAGAAAAACCTCGATATAATGGACTTCAATAGACTGGAATTTGCTTTTATCAGAATCGAGGAGCAACCGGACTAAATTCTTACATGTTGGAAAAAATCTGATAAAGCCAGAAGCAGTCCTCTTTCCACACATTTTTTTTTTTTTAATACTTCTGTTATAAAGCTCCTGAGCAGCTGTATTTGCATTTAACAACCATCAATAGGTTGTCAGGGAAAATATCCAGTTACTTAAAATAATTGGATATTTTCCCTCACAACCTATCGATGGTTGTTAATCCAAACACAGCTGGCACTCACCACCCACTCAACGTACTGCTGCTCTCCGGGGTCTGCCCTCTCCTCTCCTCCCTCTTTTCCTTCCTTCCTCTTCTGTCCTTCATTCTTTCCTGTCCCTTCCGCCTATGGGTAACTCTACACTGAGTGACAAGCTGAATGGTTTCCTGTATACCAGGAAACCATTTACTATGCTGGGTGGTAACCATATAACCAAATTATGGTGCCTGGTGGTTTAGTGGGTAACTGCAGAGCTCCAATCGGACTGAGCCGGTGAAGGCATCCAAGGGGTGGTTGGGGTATTATTCACGTAATGCCAGTAAGGGATGAGTGAGGCTGGTCACTCTCATCTTAAATGTCAGGACCAACATGCCTAGCCCTGGGCTCCAATGGTCCTCATGGGGCAAGGTAGGATTGGATGATGGATGGATGGATTGATTTATTTAAAAGTGAAAATACAAAAATATACCTACATATCTTTCACATCTGCCTAGCTTTTACAAGCAGGTGCTCAGCTGACTGTTGTTTACAACCTTCTACTACATTTGGTGTGATGCAATCACTCGAGCATGCTACTTGTGTGTGGATATTTCACCCACAGAATGCTTAGCTTACTGTTCATTTATGACACAGTAGACTCTCAACCATCCATCAACACAATTTCTGTCCTATCGCATTATCCAGCACTACTGGTTTGGCTCTGTCAAAACAATATCTGGCAATATTAGGCAATATCCAGCTCATAAACAGGATGTAATTGGTGGTACTATGCATTTTTCAGCAGTAATATGCACCATCTAACTCAGGCACAGGACCCAATTGGTGCACAGGCACCACATCAACCAATCACATGTTGCGGGAGTGGCCCACCCAATGCACCAAGCCAACCTAAGCCTCTCATTCTCTCCACTGGACATTGTACAGTGAGGACCTATCTGTGCCTTGTGTGTTTGTGACCCACGCTCACATGTGATTATACCTGTACATGAGTTCTGTATATTTATAATATGTATGATAAGATTATGTACTGCAGGGCTATTCAAGTACTTTTGGAGTAGGGCCAGATTATGAAACTCAGATTGATATATGAACCATACATTTACTTTAGCTCCATTTTTCCTCTATCTAAACACCTATATATAGAACAAAACGAAAAATTTATATAATTGGCTTTTACACTTTCTGCTAAGCACAAAAATAAAAAGAAAAATGCAAAAACTTGTTTTGCTTGTTTATTTATTTGCATTCTTCCGAGTCTGTCACAGGGCCAATGAAAAACGACTCAAGGGCTGGATTTGGCCTGTGGGCCACCAGTTGAATAGCCCTGATGTACTGTATTACTGTACTATGCCTACTTTCTGAATATTATACAGTGCCCTCGCACAGTGAACAAGTTTATGGCAGCAGAAGAGCTCGTTCAGTGTGAATTCGTTCATTGTGAACAACACATGGGAAAAACAGCATATGGGAGGCACCGGTTCCTTAAAGTCCATTTTTGAGCCATTGAGATGTACTAAGGGGCACATTTCAAACACATACAGTACAGATATATAAAATATAAAACACATGGTTATTCACCTTAAGTGGATCAGCTGGCAGTCCTGATTGGCTTAAATACAGGTAGCACTGAGGCAGGGAGATACACTTAGGGGTGACCCGTCCATATCACCTTTCACTCCTTCATTCCCATCACCAGTCCTGCACTCATCACTTGATTGAACCGTTTTTCCACGTGCCTCTAACTCATTTACCTCTCTCATAAAACCTTCAAAGCCCAAAGATTGACACCACTGACATCACATCATCATTGTCTTCACCAGGAAGTGTAGCAGACAATGAAAAAGGCAACTGGCTCCTGTTGTAGTAGTAGTAGTAGTTGTTCCCTAGGCAGTCTGGCTGGACAGCCCCGAGTCCCTAAGAAAGGCCATAGCTCCTGTTGTTCTTTAGTTCAGTAGTAGCAAGTGATGAGTGTCTGTTTTCTTATGTTGACTTCTGTATTGTGCCTTTCAATGTAATAACAAAAACTGGTTTCCACTCCACTGAGAACTTCCTGTGTCCTAAGGTAGCTGGTTCCATTTGTCTTGACCTGTTCTCTCAGAACATCCACTGCTGCTAGAATTTTACTGATCTTCGACACAGGCAAATCTTCGTCTTGCACTGGATTCTGCACAACAGGTTGCTTAGATCTGGCCTCTTGTGCAGCATCTACTGGGGGAGGGGGGTGTCATCCAATATAGCAGATGGCGGTTATGGCCTACTCTTTTCCCCTATTTCGTTCACTAGAGGTTCAACTAGTTCATTATGGTTTTGTAGACTTGATTACCCCCAGCTCTTTCACTAGGCAAACGTTTACTCTGAATACAGTCGCTGTGTGAGGGCACTGTATTGTATCTTATGCTTGATTTTAACCTTTTACACATGAGGTAACATTGTAGGGAAGTTTTTAGGATAAAAGGTCGTGACAAATCACCCGGCTCAATGCAGAATGGATAGCCAACTGGTGATACCGACGCAATATCTGTTATTTTACAATATCCCAGTAAAGGGTTGACTGAATCATGCCTGATGTTTGAGAGACTACTGTATACTTATGATAATGCAAACTCATCTAAGTCTGCATTACTGCAATCTTGTAGGAAAACTGTAATCTTAAATAGCAATGCAATACATGTGTATGTGTGCATGCATGTGTGTGCGTAAAAGGAGTGGAAAAAGTAGTCAGAGGTTAATATTTTCACTGATTACATCGTAATTTACTTAAGTGTCGACTGCATATTTAACAGTGACACAAATCATGTAAAACAAATATTTTAGGAGACTGCTGCCTATCAACAACTCTGCTTTTGTTAAATGAGTAAAAATTGTCAGCTAATGATGTCCAACAAGTGCTGTTGCAGGGTTAAGGGATATTTGCTTTTTCACTAACCATAGAACTTAAGGATCTTATTACGTTGCTTTATAAAGTTGTATATTGTTAAGCGTCAAATGTCATAATTGTCTTTGAGAAAACATGCAAAGACAGTTATTGGAGAAAAAAGAAACACCCATGTGGGACTAAGTGTGTATTGACGTTTCGCCTCACGGCTTCCTCAGAATACAATTGCAGCAATTATATTCTGAGGAAGCCGTGAGGCGAAACGTCAATACACACTTGGTCCCACATCGGTGTTTCTTTTTCCTCCAATTTGTCAACAAAAAGTTAATTAAGACTGTTATTAATCAATTTTAGCCAGTTACTCGTAGACCTTCTTAACACTATTTCGGGCCAGCCTTGCGTAACTTTTCTACCCTGTTCCCAGGCTGGGGACGTGTTTCCAACAAAATGAACATTTATTGCCTGTGTTCACCAAACTGTTGTGAAATGTATATGAGCCATGAAAAATCACTCCAACAAATGAAGCATTGGTGCATCATCGGCCCCGAATAGAGTTAACATTATCAGGTTGTATGTCATGCATAGTCATATTTCCATCACCACTATCATCTCAAAACATTAACAAACGCTACTCAAGGCTGGATTTTTTTTTTTTCTTTTTTTTTACAACAATGTTAGTTTCTGTGGTAATTTAATCTGAGAACTTGTTTTGGGAAATGAAAATGGCAGTGACTTATAAATTGTGATATGATATAATTTTATGAATCAAGGCACAGTTGACCCACGCTATAATGGACTACCTGTAATTGGGGGGATGTCTGTTCCGATAATGCCAATGGTCCGTTATACCTGGTAGTCCCCCTGAAATGGGATTTCAAGGACATAAAAAATAAACGAGTACCGTAAACTGGGGTGAATTCGGACTCGGGGCGAATTCGGATATTATTGCAATAAAAAGTTGTTTAAATTAATAAATAATTAATGAACAAACCTATTAAAAATCTGTTTGCTCCCAACTGTCTGTAATTCTTTACTGTACTTTCGTGTATAAAGATACTTAATATATCAAGTGACACATAACAAATATATACTAAAAGGCAAACATATGTAAAAAGAATAAAATTTGTAACATTGGCAAACTTTCTTTGGCAGAAATGTTAATGAATAGATGCAGGAAAATCTTCGGTGTCCGGATGTACTATCATGCGTAATGTGAAAGTGCAAAGTAAGTAATTGGCGTTATCTTCTCAATTAATCTCTTAACTGGGCATTTAATGAAATTTTTAAAATTTTAATGCAAATTGGAGTCAGTTCGGATATGGGGAGTATGAACGAAAAAAATAACACTTTTTACAACATACAATAGCTTATAATTTGCCAGATGTGGATATTGTGTGTAATTGGGTTCATATGTATCATTTACAGGTATACTCTTGAGCTTGTATGGTACTACCTGTTTAAACAAGGCACCCAATGACTCGAACATTTAAGAAATGAACTGGTGGAGATCAAGGTCCTAATCGTAGTGAAAAAGGCAAGCAAAAAATTGGTAAGGCCAAATAATCATGTTAAATATCACCTTTAACTAATTATCCATTAGTCTTCCAAAAACGAAATTATTAGTCAAGAAATGATTGTTAAGTATATACAGTACTAAGGTTTGTAGCTAGATTTATATTATGTACATGTGTTCTAATATGTTTTATTTAAACCAAGGAAAAAAATAAAATTGCTGTTGTGTTCGTATCTTATTATGGTCATTTGCTTGTTTTGTCAGGGAGTGGCATTATTTTTGTACTGGAAGAACATTTTTTTAAAAGCCCCAGAACGTCCGAAATGGCCCCACATACGGCCGGGATTAAACTGGGAACCCAGGGTAGTCATATGCATTCATTTTCTATTTATGTACGAATTTATACAGTGTGTCCAAATCCACCAAAGTCTGAGTACAAATTTGGACACCCATTACTATATTTGTTATAATTATATATGAAACATTTTAAATTTTTTACTGCTATGATTCGATACCCTAGTGGACCAGCTCCACATACAGTACTTAAGATCTTGGACTGAATTAAAAACTAGATTACATGGCACAAAAAAATGAAAAAATTGTCCGAATTCACCCCAGTTTACGGTACAACACCACATTCTAGTACTAAAGATGAAAATTATAACTATTTTACAGTAACCTGTAACATAATTTTGCCCTTTTCCAGCTCATTTTACATCCTTGTCATAGCACTTAATGATTAGTCCAGTACAGCAGAACATCAATTCACTGCAAATCAATTTTAAATTACCAATTTAAATCAACACAAACAGTTACGTCCATATTTTCAGTATTAAGCGAATCCTTCTGATTTTACGCAGGTTAAATTTGGCGCATCATAGAAAAAGACTGAAAGTCGAGAAGCTGAGGATCAAAGAAATGGCAGATGAATACAGGCCTAAAGTAGGGGAGAAGTTAGAATCAGTGAACTGGAATTAAATGGATCTGGACAGCCTATGGAATGCATACAGGGATTGCTTAGTTGGGAATGCTACAGCAGTTTGTGGTGGGGCAAGAGTAACAACAAAGAAGAAAAGTACAGCAAGGTGGCATGAAGAGGTTATGTGAGCAGTGAAGGAAAAGAGGAAGAAGTGGCTAGAGTGGTTACAGGACTGGGGTTCAGTTGAAATAAGAACTGAATATACTGAGAGCAAGAAGCACGTAAAGAGACTAGTGAAGAGGAAAAAGGAGGAGGTAAATGATGATCTAGAAAGAAAAATGAATGCCAATTACTCTGAAAATAGAAAGTTATTCTGGAAAGAGGTGCAGAAATGAAGAAGTGAAAATGGAAAGAAATGTGAAGGTGTGAAGGATGTAGGTGGTAGATTAGTAACCCATGGGGATGAAGTAAGGACCAGATGGAAAGAATATTTTGAAAGCCTGATCAATGGGAACAGAGAGCGCAGAGCCAATGTAAACATGATTGGCTTCAGGAGTATGCAGAGAAGGAATGCAGTGCCTGGAAATGTGACCCTCGCACATGTGAAGAGCACTATGAAGTGGCTGAAAAATGGGAGGGCGGCTGGGGTTGATGAGGTATATGCAGAGATGATTAAGTGTAGTGGAGAGAGCAGAATGAAGTGCTTGTTGGAGACATGTATGAAGGCATGGATGAGTGAAACTGTGCCAGCAAAGTGGAAAAAGGCTGTGATTGTACCCTTGTACAAAAATGAAGATGAGGGAAGTGAGTGCAAGAATTATCGTGGCATAAGTTTATTGAGTGTGGTAGGGAAGGTATATGGAAGAATTATTATAAAGTATGAGAGAGATCAGAAGTCCTAGTAAGTGATGAACAGGGTGGCTTTAAGAGTGGCAAAGGATGTGTGGATCAAATATCTGCAGTAAGACAGATAGTGGAGAAGGCTTGTGAAAAGGACTATAAGGTTGAATCTGGAAGATGCATACGATAAAGTAAACAGAGAAGGATTGTGGAAGGCGCTGCACATGAACGATGTAGATGGTAAGCTGCTAGGTGCCATCAAGAGCTTTTATGATGGTACTGAGGCATGTATAAGGGTTAATGGTCATCTAAGTGAATGGTTCACGATCGGTGCGGGTGTGTGACAAGGTTGTGTGATGTCCCCTATGGTTGTTTAATATATACAGTATATGGATATGGTGATGAGAGAAATAAAAACACAAGTAATGGAGAGATGGATGGTGTTGGTAATGAATGGTGATGGATGGAATATCTCATATTTGTTGTATGCTGATGATGCGGTACTGCTGGCAAGTACGAAAAGAACTTTGTAGGCTAGTGCAGAGTTTTGCTGATGTCTGTGAGCATCATGCCTTGAGAGTAAATGAAGAAAAGAGTAAAGTAATAGTTATTGAGAGAGAAGGTGATTTCCAGTGCGATGTTATAGTGAATGAAGAGAAAGACTGGAATTGGTAAGAGTTCAAATACCTGGGTACAGTGATAGAAATGAGAGGAAAATGTGCAAAAGAAGTGGAAAGTAGAGTGACACAAGAAAGGAAAGTAGCTGGTGCAATGAAGGTCTTGTTAAGAAACAGAGACTTGAGTGCTGCAGCTGCACGGGGATGACATGAACGTGTGTTAGTGCCAACTTTACCATATGGATGTGAGACTATGGTGTGGCATGAAAATGAAAAGTCAAGAGTAACAGCAGTGGAGATGGGACTGCTGAGGAATGTATGTGGAGTATAGAGAGTGGATACGATACAAAATAATATGATTCGTGAAAGCTGTGGAGAAAGGAAGTCTATGGATACCAGAAACGAAGATAGTGTGAGATGGTATTGCCATGTGGAGACAATGGATAACAAGAGAGTGGTGAAAAAGGTATATCTGAGTGAATCTGAAGAAGGGAGGAGGTGAGGTAGGCCATGGAGAAGGTGGAGGGATATGGTGGATGAGTATGTGAGGAAGAGGGGTTTGGAAGTCGGTGAAGCTAGGGGACTGACAAGAGATCAAGCTAGTTGGATGAATATTGTGAGAAGTGCATGATCAGAGATTTGGCAACCCTTTCTAACATGACAGCGTCCGGACTGACTCTAATGAATAAGTTCAGGTGAAGCTATAGAATGTGGTGAATGTTTTTGGTGTCACAGATAGAGCCAGGATTCCTGGGGATTGAATGATGAGTGAATGGATGCATGGCCCAGGATTGGGCAAATTTGGGCTGTCTGGACATTGCTACTCCTTAACCTGCCCTGAGGTGGGAAAGGAGGTCCAAATGATGATGCCAATGATGATGATTTCTCAGTGCAAACACAGGTTAAAAACTCAAATACTTGCCATTTCTAGGCTCGCTAAAACACACACACACACACACACACACACACACACACTGTGTGTGTGTGTGTGTGTGTGTATATAGATAGATAGATAGATAGATAGATAGATATAGATATATACAGTAAATGTCCCATTATTCGGCATCTATGGGACTGGGATAATGCTGAGATATTGGATTTGCCGAATAATCAAAAACCTACCCACTCAGTACATTAAATATATTGGTGAACACTGTCACCACCACTTAAGGTATTACAACTGTGTTTGGAGAGAGCACTGTATACTGTACAATACTGCAATCAATACAGTACTATACCTGAATCTGAAATATATATATAAATTAGTGAACATATACAAGTGTAATGACACAGTAGGCCTACAAGTCAGATAACACTTCCTGGATGGCCGAAATGATACGGAATATTACCTACCAGTTCAGTACGTCACTTGTATTGGTGAACTCATCACTACTTATATTATTACAAATATGTTTGGAGTGAGTACTGTATGCAACACTTTTTCCAAACAAAATAAAATAGTCGGAAAATTGCATAAAATAAAGTGAAGGAATATGAAATGGTAAGGTCTTTCTGATGAAAGTTAAACTTACATTTAGCACTCATTCTTTTGTTCGTTTTTGTGTTTACATGTGAAAGGAAGAGTATTGATGCAAACAGTAATGTAGTCCATTAACCCTTTAATAACCTCTGGCATTGAACAACCCTTTACAGTACCGATGTCAGCGATGTCGAGTTAGTGAGCTATGAAAAAACTGTGAACAATTATGGGGATGGAACGAAGGTCACTGGTATGTTTACACGACTCTGCGCTACGATTCCAAGCAGTCAGGGGGTCAGCTAATCTCAGATGTTTTCGCCCATTTGGTAAATGCACCGTAACTTTGTAATTTCTCCTGTGAATCATATTGAATCATAGAAAGAAATTTAATCCCTCTCTGAGTACATAGAGTAAGTTTCTTCCATTCTTCTGAAATCAATTTATTTTTCTTAAAGATGTGAAGATAATCGTCTGGCTCACCTAGCAATGTGTTATTTAGCTTCCTAAACCCATGCTATGATTCGCTATGATTCGCTATGAGTCACAGAAAAACTTTTTACCAAATGGGCAAAAACATCTGAGATTAACCGACCACCTGACTGCTTGGGATCGTAGCGTAGAGTCATGTAAACATACCAGCGACCTTCGTTCCCTACCCATAATTGTTCAGTTTTCTTTATAGCTCACACTATCTTGGCATCACTGGCATTGGTACTGTAAAGGGTTGTTCAGTGCCAGAGATTATTAGGGGGTTAATGGGATATATTACTGTTTGCATCAATACTCTCTCTTTCACATTAAACACAAAAACGATTAAAGAATGAGCGCTAAATGTATGTTTAACTTTCATCAGAGACCTCAGCAATTCATATTCCTCTAGTTTATTTTTAAATATTTTTCTGACTTTACGTTAGGTCAGGTTTGGTTAAATTATTAGGTACAGTTATACTCAGTTAGGTTAGGTTTAGTTAAACAGGACAGTCCCTTCCACTATTATGCTGAGGAATAAAAATACTAGAGCTGTCACAGCCGTACAACTAAAAACAACGGGGAAACTGATTTAACAAGCAACATTTATTTATAGGTAATGCATTACAGTATCAGTGGTTCATGGGCTACACAATTACCGGTAAATGTCATTTTCAGGAAGGCCTCAAGAATGAAAGAATTTCAAGAATTAGCGAGGGGGCTTGGAACGTAACCCTCACTAATTTGGTGGGGGTGGTTACTGTACTGTACGATACTATGCAATATTGTAATCAATACAGAACTATACCTGAATCTGAAAAAATATAGAAATTAGTGAACATACAGAAGTGTAATGAAATATTAGGCCTACAAGTCACAGATAACACTTCCTGGACTGCCGAGATGATTCCGGACATCTGCCGAACAATCAAAGATTTTCGTAAATGGGACTATTTCTCAAAACTGCCGAAATGTCGGATCTACCGAATAATCAGCTGCCGAAAAATTAGACTTTTAATGTGTATATATATATTAGGACTTCTACTGTATCTATCTATCTATATATATATATATATATATATATATATATACTGTATATATATTACGAATTCTACTGTATCTATACATATACATATACAGGGTGTAACGCGACGTATGACAAAAACTTACACCAGTGATCTATCATGCAATTTTGAGTATATTTTGTTCTATAACATATACTCTCTGTGACCCCAGTTCAGCAACCAGCATTCGGCTGTTTGGGTGTAAAAGTTTAGTGGCTGCATAGGTGCCATTGTGTGAGCTTCGCAGGGAGACGGGAGACGAGTATTATTAGCTTATACTGTACTGTACATAAAAATCCAATATCCTATCAGTACAAACCAGTTTTAAGAAGACACTTGACGAAGTCTATTGATTCTTTAACATCGTCATGCATTCCTGCAATTCTTTTGCACAAATCGACTGTAAATTAAGGATTAAATTCAAATTTTATGGCTTGCGAGAGAGTGGGGAGGGAGGAGAGGGGTGGTGTGTTGTGCCAGTTATGTAATGTTTAGTTTGTAGGATATTGTTACGAACATTATCATAACACCCACAGCTCATTCAATGAAAAATTATTACTTTAATGGTGACTAGCATTCCTTTAAGTCAGGATTAATATTATTATTCATTACAATTTTTTTGCTGCAAGTAAACGTGGCACCAATGCTTCATATGATGACGTGTGAACAGTGAAACAGGATTGCCAATGTAACGACCAGGCAGCTAGACCTACTTTTTGCTTCTACCTAGCGGCACTATTTAACGTCTGAGAACATGATATCTAGCTACATTCTGGATATTTTTGCCATTTTTAGGTGATATTCTAGAGATGTTTTGCAGTGTTTACTATCTAGCTACATTCTAGCAAGTTTTCAGGAATAAACTAGCGCGATCGATTGTAAGGACTTGACAACCCTGCGTCCACTGTCATTTGAACGGGAAAATTTGCAGGCGAGGCACGCTCTTCAGATACTGTTCTCCGCTTTCAGGTGTTCACTAGGTTCAGCTTGTTCATGAAACAGCATGCCACGTACGTACAGCAATGAAGAATATGCAGATATCGTCCAATTTTACGGATTCTGCAATTGTAATGCCAGTGATGCTGAGAGGAATACAGGTGGAGATACCCAATCGCGCCACGTTTGCTTGCAGCGGAAAAAGTGTTATAATTATTATTCTTCCTGACTTAAAGTGAGGCTAATCTCCCTTTATAATAATGTTTTTCCATTGAATGAGCTGTGGGTGTTATGATAATGCTCGTAGCAATATCCTACAAACTAAACATTACATAACTGGCCACAACACACCAGCCCCTCTCCTCCCTCCCCACTCTCTCGCAAGCCATAAAATTTGAATTTAATCCTTAATTTACAGTCGATTTGTGCAAAAGAATTGCAGGAATGCATGACGATGTTAAAGAATCAATAGACTTCGTCAAGTGTCTTCTTAAAACTGGTTTGTACTGATAGGATATTGGATTTTTATGTACAGTACAGTATAAGCTAATAATACTCGTCTCCCGTCTCCCTGCGAAGCTCACACAATGGCACCTATGCAGCCACTAAACTTTTACACCCAAACAGCCGAATGCTGGTTGCTGAACTGGGGTCACAGAGAGTATATGTTATAGAACAAAATATACTCAAAATTGCATGATAGATCACTGGTGTAAGTTTTTGTCATACGTCGCGTTACACCCTGTATATATATATACTGTACAGTAAAAGTCCTATTTTTCGGCAGCTGATTATTCGGTAGATCCGACATTTCGGCAGTTTTGAGAAATAGTCCCATTTACGAAAATCTTTGATTGTTCAGCAGGTGTCCGGAATAATCTCGGCAGTCCAGGAAGTGTTATCTGTGATTTGTAGGCCTAGTGTTTCATAACACTTCTGTATGTTCACCATCCATCATCCAATCCAACATTGCCCCATGAGGAGAGTAGGAGTCCAGGGCAAAGCAGTTGGTCCCAACATTTAAAATGAATATTCACTAATTTCTATATTTTTTCAGATTCAGGTAAAGTACTGTACTGATTACAATACTGCACAGTATCATACAGTACAGTAACCACCCTCACCAAATTAGAGAGGGTAACGTTCCAAGCCCCCTCGCTAATTCTTGAAATTCTTTCATTCTTGATGCCTTGCTGAAAATGACATTTACCAGTAATTGCGTAGCCCATGAACCACTGATACTGTAATGCATTACCCATAAATTATGTTGCTTGTTAAATCAGTTCCCCCGTTGTTTCTAGCTGTACGGCTGTCACAGCTCTAATACTTTTAATCCTCAGCATAATGGTGGAAGGGACTGTCCTGTTTAACTAAACCTAACCTAACCGAGTTTAACTGTACCTAATAATTTAACCAAACCTAACCTAACCTAAAGTCAGAAAAATACTTAATAATAAACTGGAGGAATATGAATTGCTAAAGTTGTTCTGATGAAAGTTAAACATACATTAAGTGTTCATTCTTTTGTTTGTTTTTGTATTTAAAGTGAAAGAGAGAGTATTGATGCAAACAGTAATATATCCCAACAACCCCTTAATAACCTCCGGCACTGAACAACCCTTTACAGTACAGATGTCAGTGATGTCAAGTTAGTGTGAGCTATTAAGAAAACTGAACAATTATGGGGAGGAAACGAAGGTCACTGGTATGTTTACATGACTCTACACTATGATTCCAAGCAGTCAGGCAGTCGGTTAATCTCAGATGTTTTGGCCCAATTGGTAAATGCACCATAATTTTATCAATTTTTCCGTGACTCATTGAGAAATAACACATTGCTAGGTGAGCCAAATGATTATCTTCACATCTTTAAGAAAAATAAATTGATTTCAGAAGAATGGAAGAAACTTACTCTACGTACTCAGAGAGGGATTAAATTTCTTCCATTTTCTTAGACATGCGAAGATAATTGTCTGACGCACCTAGCAATGTGTTATTTAGCTTCCTAAACCCATGTCATGTTTCCCTATGATTCACGGGAGAAATTACAGTTACGGTGCATTTACCAAATGGGCGAAAACATCTGAGATTAACCGACCCCCTGACTGCTTGGAATCGTAGCGCAGAGTCATGTGAACATACCAGTGACCTTCATTCCTTTCCCATAATTGTTCACAGTTTTTTCATAGCTGGCTAACTCGACATCACTGACATCGGTGCTGTAAAGGGTTGCTCAATGCCGGAGGTTATTAAGGGGTTAATGGAATACATTACTATTTGCATCAATACACTCCCTTTCACATGTAAACACAAAAACGAACAAAAGTTTAACTTTCATCAGAATGACCTTACCAATTCATATTTCTTCACTTTTTATTTTATGCAATTTTCCGATTATTTTATTTTGCTTGGAAAAAGTACTGTATACAGTACTCACTCCAAACATAGTTGTAATAAGTAGTGATGAGTTCACCAATACAAGTGATGTACTGAGCTGGTAGGTAATATTTCGTATCATTTCGGCTATCCAGGAAGTGTTATCTGACCTGTAGGCCTACTGTGTCATTACACTTGTATATGTTCACTAATTTATATACTGTATATATTTCAGATTCAGGTATAGTACTGTATTGATTGCAGTATTGTACAGTATACAGTACTCTCTCTAATTGTAATACCATAAGTAGTGATGAGTGTTCACCAATATATTTAAGGTACTGAGTGGGTAGGTGTTTGATTATTCAGCAAATCCAATTTCTCGGCATCATCCTGGTCCCATAGATGCCGAATAATATGACTTTTAGTGTATATACAAACATATATATATATATATATATATATATATATATAGAATATATATATAAATATATATATATATATATATATATATATATATATATATACAGAATATATAAATATATATATATATATATATATATATATATATATATATATATACTGTATATATATATATATATATATATATATACTGTATATATATATATATATATATATATATATATATATATATATATATATACATGGTGTAAAGCGACGTATGACAAAAACTCAAACCAATGATCTATCATGCAATTCTGAGTATATTTTGTTCTATAACATATACTCTCTGTGACCCCAGTTCAGTACCCATCATTCGGCTGTTTGGGTGTAAAAGTTTAGTGGCTGCATAGGTGCCATTGTGTGAGAGCTTCGCAGGGCGGCGGGAGACTAGTATTATTAGCTTATACTGTAATGTACATAAAAATCCCATATCCTATCAGTACAAACGAGTTTTAAGAAGAATCTTGACGAAGTCTCTCTCTCTCTCTCTCTCTCTCTCTATATACAGGGTATATATATACATATATATATATATGCAGAGTATATATATATATATATATATATATATATATATATATATTCACACTATATATATATATATATATATATATATATATATACCTATCTATCTATATACACAGTAAAAATATATATATACACACATATAGATATATATATATATATATATATATATATATATGTGTGTATATATACAGTATATAAATATATTATACATATATATATAAATTAATCCCTCTAATATCCGAACGCCCAATATCCGAACATCCCCACTAACCGGACATACCGTATTTCGCGGCATGTAAGACGCAGCATTGTGAAAGACGCACCCTAATTCTGGCAGGGCAGTTCTGTGAAAAAAAAGTTTGCCCCAACCAAGACTGCAGTAAGGTTTCTTGATAGAGCCATTACCACACAGATACACACTCACCTTTCAGAATCTATTCATTACTGATCATCAGCCTTTGGTTTCTTTTTTTTTATATATAATGGTAAAGGTAAAGAAAACAATGCCCCTTCTTGACAAAAGGTAACTGATATGAGCCACTATCACTTAGATACACACTCACCTTTCAGAATCTATTCAGTACTGCTCATCATCCTTTAGTTTCTTCTTTTATGTACAAAGAATTATACAGGAAAAGAGAAAACAAAACCCCGTCTTAAAAAAACGTGACTCCAATCTACGAGGCCATCTCAACTTTGTTGATAAATATGTATCAGTAAACTGATATAAACACTGTTTTTAATATTTTATGAATTTAAAACCACAAATGAAGTCAATAAACTCTGTTCTTTCATTCACTGACGAAAACATAAAGTACAATGAATGTTCACATCAGTTCATTTATCCTAAAAGAACCCCGTCATATTCCACACCAGTTACGGAATTTCCTCACATTGCCTTGACTCAAGCACAATATCAGACTACTATCATCATTAACCATGCACTCTAACTAACCTGTAATTACCTCCACAAATAATATAAAAAGGTAGCACTTGTAAATACACAAATTACAATGTTTTACAACCAAAGTTCAATATAGCAAGGCTGCTTGGGAACAGGATAGTCAGCTGTTTTTACTCTTCTCTCAGCATCACTCCTTCACTGTCAGCTATGTTTGCCTTGCAGCACCAACAATTAAAAATGCATGCTTCACTGATCATAATTTACTATAAACATTCATTTCAAAACATACTGAGTATGGTGAAAACATCCATTGTTACACATTAGTAACACTGCTGCCTCCCAGTCGCTAGACAGCAGTCTCTACCCCTTCCTCTCAGTATCACTTCCTCACTGTCTGCGATGTTTCCCTTGCAGCATCAACAGTTAAAAATACGTTCTTCACTTATCACAATTTACTCAAAACAGACATTCATCTCAAAACATGTCGAGAATGGTGAAACTATCCCTTAGCAAAACTGCTGCATACCAAGCGCTAGACAACTGTCTCTACCCTCTTCTCCCAGTATCACTCCCTTACTGTCAGCTGTTTTCCTTGCAGCATCAACAATTAAAAATGCATATTTCTCTTATCAGAATTTGCTAAAAACAGACATCCATCTCAAAACATTCGAGCACTGTGAAAACATCCATTTTTGGTCTTAACACTGCTGCCTCCTAGTCACTATGGTACACACACACACACGCACACATGTACACACCACATGCAACATTCGCTCGCCTCTGAAACATTTACATCAGTCAGTTTTGGAGTACCCAGTGGCTTTATTATATGCCAAAAACATCAAAATGTATTTGGTTGTTCAATATAAATATCATCACTTAAGGACATAAAACATCTCAAACAATTTATTCATCCAAACATCGTCAGTGCAAGACTAAAGGTGTACAGCACCATTGATCCTAAATTTTCCTTGGTTGCATCTGTCATGATCACCTAAAACCTATATTCACATCATATTACTGACATGGTGAAAATTTCACTCGTCTTCAAATCCTGAGAATTCATCACTACTTTCCCCAAGTCCTGAAGCATCACTGGAAGTCATCACCACGGTCATCATCACTGTTTCACTGTCACTCTCATACAGTAAATGGTCCTCAGTACCATCCACTGAATTGCTTATACCACACTTCATACGACTTTAACTTGGCAATCGTTTTAACTGAGCACAGGCGATATTCAGACTTGGAGCATTTGATACTGCCCACATTAACCTCCTCAGTACACGTTTCCTGAACTGAATAAAATCATATGGCGAGCATGAATAAACTACCCTATAAAATACATTGCTGGGC
Source organism: Coenobita brevimanus (assembly GCF_032717465.1). NCBI lineage: Eukaryota > Metazoa > Arthropoda > Malacostraca > Decapoda > Coenobitidae > Coenobita > Coenobita brevimanus. The sequence goes on along the minus strand of NC_137051.1, from coordinate 32,620,348 downwards.
TGAAGGGATTATAATAAGCGGATTATCAGTTCCCTAGCCTGACTCTTCCCACTCCTACTTCCTTAACTACACCCACACCAAACTCTCACCCACACCTTAGGATTCTGGTCGTTTCGGCCGTAACGTCCAAAATGGCAAACGACTTTACAACCTAACCTAACCAATTTGGACGTTACGGCCTAAATGATCGCCACTGCCGATCATGAGAGCTTTACTTAGGCAGCAGAGATGCAGAGAGTGAACGTTGTCAATCATTCTGATCGCTTCGTCTGCTAAGAATACAGCAGAAATGGCGGACGCTGATATGAATGCCCGTCAGGGACGCTATTTCAGATATTGTATCAGTTATGCTACTCAGTGAATTTTATCCTATTTTCATAACAAAATACTGTAATTGGGTGTGCCCTGAGTTGCAGAGACATTGCTGAAGTACTTCACTTGGCTGAAAAAGTAAAGCTGTAACTTCAGGCAGTACTGTTTAACGTTGCAACTGTTTTTCCTGTTTTTCGCTATTGGTATAATAAGACTGTTCACTTCTATGATACTCTTGTCAGGCATGAAACAAAATGTTACTAAGAGAAGCCAACCATATGAGGGTGATTGAATTTCCATATGCGACAAAAATCAATTCTGGTGACTTGTCAGGTTCGCTTGCCAGCATCTCTCCAGTATGACTGCTTTGCTAGTTAGTAAGTGGATGGCAAGCAAAGTGGTTATGATTGCCTTTCAGAAGGTTAGCAGACAGTTCACCAGTGAGCATGTTAGCTTGCCAGAGTAGAGTGTACGCTAGACGCTAACCTGCTAAGTTGCTAAACCGCTAAACCCCTTGACGGTATTGGCCAGTTGAGCTGAAAACAAACAGTGAATGCTTTGTGTTCTTGATCTTGCGTGTTTTAATATCTGCTGTATATATACACTCACAAAATGTCACAAAAGTAACTGACCTAATTAGGGTTACTGAATTTCCATACGTAACGAAAGTCTGTTTTGATGACTTGGCAGTTTCACTAGCCAGCATCTCTCCAGTATGATTGCTTTGCTAGTTAGTAAGTGGATGGCAAGCAAAGTGGTTATGACTGCCTTTCAGAAGGTTAGCAGACAGTTCACCAGTGAGCATGTTAGCTTGCTAGAGGAGGGTGTGCGCTAGACGCTAACCTGCTAAGTTGCTAAACCGCTAAACCTCTTGACGGTATTAGCCAGTTGAGCTGAAAACAAACAGTGAATGCTTTGTGTTCTTGAACTTGCGTGTTTTAATATTTGCTGCATATATACACTCACAAAATGTCACAAAAGTAACTGACCTAATTAGGGTTACTGAATTTCCATACGTGACGAAAGTCTGTTTTGATGACTTGGCAGTTTCACTAGCCAGCATCTCTCCAGTATGACTGCTTTGCTAGTTAGTGAATGGATGGCAAGCAAAGTGGTCATGATTGCCTTTCAGAAGGTTAGCAGACAGTTCACCAGTGATTATGTACGTTAGCTTGCTGGAATAGTGTGGATGCTAAACTGCTAAACCGCTAGATATCTTCACGGTGTTAGCCAGTTGAGCTGTAAACAAACCCGCGAAAGTTTTGTGTGTTTCTGATCTCATGTGTTTCTTAAATCTGCTGCATATACACACTAGTGTATATTATTTTTAAAAATAAAATAAAATCTGCATACTGTAGAAAACTCCTGTGGTTGCTAAGCAGTGAGATGATCATCTTTATGAGTTTCTTCTCAATGGAGCCAAACTAACCTGCCTCAGTCTAGCGTGCAGGACGCATGGCAATATTTTAATGTAACTTTGAGACAAAAAAGTGCGTCTTATATGCCGCGAAATACGGTAATCGTCCCGGGATCCAATATTCCCAAAATGGTCCGAAAACCACAAAAAAATCGAAAAAAAAAAACAAATTTTTCCAACCCGTAACTTGAACTTGGCGCGTGGGGCGCGGGACAGCTTTGTTGTGGCGCGTCATTCCTCCGAAGTCCGCTAGAGCGCCCCTGCATCCTTCCCACTTTCCGCCTGTCTCTCGTCGCGAGTGAACGCTCGTCGTCATGGCTGCCCACGTGCTCGCTTTTGTGGTGGTGCCTTACCTGCTGCAGGCACTCCTGCTGCTCTCGTGTCTTTCCTTTGTGTGTGTGATGATGACCTGGCCGCCTGAGAAGAGGAAGAGAGTGGTGTTGACTCTGGAAAAGAAACGGGAGATACTGGAGAAAGTAGATGCGGGATGGTATTCTTCCCGCATCCTCCGCGAGTTCAACCTGGCCCGATCTACTTTGTTTGATATTAAGAGATCCCGAGACAAACTCATGCAGTACACGGCTGACTTCTCGTCGAGAAGCAAACGCAACGTGGAGAGGAAGGTGACGTTTACTCCCAAGTTTGCTGAAGTTGACCGCTCCACGTTGATTTGGTATCGACAGCAACGTGCTGCTGGTGTGATGGTACGTGGTACGGAGTTGAAGGCTGCTGCTGAGAAGTTCGCCAGGCTTCACGACACCCTAGACTTCAAGGCATCCGAGGGTTGGCTCTTTGCGTTCAAGTTACGGCATGGCCTTACCAACCATAAAGCTCATGGCGAAGCTTTGGACGCTAACGAGGATTGAGTTGATGAGTTTCGGCACAAGGTGAAGGGCTTGATTGACAGGGAGGGCCTCACTCTCGGTCAAGTGTACAACGCTGACGAAACTGGTTTATTCTATTGCTCTTTGCCAATGAACACTCTAGCCGAGGAGACAGAGAAGCATGTAGCTGGCCACAAGCTCTTCAAGCAAAGGATGTCTGCTTTGTGTTGTGCTAATGCTAACGTCATGCACCAGCTTAAGCCCATTATTGTTAGCCGTGCAAAGAAGCCTCGGTGTCTTCGTGGGGTGATGGATGTCCTTTCTGTCATTTGGTACCATTCCTTGAAGGCATGGTTCACAGCCCACATCTTCAAAGACTGGTTCCACCACCATTTCGTCAAGGAGGTCATACATTACCAGACAGAGAAACTAGAAATCCCACGCGACCAGGTAAAGGCCCTCCTTCTCCTCGACAATGCACCTGCCCACCCATACGACAAGGACTTGGTGGCTGAGAATGGCCACATTAGGTGCATGTTTCTGCCACCTAATACTACTGCTCTCATCCAACCAATGGACCAAGGAGTGATCGTGGCAACGAAGCGGCTATACCGACGGAAGTTCCTGGACAAGGTGATGGTTGTTCTCGAGGACGAGGACGAGCGCAGGGAGGGATGGGACACGCGAGGCCAGCGGACTTTGGAAAACCTTCACCGCTACAACATCAAGTCTGCCATTTACAACTGGGCCAGTGCATGGAAGGAAGTCCCTGTCAAGACTCTAGAAAATGGTTGGTCTCGTCTGCTTCTCGGAACGGATGTGGAGCACGATTTCCTAGGTTTCGAGGTGGATGACTTCCATGCACGTCTACGTGCGCATGGGGACGATGTTGATGTGGACGAAGTGCGTGAGTGGTTGGATGACGACGAGGGCGATCCTGGGTATCAGACCCTGTCTGATATCGAGATCGCATCTTCAGTTGCAGGTGTCAGTACCCAGCTTGAAGATTCCGACGAGGACAGTGAAGATGATGCGGACTCCTCTCAGCATGACACTACTCCAGCCATCCCCAAGCTGAGCGCACTTCGGGAACACCTAGAGTTCGTTCTGGACTACCTGGAACACCTGGACTGCGACAGGGAGATGGGGCCCTTGGGACTTGTGAAGGAAGTGCGTGCTTTCAGGCAGCACATCATTAATCGTCAGAATCATCGTTCCTTGCATCAATCAACGATTGACAGCTTTTTCAGGCCCGTGACCCCCGCTGTGCCCAGCCCTGGCTCCAGTCCGTTGCCTCCCCAAGACAGGCCCTCATGCTCCGAGCCACAGCCCAGCACATCAGCCATGGTGGAGTCACCGCTCGACGTGAGTTTGCACCTATCTTCAGAGTAGTCTGCAATGGGTATGCCATCACCACAACCCAGCGATGCACCCCTAGGTCACCTCCCTGTGCTACTCTCAGACTCTGACAGTGATTAAACGGCAAGAACTTCTCCCCTAGACCACACGGGAATTTAGTGTTGTGTAGTGAAAGAAAAACAGTGCATACAGTATTGTTAAGAAATTAGAAATCTGAGTGAAAAGACAAAGATTTCTTGGACTGTAAATTTAACGTAAATGAACTTGAGTGTGTTTAGAAAATGGTTTTATGAGTGGAAAGACTTAAAGTGCAGAGTGCAACACTTATTTCATTAAGTTATAATGGAGCATAAGTAAGACAAGAGTGCGCAGTGTTAAGAGAATGGACTTCTGAGTGCGAATGACTAAGTTAAGTAGAAGACTTCATGAACAGTGTACTGCAAGTGCTTCAGGAAATCCTTCTTACTGTCAGAGTCTGAGAGGAGGCGGTTATTCATCGAGATGGCCAGGGACTTGCTGTAAGTACCCAGAATGTTTCATACTGTACTGTAAGAATGGGATGCATGGTCGTGAAGAGAGTAGATGTATGTGCGTATGCTCTCTTCTCTAGCTTTCTAGGGCTGCCCTCACTGGCATTAGTTTTTTTTTTTTCACCCTTCTGGTGGCGACTAGGTTAGTTAGTTCCTCATATTCCTCCCTTCCCTCAGTAGGTGTCTGTACCATTATACTGAGTTTACCTTTGCTTATTGCTCACGGAGGGTCCCCTCCACTGATCGCTCTGGGGCGTGAATCAACACAGTCGGGCCTCCCTGGAGTGGTTTGAGAGGGCAACCTCAGACTTAGGTGTGTGGTCCCCGGTTGTTTGTCCCTTGATTGTCTTTTCTCCTTCTTCCCACTTCCCCCTTGGGGGGTGGGTGGTTACTATGGAGGACGCCCCTACTGCCTCCCCCCCCTTCAGGGGGGAAGGTAGTCCTGACCGACCCCCGACTGACCAACGGACGGACTGTCCCTCGACTGAACGGTCCCAGACTCGTTTGCCTCGTGATGTCCCTGTTCAGAATGCAGAATTTATAACCATCACTGCTCTAGGTTCCACTCCCTTGAGCAGTCTCAATCCCTTCATGATTAAGAAGGTTATTGATGGCTGTGCTGGGGAGGTGGAACAAGTAAAAAAACTTGCGAATGGAGACCTCCTTGTAAAAACATGTAATTCATCCCAAGTTAAGGACTTGCTGAAGCTGCGCAAGTTCCACATCTATGATGTCGAAACCAAGATCCCAACTTCCATGAATTCCTGCAAAGGAGCTATCACTTGCAGGGATCTTATGGTGATGAATAAGGAAGAGATCATAGAGGAACTCGCTCAGCAAGATGTCATCGATGCTAGATTTATCACCAGATTTTCGGAAGGTGTCAGGACAAAGACTGCAACCGTCATTCTAACGTTTGGTAAAGTGTCACTGCCTAGCCGAGTAAAAATCAGCTACGAAATTGTTCATGTACGGCCATACATCCTCAACCCTTCCGTTGTATGAAATGCCAGTTATATGGGCATGGTGCAAAGACTTGTCGGGCTTCCCAGCCAGTGTGTGGCAAAAGCTTTGCCATTGCACTTGACATCTCAAAGGCTTTCGATCGAGTCTGGCATAAATCTTTAATTTCCAAACTGCCCTCCTACAGTTTCTATCCTTCTATCTGTGCCTTCATCGCTAGCTTCCTTTCTGGTCGTTCTATAGCCGCTGTTGTAGACGGCCATCGTTCTTCTCCTAGATCTATCAACAGTGGTGTTCCTCAGGGCTCTGTCCTATCACCAACTCTCTTCCTTTTATTCATCAATGATCTTCTAAGCTGTACATCTAACCCTATCCACTCATACGCTGATGACTCCACCCTTCATCTTTCCATTCGGTTCCCACAACGCCCATCTCAACAGTTACTTCAAGAAACAAGGGATGAGGCTATGGCACACCTAATGTCTGACTTGGCTCGTATCTCTGACTGGGGTAAAAATAATATGGTTGTCTTTAATGCATCAAAGACTCAGTTCTTACACCTATCAACCCGACAAAATCTTCCACAGGTATACCCATTAATGTTTAATAATATTCAGCTTAATCCTGCATCATCCTTGAACATGCTTGGGGTTTCATTTACTCGGGACTTATCTTGGAAAGATCATATTACATCTCTTGTAAAATCTGCTTCCAAGAGATTGGGTGTGCTAAGCCGACTCTGCTCTTTCTTTATCCCTGCACAATTGTTGACTCTATACAGGGGTTTTATCCGCACCTGTGTGGAGTACAACTCTCATGTGTGGGGAGGCTCCCCACATACAGCTCTTCTCAACAGGGTGGAGTCAAAGGCTTTTCGTCTCATTAACTCTCCTCCTCTTACTGACTCCCTTCAACCTCTGTCTCTTCGCCACACTGTTGCATCTTTATCTCTTTTCTATCGCTACTTTAATGGTCACTGCTCCTCTGAACTGTCTGTTTGCATTCCTCCACCTCTACGACGGGCGCATAGCACCCGTCTGGCAGCAAACTCTCATCCCTTTTCTGTCCAACTCTCTAATGCAAGAGTTAACCGTTACTCCCAGTCTTTCATTTATGCAACAGGTCAGCTCTGGAACTGTCTCCCTCTGTCTGTATTTCCTGCTGCCTATGATCTCCAGTCTTTCAAACGCAGTGTGTCCAGGCATCTCAAAATGATCGGATCTTGAATTTGGCTCTCTATTGTATTTTGTTTTTCTCTTGGAGGGAACTGTTACTGCGGGCTCATGGCCTTTGGTTCCTTCTTCCTCGCATTAAATAAAAAAAAAGTGTGCGAGCCAGGGTCATGATGCGGACCATTGTACATCTGAGACGGTATGTTGCATTCACTGCAAGGGCACTCACTTCACTTCCTCTAGGGACTGTCCCAAGTGGAAGGAGGAGAAGGAGGTCTGCACAGTGAAGGCAACTGAGGGCATTTCCTATTACGAAGCTAGGAAAAAGGTGAAGGAGTTGCATGCAACTCCCACGCCGAATAGGTCCTATGCTTCGGCGGTAATGTCCCGTCCTGTGATGTGCTCTGTAGAGACAAAGACTGATCCTGTCCTTCTCCCTCCTGGCACTCACAGTACCTCTCCATCTCAGCCTCCCGTCCGCTCCAACTCTCTCACTGACATCCCTAAGGTTTAAACCTATTCTCAGGCTGCTGCTGCCTCTCCATCAGTACGGCCTAAAGCGAAGCCCGACAAGTCTAGTAAAAGTAACATGACCACCCTCACAAAACAGTCTCATCCTCATGTTCTTCCAGTTCCCACTCCAGCGAGGGAGAGAAAGGTTAGCTCTTCCTCGGGGGAGTCAGGGAACCTAATAATAGACGACAATATAGAGGTTTCCGTAAACAAGCACCGGGATAGGTCCCCCGGTAGTCGCTCGCCTGCTGGCGGGTGACAAAAAAAGACCAAGCACACTGGCCCCCAACGTAAATCTTAAACCGCCGCATTCACTGTATTACAGTGGAATTGTAGAGGTATTGGGAATAAATTACAAGATATAGCAATCTTGCTTTCTATACACAGGCCAGACGTTGTTTGCTTACAGGAGACGCGCCTGGAGGATCATTCTGATCCTCCACAGTTAAATCACTACCACCCGTATAAAAGATATGAAGGTCACGGAGTAGCCATATACACACACAAATCACACCCACAAACGGAAGTGATTCTAAATTCTACTCTGGAAGCTGTCGCGTGCAGAGTAAAATTTAATAACACATATCTGTCTATTTGCTCTCTCTACTGTCCTCCACATGGCCTCATTGATAGTGATGCTTTATATTCACTATTTCAACATCTGCCTGGGAATAAGTTAGTGTTGGGCGATTTCAATGCCCATCACTATCAATGGGGTAGCTTGAGGATTGATGGTCGTGGGGAGCAAGTAGCCGACCTAATACTACAGTCCAACCTCTGTTTTCTGAATGATGGTAGAGCAATTCGTGTAGATGATCGTACTGGTAACTTTTCGGCCATTGACTTATCTTTGGCCTCCCCTGGTATACATCAAGATTTCTCATGGGACCCTTACGACGACTCCTTGGAAAGTGATCATTTACCCATCTGTCTTTCTTATACACGCGACATCATTTCGGACCCTACACCTCCAAAATTTAACTATAGGAAAGCAGATTGGAGATCCTTCTCAAGGATCGCCAATTTAGATATATCTGGGGAAACCAGAGATGTTAAGGTCGAAAATATAACCCAATCCATATTACACGCAGCTGAGGCTGCTATTCCCAAGACTTCTACAGTTCATGCGCACATTGGTGGATGCCGGATTGCTGACAAGGATTAAGAAAACATAATAGGAGATACAGGATTTTGATAGTCAGCCCACTGAGGAAAATTTTATTGCATACAAACAGGCACAGGCTGAGGCAAGGAGAATAATAAGAAGGGCCAAACGTGACTCCTGGCGGAATTTTGTGTCCACGGTGACTATTACTACGCCATTAAGTAAAGTCTGGTCCACTATTAGAATATTAAATAATAAAGGCCCATACATACCAATTACCACTCTGCAAGTTGATAATAACATCTATGACGAGCCCGTGGATGTTGGCTAACATCCTCGCCAGGAGTTTTTCACATGTAAGTAGCTTAACCAATTACGACCTGCATTTTCAACATCATAAACGCACGGCTGAGCTACAGATCATAGACTTTGCCACAGAAGACGTAAACTCCCCATACAACCAAGAGTTTACGCTAGATGAACTGCTCCTTGCCCTTAAATCCTGTAAAGACACCAGCCCTGGACCAGACACCATCACATACGGTATGATCCAGCATCTTAATCAGGACAGCCTGATTACGATGCTAGCATTATACAATGAGATTTGGGCGTCTCAAACGTTCCCAACTCATGGCACTTTGCGCATGTCATACCAATACCCAAAGAGGCTGGTCGTCTTATGAATCCCACTTCATTTCGCTCTATTGTGTTGACTTCTTGTATATGTAAGGTCATGGAACGAATGGTAAACAATAGGCTTCTTTTTGTTTTAGAGTCGAAGAATTTGTTAAATGATCAACAATGTGGCTTCCGTAAATACAGAAGTTCACTAGATCATTTAATGAATCTGGAGCATTGTATTGCAGAGGCATTTGCCAATAAAGAATTCATGATAGGGGTATTCTTGGACATCCATAAAGCCTATGACATGACATGGCGACACGGTATACTAATGAAGCTCTATGCTTATGGTTTAAGAGGAAATTTGCCTATTTTTATTTCAAATTTATTAAGGGACAGAACTTTCTCTGTCAAATTGCCCAGTAATGTAACATCAGATATATTTATTCAGGAAAACGGGGTGCCGCAGGGAAGTGTGCTTAGTCCTACTTTATTTAGTATTATGATCAATGATATTCTGTCATCAGCTCCCATCCCCAGGAATCTTAAATACTCGCTCAACACTGACGACTGTGCAATATGGCACTCTTCCCGTAATGCACAATTTTCGGCTGGGCGGATTCAAGCAGCCCTTGACTCCGTCCACCAATGGGCCTTGCCGTGGGGATTTTAGTATTCCGTCCATAAGTGTGCCGCTGTAGTCTTCACTAATTGTAACGTACCTAATTTGTGTTTAACTTTGGATAATCAGGCGGTACCATTTCAAAATGCTGTAAAGTTTCTGGGAATTCATTTTCATCGTCAGTTGAACTTTAAAATTCACGTTAATACTTTGCTTGCTCGTTGCAATAAACCAGTAAATGTCCTGAAGTATCTAGCAGGTACTACATGGGGTGCCGACAGAAAATCTTTATTAATGGTGTATAAGTCCCTCATTCGATCAAAGCTAGACTATGGCGCACAGGTGTATGGCTTGGCATCTGATGCCACGCTGAAAGGATTGGATGTGTTACAGAATAAATGTTTGCGAATGTGTCTTGGAGCCGTCCGGTGTACACGTGTGGCTCGTATGGAAGTGGAGGCGAATGTGCCTCCCCTCCGTATTCGCCATGACCACCTGGCCTTTTCGTACGACATACGAACATATAGGAAAAGTAATATCGGCAATGTGGCCTGTACCCCCCTGCGTCAATACCACTACCTTCTGCGGGGGGTGCGTTGGCCACTTGCCGTTCACCTTCACTTACTGACTCAGGAGCTTGGTGTGGACCCCAGTGACTGTGACAAGTTGATGTTAAAAATATAGCAACTTGGGAGCCACCTGGCTTTACTGTTGATGTTACATGGCTCCCAGCACCAAAAGCCAGGGCACCCGAGGCGGAGGTCCACCACTTGTTTCATAACATCATCATTCGTCACTTGGGGTCTCACCACTTGTACACCGATGGCTCCAAGTCGAGTGAATGTGTGGGTGCAAGTGTGTGGTCAACTGAATGTGCCCTCAGGTATCAGTTGCCGACTTCTACATCTGTGTTTACCTCTGAACTTTTTGCTATTGACAAACCCATAGACTATGCTCTCAATTCTAGGCATGACTCATTTGTCATATTTTCGGATTCAAAATTAGCCCTTCAGGCAACTGCATCTTGTACTACGGACTCTCACGAGATCCAGGGCCGCATCGTTAACAAGTTGCATTCATGCAACAAGCCATTCACGCTGATCTGGGTGCCTGGTCACTGTCGTATCTACGGCACTGAGCAGGCTGACTTACTTGCAAAGTCGGCTGTAGAGCTCAAGGAGACTTGGGACGTTCCTCGTGATCTACGGTCAAGTCTCTCTCTCGGAAAGAAATAATAAATCTTCTGTGGCAAGGTCAGTGGACCAGACTCAATATTCCAACTTGTAAGCTGTACCTGGGCAACTGGGACACAGCCAACCGTCCCAGTTGTCTGGAGTAAAAAGTGTTGGCACGGTTACGGCTTAATGCCACTATATTAACGCACAAGAAACCTTATATGGAAAGACGATTCTCACCGCACTCTGACATCTGTAATGCGGTGTTATCTATCAGTCATATCGCCCTGCGCTGTCGGCGATTTATTCGTGAACGTGCATAACTTACAAATTACCGCGGCGCAGCAGACGTCCCCTTCACCCTTTCCACCATCCTGGGTGATGAGGACATTGTTATGACTGATAAATTGATGGCTTTCTTGAAAGAGACCGGACTGATCAGAGTGATGTGACTTTTTTACTGTATGGTTATGGTTTTTATCAACTGCATATATGTATATGTTGTACTGTTAATTAGGGTTGACAGTTGATGTATTTGAAATAGTTCCTCCACCCACTGATCTATTTCTAATATTGATGTCCCCTACATTAAACCCCATTCCTCGACTAACAGTCATCAGCTGATGAGTGCAAGTGTGCAATACAGAAAGGTATTGGGCACTTGCAGTCGATGGTGGTCTGCTGGGCGAGGTTCTTCACTTTTTGTACAAATTATGTAAATACATTATACTATCTTGCTTAAGTTATTCTAATTAGGGCCGATAGCTGACGTATATGGAAATGTTCCTGACTCGTCTGGTTCCCTTTCATATATTGATGTCCCCTGTATTAGGTTGTGCCTCGACTGACAGTCACCAGGTGATGAATGCAGGTACGTAATGTAGAAAGGCATTTCATATCTGAAGTCGATGGTGTTCTCTTGGTCGAGGCTTTTTTACCATTAATGTAAGTCTAGTTATTTGTCTCTTAGGATTTAGTATAGGTTAGCGATTTGTCTGTTAGGTGATTAGTTTTAAGGTCTTTAGATTAGGCATTTTAGTTTATAAGTAATGTAAGGTTAAAAATGTAAAAAAAAAAAAATAATAAAAAAATAAAAAAAATAAAATAAAATAAAAATTATTGTTTATATATGTAAGTGTGCATGAAAGTGTGTATGTTCATATGCATGGATGTGTGTATCTATGTATGTATATATATATATATATATATATGTTCGTATATATATATGTATATATGTATCAATGTATATACATATATATATTTTTGCCTTAATTACAAGGGGCTCCGGCCCCAATGGTTGATAAAAAAAAAAAAAAAAGTACTGTACTGTATTTTCCATACTGTACTTACCTCTAACACCTCATTTCACTCTTTTATGTCCCTTATTGGTGTGAACAGTGTCTTAGGTGCTATGCATGTGCAGTAGGGAGGTGTTTTTCTGAGTTAGGCTAGGTTAGGGTCCATAACTACCAGTCCAGGAGCCAGGGACTTGTAAGTACCCAGAATGTTTAATATTGTATAAACCTACCTCGAAAACCTCATTTTATGGTTCATTTGCATTTATTTCAGTCTTTTATGTCCCTTATTAGTGTGATTTGGGTCTTAAATAGGTGCAATGCATGTCCAGAGGGAGTTGTATAGGTGTTTTTCTGAGGTAGGGTCCATAAGTACAAGGCCAGGAAGCTGGTGCCCACTATGCAAACAGGACCACTTTCCAGATATGCCTTTGGCTCTATTACGTCAGATACTGGAGGGATTACTGGAGAGAGAGAGAGAGAGAGAGATATATATATATATATATATATACATACAGCAATCCCTCCAATATCCGACATAATAGAGCCAAAGGCATGTCCGGAGAGTGATCCTGTCCGGATATTGGGCCCCAGCCTCCCAGACTTGTACTTATGGACCCTAACTCAGAAAAACACCTATACAACTCCCTCTGGACATGCATTGCACCTATTTAAGACCCAAATCACACTAATAAGGGACATAAAAGACTGAAATAAATGCAAAAGAACCATAAAATGAGGTTTTAGAGGTGAGTTTATACAATATTAAACATTCTGGGTACTTACAAGTCCCTGGCTCCTGGACTGGTTTGAACCACCAGTTTGCAGTCCACGGTTAATCCTCTGCACTCTAAATTTTAATTTCTTAACACTGCACAACACAGTAAATTCCTGTGTGTTCTAGCAGCGAGGTATTGCAGTTTATTCACTGTATTCACAAAAAACAAGCACCTGTGGCTTGCACTGCTACAAGCATCTGCTCTCGATCGGAGTTTGGCTGTGACTGTTGATGATGGAGGGGTAACAGAGTTGCCAGATCGCAACGGCCACATTACCAATATCCTCAACTTTCATTACCAAATTTAACTTTTCAGTACCAAATTCATAAAGCTAGCATTTATTCTTCACTAATTATATATACAAGTGGAAAGCCATGTAATCACTCTCCTTATAATTAACACCATGTTGATTATTTTCATGCTATGTAGGGTAGCAGATTAATCAGAGAGAGCAAACAATCCACCATCTCCATCCTGTGTATCCTCATACATGTGAAAAATCCATTTGGTAATGCATTATTCTGATTCATTACCAAACGAATTTTTCATTACCAAAATGGCCTACATTTGGTAATGAAAAATACCAAATGGCAACCCTGACAGGGGAAGGGGGAAGGGGAGGAAGGAAGGGGTGAAGGGACCACGGTGTAACAGCTGTTTGGCGCCACGCGGAAATTTCAAATTACGGGAGGGAAAAAAAGTCAGATTTTTTTTCAATTTTTTTTGCAGTTTTTGGCCCATTTTGGGAATATTGGATCCCAGGACGATTATGTCCAGTTAGTGGGGATGTTCGGATATTGGGCATTCAGATATTAGAGGGATTACTTATATATATATATATATATATATATAAATATATATATATATATATACTTTATATACATACATATATATACATACATATATATATATATATATATATATATATTACAGTAAAACCTCATGTTCATACATACATATATATGAGGCCACGCGTGCAAGAGTATACCCATGCGCCATTTTATAAAAGTGGCAGAAATCGCATTTAAAGTTTTTACAACTTTGAAGAACGATACCGCAAAAACTATTATACCTAGGAAAATTGCATTTACATCATTTTAAAGCTGATTGTCTCTACACTATCCAAAAACTTTTCAGTAAAGGTACTATTGTTCTTACTCAAAAAAACAAAAAAATTGACATTAGCATACAATGCTGCTACTTTTATGCATAAACTATAACCGCAGGCCAATAGCTAGTGAGTTCCTTTACGTTGTAAGATGAATGTCTGTAGAGTGGTTGGCTATGAATCTGCCTGGTTATTGTCATAAAAAGTAAGTTTTATAGATTACAGTACAATCCCAGTTAACCGGGTGGCTTGGGGAATTTACCTTCCCGGTTACAGATTTTTCCCGTATTTCTGATTTTCAAGTCAAATCTATACAAAGGCTATCACAGCAGTAAATACAGTTCAGCTACTCACCAGTCACATTAGGGGTTACACTAAGAGATTCCGCCTGAAAAACTGCCTTGTAAACACACACCATGGGCATAACGCACGTGCGTACAATGTCTAGCAATTTGCAGTACTGCAAATTACACCAGTCCATTGTTTACCGAATTACTGTATTCATTATATGTACTGTACTCATAAAAATTGAAAAATAAAATAAAGAAATAAAAGCTTGAACATTTATTAATGAACTGATGATGTGTTAAGACTACACTGTAGAATTATGACGACACCTGTGTCCTCACGTGAGTTTGTTTACGTTTCTGACCCCGACTGTTCTTCTTCCCCACCTGACCTCCATCACTCCACCCCTCACCCGCCACTCAGCTGTTTTGCAGAAAATAAAATAAATGATGTACGTATGAAATGCAGGCATATTATTTATTTATTTTTCTTCCAACAAAGTAAACTTTCATTCCTATTAACATTTATATTCAGCCATTAGTGTTTTACAATGTTCGCCTTTTTCAAGTCTGTTGCATATGTCCAGCTTCTGTTTCAAGGTAAGCACGATACGCTTACGTTTAGTTTGCACTTCAGGCATTTTGGGGTGTACAAATTACCGTCTATCAGAGGAACACAAAAGCAAGAGAGCTTGTTTACTGTCTAGTGGCAAAAAGAAGACTGGTGATTTTTGGAGGGTGTGGAGGATGACTGAATTCAAGTAGGGGAAAGAGGGGGAGAGGAGGGGTGGTTAAGAGGATTTGCTAGGGATTTACATTAGCCGGAAATGCCTTCACCTCGCTTTGTCTGACTTCACCCAGCCTCGCGTGACACGATCAAACGGCGGTTTGGCGGTTCATTCAAATTGGCGCACAGTTATAACTTACTGACATTTTTACCAGCCCTTGAACTTTCCCGTTTTTCTGAGTATTCCGTTTGTCTGGATACCGGATAGCTGGGATTGTACTGTATTAAAAAAAATTATCAATACGCAGCATTTTTTTTTTAAACTGGTCCTTGTTGTTCTGTGTTTTTATGTGAACAATAGGCACTTTACATCTATTAAATGCAACTGCTAAGGCTATTATGGAGGAAGGAGGGCACACCCCAGATCAAGTTTTTAATTGTGACAAGACTGGGATGTATTGGAAGAAATCATCCAAGTCCACCTATGCCCACAAAAACCTTCATCAGACTGTTGGAACCAAAATGGCCAAGGATCGCTTCAGTGTCCTGCTTTGCTGCAATGCTTCAGGGGACTTCAAAATGAAACCTGTTATTGTCTATAAATATGCCAAACCACATTCCTACCGCCACTGTGATATGAACAAACTCCCCAACTGTGTGTGGTACTCAAACAGCACTGGACGTATGAACTCAAGCTTTTCTATTAAGTGGTTAGACAAGATTTTTGTGCCCCAGACTCGCGAGTATTGCACGAAGAAAAATACTGACTGGAAAATATAGCTGTTCCTGGATAATGTACCCGGGCACGCTCGCTTCATGGCAGACCGCCATCCTAGCATACAGGTTGTTTTTATGCCTCCCAACACTACTGCCAAAATTCAACCTTTAGATCACGAGTTAATTGCTAACACTAAATTCTTCTTCTATGGCAAGCTCCACAGCAAACTGAGGGAAAGGACTGATAACTTTCGAAAACTGAAGGAGATCCAAGAGGCTAGTTCTAGCAACAGTGAACCCGATCAAGAAGCAAGTCAAGAGAAAGAGGATCAAGAGGAAATGACCGTCAAGGTCTTTTGGAAGTCTTTTAAGATAAAGCATGCTGTGGATTTGTTCTGTGAAGCTTGGGGCCAGATCATTCAAGCCACCATTGCACACGCTTGGGCCCCCCTGCTTCCACATTTGAAAAAGGCGGGCGAGGCAGCCAGGCAGGAGCTGCAGGTGGTGGCACGTGAGACTGCTGACGTCATCAGAACCGTGCCGGGACTCTCATGTGTGTCTGACAAAGAAATCGTGGACTTGGTAGGAGGTGAAGATCAAGTAGAAACTGCTGAGGAGATGCTGACCTAAGATGAGGAAGAAGAAGAAGAGGAAGTGCAAGAAGATAAGGAAGAAGAAAAGAAACCAAATGAGCCAACAGTGAAGGATTTGTCTGAAATCCTGGCCGTACTGTCCGAAGTTCAAGACAAGGTAACCTCTCTCCATTTTTACTGTTGAGACCAAGCCCTAGTGTATTTCCGAGATCTGACGAAAATCTTCACCGAGAACCTGAATGACAAAATAAATTCAAGGCGCCAAACACTGATCACATGATTTTTAAGTCAGCAGCGAGAAAGGTTTGAGGCACAAAGACAAGACATCTTGAATGCCTCATCTGATGAAGAAGACAATGTCGACATGCCCCCTGTTCAGCTCGAGAAGGACCTATATGATGGTTGGAAAGATGAGGAAACAGAGGCTCATCGCATCGAGAATGAAGTTCGTTTGCACGTGTTACGATGTGAGGGATGACAGGAAGACTAGGAACGAGAGATTGAGATTGAGCAGAGTCAGGGCCGTGGTTGCTAGGCTGTTGCGGTACAGTAACCACCAAGCGCAACAGTAATTTTGACAATAAATAGCAAAAGTGATTTAAAAGTTTGTTTATCCTTTTGCATGTTAAGTGAAAGTTTATGTTATTAGTGTTCACAGTAGGAATTTAGGGTTTAGTTGGAGTGCATGCAGTATTTATATTTTAGCGGCTCTAGCAGGTCGCAACGGTACGATAACTATATTTATCAATAAGAAGCACTCAGAACAAATTAAAAGTAAGTTTGTTAATCTTCTCTGAATATGTAGTATATGTTTATCTTATTACTGAAGAAATATGATGTGATATTAATGGTTAATGGAGGAAAGTAGGGGTATAGCTGAAGGAGTCCAGGACTGTATTAATTTTTTTAGGCTAGAAGTTTGCCCCTCAGATGGCGATTTCATGAATAGCGGCCATTTTGGAGGACTAATAAGGTCGCTAACCAAGGGGCCCCACTGTATATATACATATATATATACAGCCGGCGCAACGGAAGTCTGGACCCTCTAATTCACACCATATATTTGGTAGGGTCCAGGAAATATTGTAGGAAAATTCCTCTAGCTGGATTTTTTTTCTGGTGGTTTCTAGCAACTTTACAGGCCACACGCTGTGAGTTTATGAGCTCAGTGCCTGCCTGACTTTGGATGGCAGAGTACGTCAGATTTTCTTGTCCTGCCTGGCCCTTGTTAATTTCAAAGCTCTCTTTTTCACACCCTCCTCTGCCTTAGTGAATCATTGGAGATGGGTCTCAAGCCACTAACTAATGTAGAAAAAGCCCGAATTTTAACTATGAGAGAGGAAAATGTAAAAATTAAGGATATCTGTGTTTGAACTGGGCGACGAAAATTTACCGTTATGTCACTCCTTGCTGCTGCCCGCCACCTGCCAAAAAACAGAATTCCCCAACATAAAGACAGGCTAGGACCTAAAAGGAAGACATCACCAACTACAGACAGGTTACTGAAGCAAGCTGTGCTAAAAGACCCACGTTTGACTGCTAGACAACTGAAAGATATGTACCCTGAACTGCTGAAAGATGTGTCTGAAAGAACCATACATCATCGACTTCAGAAAGACCTCAAGATCCCCAGCCGTACTGCTGCACTGAAGCCTCTCCTGACAGAAAAGATGAGGAAGAAACAACTTGATTTTGCAAGACAACATCAGCACTGGACTGTCCATGACTGGAGTGAAGTAATGTTCTCAGATGACAGTACATTTCAGGTGCTTAGCTCACATCGAATCAAGGTACGCAGGCCAGAGGGGACCAACAGGTACGACAGGCGCTACACCATCAAGACCGTAAAGCACAGTCCCTCAGTGATGGTTTGGGCTTGTTTCAGTGCCAAAATGGGCAGAGGTGGTATATATTTCTTACCAAAAAACTGCAAAATGAATGCTGCTCAATACAGTGAGGTTCTGAAGAGGCATCTATTTGATCATATGGCTATCCACGGGACCTCCATCTTCATGCATAACTCAGCCCCCTGTCACACTGCTCAAAAAGTGAAGAAGTTGCTCCAGAGGAAAAATATTCGCATTCTTCCATGGCCAGGCAGCAGTCCCGACTTAAGTCCTACTGAAAATGCATGGAAGGAGATCAAGGACAAGGTAAAGGCTGCCAAAGTGTCGTCAGTGCCCGAGCTCCAGGAGGTTATCAAGCATGTGTGGTGTCTGGAGATGGGTATCAATTACTTCACTAATCTAGTAGACAGTATGCCAAACAGAATGCAAGAGGTGATCAAGACCAAGGGGGAAATGACAAAGTACTAACGTAAGCACCGAAGTACATTTTCTGTTAATAAATAAATGTTTTCTATGATGATTTGTTGTTGTTTTGGTAGTGCCCTGACTAGGTCCAGACTTCCATTGTGCCAACTGTATATATATATATATATATATATATATATATATATATATACAGTGGAACCACGGTCCTCGAACGTCTCACATGTCGAACAAATCGGACCTCGACCAAAAAATGCAAGAAATTTTTGCTCCAGAGGTCGACCGAAATATCGGACCTCGACCAACCTGAACGTAGCCGAACGAAGGGAAGCTGGCCGACCGACAGTCATGCGTCCACCTTTGTTGTTTGTCAATGTGGTTGTCCTGCTGTGCTTCACATTTTTCTTGATTCAGTGCAGTATTAGCCCCTAATAATGGCTCCAAAGAAAGCAAGTTCATCCAGTACGGCTACTGGCAGAGAAAAGAGGAAAGTAGTGCGGAAAATAATTGAAGAAGTGGAAAAATTATTGCTTATCTACATCAATGAGAAACAGTTAGCAGGAGACAGTGTTAGTGAGTATATAATTTGTGAAAAGGCAAGAGAAATATACAGTCACCTCGTAAAGGAAAGCACTGGTACCAGTGCTGAAACTTAAATAGGTAAGCATCTGGGGTCTTGGAACGGATTAAAGTGATTTACATTATTTTTTATGGGCAAAATTAGTTTGGTCCTCAACCAATTCGGTCCTGAACAGCCTTCCAGAACGGATTGTGTTCGAGGACCGAGGTTCTACTGTATATATATATATATATATATATATATATATATATATATATATATATATATATACAGTACAATCCCAGTTAACCGGGCGGCTTGGGGAATTCACCTTCCCGGTTACAGATTTTTCCCGTAGTTCTGATATTCAAATCTATACAAAGGCGATCATTATCACAGCAGTAAATACAATTCAGGTACTCAGCACTCACATCAGGGGGCACACCAAGAGATTCCACCTGAAAAATTGCCTCGCAAACACACACCATGGTCATAGTGGACGTGCATGCAATGCCTTGCAGTACCGGTACTGCAAAATGCACAAGTCCATTCTGTTAACTACCGAATAATTTCTTGTATGTACTGTACTCATGTGGAAAACTAAAGAAATAAAATCCTGAATATTTATTAGTAAATTATCACGACACCTGTACCCCCACATCAGCTTTGTTTACGATCCCGGCCCCAACTGACCGCCACCATTCAACCACTGTTTTGCACCATTGCTAACTACCGAAGTACTCGTTGTATGTACTGTACTCCTAAAAGTGGAAAAACAAAGAAATAAAATCTTAAACATTTATTGGTGGACTGATGTTAAGACTGCACCGTAGAATTATGACACCTGTGCCCCCACACAAAGCTTTGCTTACGGTCCCGGCCCCGACTGACCATCATTCCACCCTTCACCTGCCGCCAATCAGCTGTTTTGCACAAAATAAAATACATGATGTACTTATGAAGTGCAAGCATATATATACTTTTTTTTTCTTCCAACAAAGTAAACCTTCATTCCTATTAACCTTTTTTTTTTTTTATCATCTCTGCCAGCACACATGTGTTCTAAGATGAATTTATGTGGTGCAAGTTAGAGTCGGTCCGTTAGGAAGAAAAACACCGGCGTTTGCTGATTTGCTCTCTCCCGAGATGTCTGGCTTAAAAATTCCATGCCTGTCTTTGAAACGATTTAACCATCCAACACTGAAATCACATTCGACTTCTGTATTCATTTTATTGTGAAACTCTCTTGCTTTTTCTTCGATAAGAGGACCAGAAATAGGTGCTCCCCTAGATCTTTCTAAGCAAAACCACTAGAACGATGAAGAGTATGCCTTTTTTCAATGCACTTACTTGTCTCGCTTTTCATGAAAAATTCATTGAGCTTGGATGCTGGGTCTTTATATAAATCGTTGGATTTCCTACATTATATTCAGTCATCAGTGTTTTATAATGTTTGCCTTTTTCAAGTCTATTGCATACGTCCAGCTTCTATTTCAAGGTAGGCACGAAACGCTTATGTTTAGTTTGCTCTTTAGGCATTTTGGAATGTTGAAATTACCGTCCATCAGAGCAACACAACAGGAAGAGAGCTTGTTTACTGTCTGGTGGTAAAAAGCAGACTGGTGATTTGTGGAAATTGTGGAGGGTGTGGAGGATGACTGAATTCAAGTAGGGGAAAGAGGGAGGAGGAGGGCTGGTTAAGAGGATTTACTAGGGATTTACATTAGTCAGAAATGCCTTCACTTTCCGACTTCACCCAGCCTCGCGTGACACGATAAAACGGCGGTTTGGCGGTCCATTCAAAATGGCGCACAGTTATAACTTACAGACGTTTTTACCAGCCCTTGAATTTTCCCGTTTTTCTGAGTATTCCGTTTGTCTGGATACCGGATAGCTGGGATTGTACTGTCTAAATATATATATATACACAAACATATATATATATATATATATATATATATATATATATGGGGGGAAGACGGAGGGGGAGGCCGAGGATGAGATGGAGGGATGGGGTGGAGAGGTATATGAGAGAAGGGGGTGTGAGTTGCAAGCAGGGCAGTGAAATGGCGGGGGACAGGGCGACATGGAGGCGTTTTGTTTGTGGCCACCCCAAACGGGATTGAGGAGTCTGGCATTAGACAGATTGACAGATATACAGTAATCACTCCAATATCTGACGTAATAGGGCCATAGGTAGGTCCGGATATTGGGCCCCAGCTTATGGACTTGTACTTATGGACCCTAACTCAGAGAAACACCTAAAAAACTCCCTCTGGACATGCATAGCACCTATTTAAGACCCAAATCACACCAATAAGGTACATAAATGACTGAAATATTTTGCAAAAGAAACATAAAATGAGGGTTTAGAAGTATGTTCACACATTAATAAACATTCTGGTACTTATGGACCCTAACCTAGCCTAACTCAGAAAAATACATTCCTACTGCACATGCATAGCTACTAACACCCTATTCACACCAATAAAGGGCATTAAAGAGTGAAATGAAGTAAGTATAGTATGGAAAAAAGTACAGTATGAAACATTCTGCCTACTTACAGCAAGTCCCTGGCCACCTCGATGAATAACCGCCTCCTCTCGGACTCTGACAGAAAGAACGATTTCCTGAAGCACTTGCAGTACACTGTTCCTGAAGTCTTGCACTGAACTTAGTCAATCACACACAGATGTCCGTTCACTTCACAGTGTGCACTCGTCTAAATAATGCTCCATTGTAACTTACTAAGTGTTGCACTTTAACTTTTCCCATTCATATAATTTTCCAAAGCCAAAACAAACAAGTCTATTTATGTTAAATTTTTTTTCTATTGAGTCTTTTCTCTCACAACTTTAAATCCTTAACACAACACACTGTTTTTTTCACTGCACAACACTAAATTCCCGTGTGGTCTAGTGGAGAAGTTCTTGCCGTTTATTCACTGTCAGAGTCCGAGAGTATCACTGGCAGGCGACCTAGGGGTGCATCGCTGGGTCGTGGTGATGGCGTACCCACTGCAGACAACTCTGAAGACAGCCGCAAACTCACGTCGAGCGGTGACTCCACCGTGGCTGATGTGCTGGGCTGTGACTCGGAGCATGAGGGCCTGTCTTGGGGAGGCAACGGAGTGGAGTGGAGCCAGGGCTGGGCACAGCGGGGGTCACGGGCCTGAAAAAACTGTCAGTGGTTGATTGACTCAATGACCGACGATTCTGACGATTGATGATGCGCTGCCTGAAAGCACGCACTTCCTCCACGAGTCCCAAGGGCCCCATCTCCCTGTCGCAGTCCGGGTGTTCCAGGTAGTCTAGGACGAACTCTAGATGTTCCCGGAGTGCGCTCAGCTTGGGGATGGCTGGAGTAGTGTCCTGCTGAGAGGAGTCCGAATCATGGTCGCCTTCAGCGTCGGAATCTTCAAGCTGGGTACTGACACCTGCAACCGAAGACGCGTTCTCGATATCAGACAATGTCTGATACCCAGGATTGCCCTCGTCGTCATCCAACCACTCACGAACATCGTCCACATCTACATCGTCGCCGTGAGTGGAAGTCATCCACGTCAAAGCCTAGAAAATCGTACTCCACATCCGTTCCGAGAAGCAGACGAGACCAACCATTTTCCAGAGTCTTCACAGGGACTTCCTTCCATGCACAAGCCCAGTTGTACAGCGCAGACCTGATGTTGTAGCGGCGCAGGTTTTCCAAAGTCCGCTTGTCTCGTGTATCCCGTTCCTCCCTGCGCTCGTCCTCGTCCTAGAGAACAACCATCACGTCATCCAGGAACTTCCGACGGTATAGGCGCTTTGTTGCCACGATCAGTCCTTGGTCCATTGGTTGGATGAGAGCAGTCGTATTAGGTGGCAGAAACATGCACCTTATACGGCCATTTTCAGCAACCAAGTCCTTGTCGCACGGGTGGGCAGGTGCATTGTCGAGGAGGAGGGCCTTTACCTGGTCGCGCGGGATTCCCAGTGTCTTCGTCTGGTAATGGATGACCTCCTTGACGAAGTGACGGTGAAACCAGTCTTTGAAGATCACAGCTGTGAACCATGCCTTCAATGAATGGTACCAGAAGACAGGAAGGACATCCATCACCCCACGAAGACACCGAGGCTGCTTTGCGCGGCCAACAACAACGGGCTTAAGCCGGTGCATGCTGTTAGCACTGGCACAACACAAAGCAGATATCCGTTCCTTGGAAAGCTTGCAGCCAGGTACACGCTTCTCCATCTCCTCGGCTAGAGTGTTCGTTGACAGCGAGCGATAGAATAGGCCAGTTTCGTCAGCGTTGTAGACTTGACCGAGAGTTAGGCCCTCCCTGTCAATCAAGCCCTTCACCTTGTGCCGAAACTCGTCAACTCCATCCTCGTTAGCATCCAATGCTTCGCCATGTGCTTTACAGTTGGTAAGGCCATGCCGCAACTTGAACGCGAAGAGCCAACCCTCGGATGCCTTGAAGTCTAGGGCGTCGTGAAGCCTGGCGAACTTCTCAGCAGCAGCCTTCAGCTCCGTTCCACGTACCATCACACCAGCAGCACGTTGTTGTCGATACCAAATCAACGTGGATCGGTCGATTTCTGCAAACTTGGGGGTAAACACAACCTTCCTTTCCACATTGCGTTTGCTTCTCGACGAGAAGTCAGCCGTGTACTGCATGAGTTTGTCTCGGGATCTCTTGATATCGAACAAAGTAGACCGGGCCAGGTTAAACTCACGGAGAATGTGGGAAGAAGACCACCCCGCATCTACTTTCTCCAATATCTCCCGTTTCTTCTCCACAGTCAACACCACTCTCTTCCTTTTCTCAGGTGGCGGGGCCATCATCACACACACTAAGAGGAGGCCCGAGAGCAGCATGAGGCCCTGCAGCAGGTAAGGCACCACCACAAAAGCGATCACGTGGGCAGCCATTACGACGAGCGTGCACTCGCAGTGAGAGACAGGCGGAAAGTGGGGAGGATGCAGCGATGCTCTATCAGACGTCAGAGGAATGATGCGCCACAACAATGCACTCCCGCGCCACGTGCGGTAAGTTCAAATTACGTACGGGAAAAAATCGTTTTTTTTTTTTTTTTTTTTTTTTTTTTTTTTAATTTTTTTGGGTTTTGGACCATTTTGGGAATATTGGATCCCAGGACGATTATGTCCGGGTAGTCGGGATGTTCGGTTATTGGGCATCCGGATATTAGAGTGATTACTGTATATATGTATATATATACAGGTCTCCCTCGTTTTACGCTGCATCGTTTTACGATATTTCGCATTTACGATCCTTCTTCTTTAGCACCAAGTGTTCATTTTACGACTGAGCTCCCTCGCATTTATGATTGGGCATGTGGAAATCCCGCAAGGCCAGGAGGAGGCTGGCAAAGCAAACAACAATTTCCAGCTTCTTCAAACCCACTGCTAGTCCATCTGTCTCTGCTACTACTGAGTCATCCAGCCCTGCCACCCAAACCTCCACCACCTCTCATTCTCCTGAGTCATCCACCCCTGCCATCCAAACCTCCACCACCCCTGCTTCCTCCCTCTCTACCTCTTGTGTTGACGAGTGATGGGCTTTGGCCCAGGATGTCTCCTAGCCTTGGAGGAGACATTAAGGCATTACGTCCTCCAGCCTCGGAGGGGACCGACTAAGGTACAGTACGAGGGTACATAACAGTACAGTTCAGTACAGCTGTATTTCATGTTGTTTTTGCTATTTCATGTCTTTATGTTTGCAAATGTACATACATATGTGATTCAGATGCACTACAATACATAAAACATCATCATTATTATTGCATATTAGATCACTTGTATGTGTCTTCGGTTCCTTATACACGAGTCCAGGAACGCATCCCTATTTTTCCCATTAAACCTTAATTTCGCTTTATGATATTTCGGTTTACAATTGCCTTTCTAGGAACGCATACCAATTGTAAAACGAGAGAGACCTGTATATATATATATATATATATATATATATATATATATATACAGTATATTTGTATATACATACAGCAAAAGTCCATTAATTCGAATGGCAGTGGACCGAGAATCATTCGGATTATCAGATTTTTTGGAGTTTTGGGTGGGACCCCTAAGACACTTAATTTCATGTTGAAACTGAAATTTTACCATATGGATCATTTTTCACTCATTCATAATACAATATGGCACATATTAACATTACGTATTACACAAATTATTTACTTAGCCCCTTAACCGCAGGGTTGTTTTTGCCTGACTTGCGAGTCTCACGGGCATATTCGCGCTCCGACAGACTCTCTAAATATATTTGCCAAAAATCAGTTATTAGTCCTAGATTATTATAATTACATATGCATATGGCACATACCTTCAGCTTTCTCCTGGGATGTTTGTTGAGCCTTCGTCGAGTACCGTAGGACTTGTGGAGACCTCTGAAGTTGGGTAACGAAGTCTCCACTTTACACTTCCCGACAACCCGCAATATGTTTACCACAGCCTGATATTATCACTAGAAACACTATTCTATGATTCTCAAATAGTTTGGAATCCATACTCCAAAAAAAAAAAACTGTGAAATCAATGAAAATTACGAGCGCGTATGACCTTCCCACTTGACATCGTTCGCCGCTGGTGTTCTGTCATTTATAATTCATAAAAACACTCACAGTTTATATTTCTATTACTACATAACACTTATATATATCTACAGTCGTTATCTATAAGTTGCCTTCAGTAATAGTAGTTTATTGTCACTGTAGGCATTTGATTTCTTTTTCAGTAAAATACATAGCATTCACTTTCTCATCCTGTATACTAGCGTTGAGAATGAGTCTGTCACTTTCATTTTCACTGTCATAACTTATAGTATTCATACATGCTAGAGTGAAACTTTCACTTTCATTACTCCTAGTATATATATTCGTATTCTTATATTACTACTCATTTACATTTCGATTTACATTCTCTATTTTATTTACATTATTTACATTTCTTTTTATTTACACTGTGTTATGCAGTCACTTGCAGTAACTTATAAAACTATTTTCCACTGTTCAATTATATTTACATTCATTGCTTTCACTTGCTGTTTACACATTACATACACATTATTTACATTTCCACTTGCACTGTTTTACTCACCAGATAGATCGTAGTCACTGTCTATCATTTTCATTGACAAATTAGCCAGTTCACGTTCCACAGTCACTTACCCCTTTATCTCTTTCCACACGAGGTTTAGTAAGGGGTAGAGGTCACAGGGCCCTTTGGATGGGGCTAAAAAGCGGCGTAATTGGGCAGGCGCGAATCCGACGTGCTTTCACCTTGAAAGACGACAGTAAACTGAATACAGTCTGGTGGCCTGCCTGCCTAGGGGAAGTGCAATGCTGCCAATGTCAGCGGGGTGAAAGCTGCTAATATATACACTATGAAATGATTGGCAGGAAATCTAGACAATACATAATAAATTAGGTGGTTCCAGGTGAATGTAAATATCACTTAGGCTTCTCCCTTCCTTTCTTTTATATATTTTTATTACGAGAATAGATTATATGGCATATTTCAAGGGGAAATAAACAGCGAAAATTGGCGAACGAGTGCACGTGAGGTGTTGTCAGGTGATAATTAGCCAATTCCAGGTGTATGGCACTATCACTCACCTTATTTCTTTCTTGTATATATTATTTGGTATAAGAATAGGGCATAGGGCTTATATCAATGGATGAAATCAGTGGAAAATTCCAGGAAAGATTTACTTAGCGTAGCACGGCTGGGCAGGCGAGAAGAGAAGATAATGGAGGGGAGGTAGGGAGGGGAGTCAAGAACGGGGAGAAATGGCTAAACTGTCAACAATGGATGGGAGTACAGATGAGATTAGGAGTGCTGACTAGTGTTGGACACTGGCAGTACTGATAGATGATACAAGCCACCACTTGAAAGCCCGAGGAAAATTCAAAATAACACAGAATCACAAAAGCTTTGCCCCGCGGTATGATCCCTTGCTCCCAAATGTCACGAAAGTGACGCCCCGCAGGTAAGGGGTTAGTAATGTACAGTATTAAGAGTCTTCATACAACACGAGATAGGTTATGTAGAACCTCGTGCAAAATTGATTTCGTGCTAAAACGTGACATATATTTACATGTAAAATAGGGGGCTAGGTTCTAGAAGCCTCATATTTTTTATTAAAAATATATTTAAAGATAGATTATTACAAATACGTCTGCCTTAACCCCTTAACCGCGGGGTAGTTGGGAATGTGCCGTGCGTGTCCCACAGGGATATTCGCGCTCCATCTGACTTCTTAAAAATATTTGCCAAAAATCAGTTATTAGTCCTAGAATATTATAATTATATAAGGCTATGGCACATACCTTCAGCTTTCTCCTGGGATGTTTGTTGAGCCTTCGTCGTCTACCGTAGGAGTTGTGGAGACTTCTGAAGTTGGGTAATGAAGTCTCCACTTTACACTTCCCGATACCTCGTAATATAGTTACCACTGCCTGATATTATAACTACAAACACTATTATATGAATTCAAATAGTTTGGAATCCATATTCCAAAAAAAACACTGTGAAAGCAATGTAAATTACTAGCGCATACGAGCTTTCCTCTCGTGCTCGTTCCCGGATGGTATTCTGAGGCGGAGCTGTCATTTATTATTTATAAACACACTCACACTTTATATTCCTAGTACTTTATTACACTTATTTATATATATAATATTTATCTATAAGTTTCTTTCAGTACTAGTAGTTTTTTTCCACTCCAGGCATTCACTTTCTCGTTCTGTAAACTAGCATAGAGAGCAAAGCTGTCACTTTCACTATCATTACTCCCAGTATTTATACATGCTGGAGCGAAATTTTCACTTTCACTTTCATTACTCCAAGCATTTCTACTCGTATTCTTATATTACTACTTATTTACATTTCTATTTAAATTCTCTATATTATTTACATTATTTACTGTACTAAGTGAAAGGAAGGCAATGATTGATTATGTGTGTGTGGATGAAAGGATGCGAAGATGTATATTGGATGCAAGAGTTTATAGAGGTTGGGGGAATGGACTTTCTGACCACTATTTGGTGGTGGTCAGAATTAAAGTTCAAGTAAGATGGAGGAATAGAAGAAGGGAAAGACGAGAGGAAGGAGTAGTTGCAAGGAGAGTGGAAAGGTTACAAGAGGATGAGAAAAAGGCAGAGTATAAGAGAGAAGTGGAGGAACGATTGGGCAAATATGAATTGGAGCAGATGGGGGACGTGGAAGGTGTGTGTAGAATATTTACAGAAGAAATATGTGCAGCATGTGATGTGGTGTGTGGAAGGAAGAGAAGACGGAGGGGGGTGCAAGAAACATCGTGGTGGACTGAAGAGGTGAAACGGGCTGTGGCACAAAAGAAGAAAGCATACAATGAATGGATGAGAAATAGGGGCGTGGAAGAAGTTGAGAGGCGGAAGAGAGAGTTATATGTAGAAAGAAAGAGAGGTGAAAAGATTAGTAAGAGAAGGTAAGAAGAGAGTGGATGAGGAATTTGGAAGGAATTTGAGTGTAAAGTGGAGGGACTGTAAGAAAATGTTCTGGAAAGAGGTGAAAAGAGTAAGACAGGGTGGCAGTGAAGTTAGCAGGGGAGTGAAAGATAAAAATGGTAGATTACTAGTGGAGAAGGGAGAAAAAGTGAGCAGATGGAGAGAACACTTTAAGGAATTGTTGAACGTGGAGGATGGAAGTAATGCGAGTATAAGTGACTGAGGAATGGCTGGGAGAAGGAGGGAGGTGAGAAGACAGGAAGAAATCAGTAGGATAGAAGTTGTGGAAGCAATGAAGAAAGTTAAATCAGGGAAAGCCCCAGGAATTGATGGAGTGTGTGGTGAAATGCTGAAGCATGGGGGAGAGATAGTAGTGGAATGGATGTGGAAGATGTGCAGATTGGCCTGGGAGGAAGGTAGAGTCCCGGAGGATTGGAAGTCAGGTATAATTATTCCCTTGTACAAAGGAAAAGGGGAAAAAGAAGTGTGTGGTAATCATAGGGGCATTTGTCTTCTTAGTATAATAGGAAAAGTGTATGGTAGGATACTTATTGACAGAGTTAGAGAAAGAACAGAGAAATTAGTTGGAGAAGAACAGGGAGGCTTTAGGAAGGGAAGAGGTTGTGTAGATCAGATATTCATTCTCAGATCTTTAGTGGAAAAGTTTCTAGAGAAGGGAAAGAAGTTGTATGCAGCTTTCATGGATTTGGAGAAAGCATATGACAGGGTGGATAGACTAGGATTGTGGAAAGTGTTAAGAATATATGGAGTAGATGGGAAGTTGTTGAATGCTGTGAAGAGTATGTACGATGGTGCGAAGGCTGCAGTGCGTGTGGATGGTGAACTAAGTGAATTTTTCTCCTTGAAAGTTGGGTTGAAACAGGGATGTGTCATGTCTCCATGGTTGTTCAATCTGTACATGGATGGGGTAATAAAAGAGGTACAAGGTAGGGTAGTGGATGTTGGAGTGGCCCTGGTGAGAGAGGATAGTGTTTGGAAACTCCCTGTACTGTTGTTTGCAGATGATACTGTGTTGTTGAGTGAAGACGAAGGGGAGCTGCAAGGCTTGGTGGATGAGTTTGAGAGAGTGTGTAAGAAACGGAATCTAAAGGTGAATGTAGGGAAGAGTAAAGTGATGGTCTTTGAGAGAGGTGAAGTCAGTGAATGTACAGCGAGGTTGGATGGTGAGGAATTGGAAAATGTGAGTACGTTTAAGTACTTGGGTAGTGTGATGAGTAAGGATGGAGGTTTGGAGGGTGAAGTGCTTGAAAGGGTACAGCAGGGAAGAAAGGTTGCTGGTTCTTTGAAAGCAGTGATAAGAAACAGGGAAGTGAGCATGGAAGTGGAAAAGCTACTACATGACAGTATTGTGATACCAACTCTAACGTACGGAAGTGAAGCTTGGACGTTGTTGGAAGGACACAAGTCAAGAGTGAGAGCAGTGGAAATGAGTTATTTAAGAGGAGCCTGTGGAGTCACATGGAGAGACAGGCTGACGAATGAGGATATAAAGGAGCGTTGTGGTGTTGATGTGGATGTGATAGGAAGCGTTATGAGGAACACACTGAGGTGGTTTGGCCATGTGGAGAGGATGGAGGGTGAAAGACTGACGAAGAGAGTGTATGTGAGTGAGGTGGAGGGGGAAAGAGGGAGGGGGAGGCCGAGGATGAGATGAAGAGATGGGGTGGAGAGGTATATGAGAGAGAGGGGTGTGAGTTGGGAGCAGGGGAGTGAAATGGCGGGGGACAGGGCGACTTGGAGGCGATTTGTTTGTGGCCACCCCAAACGGGATTGAGGCGTCTGGCAATAGATAGATAGATTTACTGTACATTTCTATTTTATTTACACTATGTTATGCACCGTCACTTGCAGTAACTCATAAAACTATTTTCCACTGTTCAGTTATATTTACATTCATTGCTTTCACTTGCTGTTTACACATTATTTACACATTACAGTGGAAGCTAGATTATCCAGGCTCAGATTTTCCAGCTTTCGGTATATCCGAGCCGTGACCAAATGGTTCAGTGGTACAGTAATACATTGAATTTTCCATATGATAGCTCCGGTTTAAACAGGAAGCATCCAGTTGCTAGGGAGCGAGGCATGGGTAAACCAGAGAGAGTCTGCTCACCCTGCCCCCACCCACACCTGCTGCTCACAACTCGATCACAAGGGTGGTAGGGTGGAGTTTGGTGAGGCAACTGATACTCCTGACCTAGCCTAACCTTGCTTAACTACTTAATCATTTAACCTAACCTGACCTAACGTGGGTTCCAGTTGGGAAATTGGGAAACTAAATCCACTTTTGTGTACGATGAGTTTCTTCCATTATGCCCGAAGCAATCATAGGTACGGCTTAAAGAACGTGATAATAAAAGAGAAAATCTTTCAGCAAGAGAAGGTAATTTACTACCCTTAAACTAGAAAAACACAGAAAACAAACTGGAGGAATATGAAGTGAATTGGTGAAGTCTTTAGGCTGTATGCTTAGACGAAAAGTAATGAGTTTCCCAATTTTAGGGAACGAAATGGAACAAGAATATCTGCTAATCAGAAAATAAAAATTACTCACCTCATGTGCTCTCGTAAGTTAGCAGTTCTGCATTCTTCATTAGATATCACGTTTTCCAACATTTTTCGGACCGACAGAGCATAGTTATTTCTTCCTCTTACACTTACTGTTCATTCTTTTGTTCGTTTTTATGTATACTGTACGGTATGTGTGAAAGTGAGTATTAATACAAACAATAATGCATTCCATTAACCCCATCATAGCGCCAGCCTCGAACAATGCTTTACTGTACCGGTGTCAGGGATGTTGGGTTAGGGAAAGCTATAAAAAACTGCGAACAATTATGGGAAGGGAACGAAGGTCACTGGTATGTTTTCACGACCCTCCTCTACCATCTCAAACAGTCAGGCGGCCTGCCACTTCATCTTTGATGTTTTCGCCAATATGTTTAAATGCTAACGTAACATGCACCCTAATTATGAGTAAGTTTCTTCCATTATGCCGGAAACAATCGTAGGTAAGGCATAAGGAACATTATGATAATAAGAGAGGAACGTAATTTACCACCAACAAAATAGGCAGAAAAATACAGAAAACAAACTAGAACAATATGAACTGAATTGGTAAGGTTATTAGGCTGTATGCTTGGATGAAAATTTATGAGTTTTACAAGTATAGGGGATGAAATGGAACAAATATGTTTACTAATAAGAAAAAATACTTTCATCTCAAGTGTTCTCATAAGGTGGCATTCAGTTCCACGTTCTTTGTTCGATGTCGCTTCCCAACACATTTCGGACCAATAAAGCATACAATTATTTCTGCTTCTTACAGTTAAGTGTACATTTATTGCACATTCTTTTGTTCGTTTGTGTGTGTGAAACAGAGAGTATTAATAAAAACAATAATGTATTCCATTAACCCCTTCATGGCTGCCAGCCTTGAACAATGCTTTACTGTACCGGTGTCAGTGACGTTGAGTTAGGGAGCCATAAAAACTGCAAACAATTATGGGAAGGGAACGAAGGTCACTGGTAAATTTACACGACCCTACCCTACCATCACAAACAGCTAGGCGGTGCTTTCATCCCAGATGTTTTTGCCGATATGTTTCAATGCTAAAGTAACATGCACCCTAATTTTATGTTTAAATGCTAATGTAACAAGCCCCCTAATTTTATTAATTCTTTCACGAATCATAGCAAATCACAAGATGGGTTTAGGAAGAAGGGAAAAAAGCCAGGTGTACCAGACGAGTCTTTTCACATCTATAAGAAAAAGAAACTGACTTTA
This sequence comes from Coenobita brevimanus, assembly GCF_032717465.1. Taxonomy (NCBI): domain Eukaryota; kingdom Metazoa; phylum Arthropoda; class Malacostraca; order Decapoda; family Coenobitidae; genus Coenobita; species Coenobita brevimanus. Next base: position 32,588,086 of record NC_137051.1, on the reverse strand, counting down.
TAACTTTGAAAAAATGGTTTCAAGGTCTGCCACGGGAGCACACAAATTTCTGAACTCACGAACATTGAGGATTTGAGGGGGGTAAACATATGCTTTGCTGTAAGCAGTAAAAGCAGCTTACCAAATCAGTTCATCCTGATAGTCTATTATATTTTTCAGATTATTTCTGGGTTGGTAAATAAATATTTCTTGTTAAATCTGTTTCCCCGCTGTTTTTAGCTGTTCTGGTGTGACGACTATGATTTGTTAACGTAATGGCAGAAGACACTGTTCAAATCTAAGTATTTGAAACTGGCCTAACCTAGCTTAACTGCACTTAATAATGTAACCTAACCTAATCTTCAGTTGGGAAGTTGGGAAACGAAGTCCACATTTGAGTACGATGAGTTTCGTCCATTGTGCTGGAAACAATCGTACGTACAGCTTTAGAACGTGACGATAATAACAGGAAGGAAATCTTTCAGTAAGAAAACGTGATTTACCGAACTGAATATAGTCTGAAAAATACTGAAACAAGCTGGAGGAATATACATTGAACTGGAAAGGTCTTTCTGGTACTTAAAGTGTACATTTACCGGTGAATAAATCAATCTAACAGTACAGTACTTGTGTTTTGTTTCCGCTGGATTAATCGTGCTTTCGGACTAATCGGGCACCCCTTAACACCATATAGCCCGGATAATCGGGCTATCTCTGTATTTACATATCCACTTGCCCTGTTTTAGAGTCACCAGAAAGATCGTAGACACTGTCCATCATTATCATTGATAAATTACCCAGTTCACATTCCACAGCAGAGTCACTTAGCCCTTTACCCCTTCCCACACGAGGTTTAGTAGGGGTAGAGGTCACAGGGCCCTTTGCATGGGGCTAAAAAGCGGCGGCATTGGACAGGCACGAATCCGATATGGTTTCACCTTGAAAGACGACAGTAAACTGAATGCTGTGGCCCAGAGGCAGTGAAGGGTTGACAATGACAGCGCGGTGACAGCTGCCAATTTATACATTATGAAATGACTGGCAGGAAATCTAGACAAAACATAATAAATTAGGTAGTTCCAGGTGAACGTAAATATCACTTAGGCTTCTCCCTTCCTGTCTTATATATATTTTTATTATGAGAACAGGTCATACGGCATATTTCAAGAGGAAATAAACAGGGAAAATTAGTGAATGAGTGCACATGAGGTGTTGCCAGGTGATAATCAGCCCATTCCAGATGTATGGCAGTATCAATTACCCTTTCTCTTTCTTTTGTGCATTATTTTTATAAGAATAGGGCATAGGGCACATTTCAATGGATAAAATGAATGGAAAAATCTGTCCAGGATTTGTGTAGCACAGCGCAGCTGGTCAGGCGGGAGGAGAGGGTAATGGAGGGGAGGTAAGGAGGGGAGTCAAGGACAGGAGAAAAATGGCTAAATTGTCAACAGTGGAGGGGAGTACAGATGACATTAGCAGAACTGAGTATAGTTGGACACTGGTAGTACTGATAGATGATACAAGCCACCACTTGAAAGCCCGGGCGAATTCAAAATAACACAGAATCACAAAAGTGACGCACCGCAGTATGATCCCTTGCTCCCAAGCATAACGAAAGTGATGCCCTGCGGCACCCAAGACAATGTGTTTACGTACGACCTCACCGACTGGACACATCACTGCATAGCTACTGCATTCTGACCTAACCTAACTGATTAGTTTTGCCCCGTAATACTCCCCATAAAAATTGTAAACACCAAGGATTGCCACTAAGCCTCTTGAAAGTCCTCATTATCAAGCAAAAACTTGACCTACACAACATGTGAATAATGGCCGCCCAGCATCACGCATATTTCATCACGAATCATTTTCGGCGCTCAGTAAAAAAAAAAGAAAATGGAGTGTGAAACTTTTTGAAAGCCATTAGTCATCTACAACAATGAAACAAAAAGCTGTAAAAAAGTCGTCAGCATGAAGTGATTGCGTATCTCACTTCTCAATACACACAAATGCAGTAATCGTGAAAAATAAATCTATCTATCTATTGCCAAATGCCTTAATCCCTTATACGGGGTGGCCACAAACAAATCGTCTCCACGTTGCTCTGTCCCCGGCCATTTCACCGCCCAGCTCCCGATTCACAACCCCCTCTCTCATATACCTCTCCACTCCATCTCATCCTTGGCCTTCCCTCCCTCTTTCCTCCTCCACCTCACTCAAATACACTCTCTTCATCAGTCTCTCACTCTCCATCCTCTCCACGTGGCCAAACCACCTCAGTGTGTTCCTAATAACGCTTACTAAACAAAATCAATAAAAATATTTATATTTAAAACAAAAGAAAGCAGGAAGACATGGTGTTGTACTTTAGTAATGTACTGTACAGTAATCCAGGTAAGTACAGTACAGTAATCCAAGTAAGTGCAGTAATCCAGGTAAGTTAGTTGGCAGGTTGGAGTAGAATAAATGGCACAACGTAAATAAGTTCAATAAGTTATGAAGTCTATAACACTAGTTCTTAAATCCAACCTTACATGCTAATTTTTTCACTTTGAAGTCAGGCTAGGTGGGAGGAAGACTAGGTGAGCATAAACACACCCAGTTGGCGGGAAACTGCAAATAGACAATCAAGATGCACGCAGTGCCCGCCACATTTGAATTTTTCTAATTTTTACCCAATTTGGGGGGAATTTTAAAATTTTTTTTGCATAAATATTCCTCGGGAGATTCGTGCTGTTAGTCTGGGGTTGCTGTTAGAATGAATGCCGTTATATCGAGGTTTTACTGTATGTTAAATGAAACTATAGTTATGGTGCGCTGATAATGCCCTAGAGGTACGTTTGACATGACTGGGTCCACATTCACTTACTTAGTCTATTACAAACACCCCTTGGGTTCTCTTTGATAATGCTTTGCCTAGTGACAAGAAAATCCTTTAAGAATCTTACGTGAACTTTTGATGTTCATAACTGAACATAAATCGCCTAATAATTAGTAATCTTAGTGCAGTCTGTTATTTTTCACCACAAAACTATTCACTCACTACATAGCTACCTTGTTAAACTGTTCAGGAAGCAGATTTTGATCAGAGACTGCTCCTGACTTTAGCAGTCTACTTCTGATTGGTAGTGGTGTCCTCAGCAACTCGCTTTGCAGATCTCTTGCATACTGTTGCAAGCTGAAATGCTTTTCACAGACACGGCCATAGGAAGAAACCTTGTCCCTCCGTCCACACAAACGTATCCACTTTTGTCTCTTAATTTTATCATTTGGTATGTGAAAGCATCTCAGAAACTTGCCATCAGATGTCTTCCCTGAACACCCAAACACACTGCACATCGTGAGAAGTATTTTAATTTCATGAAATGTATAAAATAAAGCAGACGATGCATCACAAATGGCTGGCAAAAACACACTATTGTCCTGCTTCGTGAGCGAGACAGGTATCCAAGTGACGTCACGGGTCAATGCCAATCATAGATGACCTGCACAAAACCGACCTTATTTTGGTCCTGATATGAGCACACTGGTTGAGTCTCTACACCAGTGGTTCTTAACCTTTTTTCTTGGCGACCCAAAATCCATAAGATGGTCTATATGGCGACCCAAACCCTCGTAAACTTACTCGCACCAGAACTGAAACAAACATATGTGTAATATCATGTGACTAAAACCAAAGTAATATTTCAATATTTTATTGACGTCATAATAAATAAACTTCATTTTTATTATATGTACTTCCTTAGAACTAAACTATCAACACATTTTGGCAAGAAAAAAATAAATCAAAGATCAGAAAATCAAAATAATTCATGTTCATGATACACCTATTTACTCTGACCATTAAGGAGAGAGTCATTATTTTGGATGTTGTCTGAGACATAAAGTACTGTAATCAGTGAGATCCCTGGCACTGAAAAGTTTCAATCAGCTTCTCAAACCGGGATGATTTAGACGACAGACTGCATCTTAGGTCATGCTCTGGTTGTAGACGGTTTCTGTACTTTGTGTGTGCAGAAAATCCTGTTTCACACAGACGAGTGTAGCAAAAGGAAGGAGTGCTCTCACGGCTTTACCTCCAAGAATTTTCTTTTCTTTGTAAACTCTGATCAAGAATGAGCTCAGTGATTCGTTTTGTTTCCTGAAATCATAACGAAGTGTTTCATCATTCTGAACCTCGATGAGCTGCTCCTGAAGGTAGCTGATGTTCGAAATCTCGTCAGGTAAGTCTTCAGCTTCAATGCTGAAGGGATTTCTTACCCAGGCATATTTCATCACATTCTCAGGAATGTAGTGAAAAACTCTTTGATTAGTCTGGAGATATGTTCCACAATGATGCTTTGGACCTGGGTGAGAGAAAATTTTTCATCTTCCAGAAATTCACTCAAAGACGGAACGACGCAGTCTTCCCAGTCTTAGTTTTACTCTTCCACAGCTTCAGTTTCCCCTTGAATGCAGTTACCTTCTCTGACAGCCCAACTAATGTCTGATCGTGACCTTGCATTGAAATGTTCAAGGCGTTAATCTCAGCAAAGATATCTGCAAGATAAACCATTTGCATCACCTACTTTGAATCAAGAGAATCTTTGGGGCCAGTGAATGATCTTTTTTTTGCTAGAAAATATCTCAGTCTCGTTCCGCATTTCAGGCAACCGTTGGAGCACCCTTCCTCGTGACAGTCACCTAACCTCAGAGTGGTACATGTTCTGAACCAAAATCAAAACACATCCGACAGATGATCCTGGAGGGCACAGCCCTAGATTAATGAAACTGACTACCTGGATGACTTCCTGCATCACTTTCTGTAACTCAGGTGACAACCCCTGAGAAGCAAGATTCTCACGGTGAAGAAGACAGGGAACAATCAGCACGAATGGATTTTCTTCTTTAACTCTAGCAATGAAGCCATGACGTACTCTCAGCATTGCTGGTGCACAACCACAACAGACATAAAACACTGATTCCAATGAAGCCCTGCTTCCTTAAAGAATGAGTTCACAGTACTGAAAATATCTTCTCTGGTTGTGGTTGTTAAAATGGCCGACAGAACAGAAATTCCTCTTCCATGTCTTCTGGACCTCGGTACCGTAAGTAACCCATGAACTGGGCACCATTACTCCAAAAAGAAAATGGTTAAGTTTTAAAATATAAAATGTACAGTACCGGTACGCTACTCCCAGTTGTGTGCATGGTAATAATTTTTTTAAAGCCAAATGCAATCGCCTACTGTAGGGGGGAGAGAGAGAGAGAGATAGAGATTGAGAAAGAGATGTCATAAAATCTTTGTAGTTACTTGTGGAGAAGTTATAATATATATTAGACTTGTGGACGAGCGGTTGTTATACTTGAGTAGCTTCGTGAGTAGTTAATCTTCTTTTCCATTTGTCATTTAGTGACAGGAGAGGTAAAGAATAGTATGGGACTATTTTTATTTGTCTTGGAAATATTAACAAGTCTCTCACACAGAGCGAAGTATAAAGTAGAGTCCCGCTAGCTATCTCTCTGTCTCTCTCTCAAGTTGCTAAGCCCTTCTCCCTGCGACTGTCTCTTCTATGGCTAGCTTCTTTCTGCCTCGCTGTTGCTCCCTCTCTCTCTCTCTCAAGTTGCTAAGCCCTTCTCCCTACTACCTGCCTGTTCTATGGCCTGTCTCCTTCTGCCCTCTCTTTCCTAAATTCTGGTGAAACAGGAGACGTATCACGTGTGTTCCTTGTGAGTGGAAAGTTCTAGAAGTCTGTGTGTGAGTATGTGTGTATGTGTGTGTATGGCCACTAGGTGCTGTCGTGTGCCTATAAAGCATTCCTTGAGTTAAGAGTGTGTAAGCATGTTTAGCATTGCTCGATTCTCGCAGACACAATACCTTCTCATCATCTGACTCCCTGCTTCTATCTGTCTCTCTATCTATCTATCTATTATGATTTGTAATTATAATATGGAGTCCTAACAGAGAGACAGAGAGAGAGAATGTAAAGTGTGAAGTATCGACAAATACGGTAATATGTTAAAAAGTAATAGTATACAACATTAATAATATCAGTAATATATTTGTCTCCTGGCGACCCACTCCAAATGGCTTGGCGACCCAAATTTGGGTCACAACCCATAGGTTAAGAATCACTGCTCTACACTGTAGTCCAGATGCTTTAGGGTGCACGTGGACAAATGTGGAATAACTGAGAATAAATTGTGAGGTGAGAGTGTGAGAGAGTGGGAGTATGGATGGGGTATATGTGCAGGAGTAGATGAGAATGAGAAGGCAAAAAAAGGAATATGTATTGCTGTGTGCAGGATATGGAAGGAGAATATAAGGGAGTATCGATCAGTTGGCTAAAGGATTAAGTGGGTAAGATTTAATGTAGGACTACAAATGTGGGCAATTGCGTGTGTATATGCACCAATGCAAGATCATGCAAGTACAGTACAGTAATCCCTGTAATAAACGGACGACCAATTCCCGGACACCCCAATGTCTGAACATTATGGGCCCAGGCCTTTGGCCCCCCCCCCAGAAAAAAAAATCCAACATTTTTTTCAACCATATTTTGAACTTGGCGCATGGCGCCAATCAGCTGTGTTTTGCCGCGTACTTCCGCCAACGTCCGCCAGGGCGACGCTGCCTCCTCCCCATTTCCCGCTTACCCATCATCGTGAGTGCATGCTCATCACCATGGCCACCCATGTACTCGCTTTTGTGGTGGTGCCCTACCTGCTGCAGGCCCTGTTGTTCCTCTGCTGCCTCTTACTCGTGTGTGTGACGATGGCCCCACCGCTCGGGAAGAGGAAACGAGTGGTTCTGACTCTGGAGAAGAGGTAGATATTGGACAAGGTGGATGCGGAATGGATGACGTCTAGCATTCTCCAAGAATTCAACCTGGCCCACTCTACACTGTTTGATATCAAGAAATCCCAGGACAAACTCATCCAGTACACGGCTGACTTCGAATCAAAGATCAAATACAATGTGCAGAGGAAGGTTATGCACCCTCCCAGGTTTGCGGAAATCAAGCGCTCCACACTGATTTGGTATTGACAACAACGTCCTGCTGGTGAGCTGGTGCGTGGTACAGAGTTGATGGCTGTGGCCAAGAAGTTCGCCAGGCTACACAACATCCCAGACTTCAAGGCATCCGAGGGTTGGCTCTTCGTTTTCATGTTACAGCATGGACTTACCAACCGTAAGGCCCATGGTGAAGCTCTGGACACCAACAAGGAGGGAGTAGAGCAGTTTCAGCAGAAGGCGAGGGGCTTGATTGACAGGGAGGGCCTCACTCTCAGTCAAGTCTACAACGCTGACGAAACTGGTCTCTTCTATCACTCGCTGCCAACGAACACTTTAGCAGAGGAGACGGAGAAGCGTGAATCTGGCCGCAAGCTCTCAATGCAACGGATATCTGCTTTGTGTTGCGCCAATGCTAACGGCATGCACTGGGCTCAAGCCTGTTATTGTTGGCCGTGCAAAGCAGCCTCAGTGCCTTCGTGGGGTGATGATGTCCTTCCTGCCTTGTGGTACCATTCTGTGGAGGCTTGGTTCACAGCCAAGATCTTCAAAGACTGGTTTCACCAGCACTTCATCAAGGAGGTCATCCATTACCAGACGAACACACTGGGAATCCCGTGCAACCAGGTAAAGGCTCTCCTTCTCTTGGACAATGCACCTGCACATCTGTCCAACAAGGAGTTGGTGGCTGTGAATGGCCGCATTAGGTGCTTGTTTTTGCCACCTAACAAGACTGCTCTCATCCAACCAATGGACCAAGGAGTGATCGCAGCAACGAAGAGGCTGTACCGTCGGACGAGGTGATGGTTGTTCTCGGAGACGAGGACGAGCGCAGGGAGGGAAGGGACACGCAAGGCCAGCGGACTGTGGAAAACTTCACCGCTACAACATCAAGTCAACCATCTACAACTGGGCCAGTGCATGGAGAGAAGTCTCTGTCAAGACTCTAGAAAGTGGTTGGTCTCGTCTGCTTCCCGGAGCCGATGTGGTGCATGACTTTCTAGGTTTTGACGTGGATGACTTCCTTGCACATTTTCATGTGGCTGGCGATGAGGTTGATGTGGACGAAGTGCGTGAGCGGTTGGATGACGATGAGGGTGATCCTGGGTATCAGATTATGTCTGATATCGAGATCGCATCTTCAGCTGCAGGTACAAGTACCCAACTTTAAGATTCCAACAAGGACAGTGAGGATGATGAGGACTCCTTTCAGTGCACCACTACTCCAGCCATCCCCAAGCTGAGCGCACTCCAGGAGCACGTCGAGTTCGTACTTGACTACCTAGAACACCTGGACTGCGACAGGGAGATGGGGCCCCTGGGACTTGTGGAGGAAGTGCGCACTTTTAGGCAGCGCATCATCACTCGCCAGAATTGCCATTCCTCACGTCAATCAACCATTGACAGTTTCTTCAGGCCCATGACCCAGACCGTGCCCAGCCCTGGCTCAACACCAATGCCTCCCCAAGACAGGCCTTCCACCTCCGAGCCACAGCCCAGCACATCGGCCATGGTGGAGTAGCCACTGGACGTGAGTTTGCGGCTATCTTCAGAGTCGTCTGCAATGGGTAGTCCATTACCATGTCCAAACGATGCGCCTCTCGACCACCTGCAATACCTACTCTCGGACTCTGACAGTGAATAAACAGCAAAAACCCGCCACTAGACCAGATGGGAATTTACAGTGTTGTGCAGTGTAAAGAACAGAATGTGCAGTGTTAAGAAATTAGAATTCAGAGTGCAAAGGATTAAGTGCAGAGTGCTACTGTACAGCAGAGAGTTTCAAGTGCAAAAGCACGTAAGAAAAGAATGTGCAGTGTTAAGAAATTAGAAATCAGAGTGCAAAGGCTTTAGTGCAGAGTGCAACACTAGTGAGTTTGAAGTGCAACGCAAGTAAGATATGAATGCGCAGTGTTAAGAAATTAGAATTCAGAGTGCAAAGGATTAGGTGCTGTACAACAATGGACTATTGTAAGTGCTTCAGGTGTATCTTCTTACTGTCAGAGTCTGAGAGGAGGCGGGTTATTCTTCGCAAACTTTCACAGACGTATTGCAAGTACCCTGGATACTGGTAAACATTTTCCATACTCACCTCTAGTCCTCATTCTTTGGTTCCTTTTCATTTATTTCATGCTTTCTGTCCCTTATCTGTGTGAATAGGGTCTTAATTAGGTGCTATGCATGTCCGGTAGAGAGTTATGTAGGTGGTTTTCTGAGTTAGGCTGGGTTAGGGTCCATAAGTACCTGTCCAGAAGGCATTTTCCCAATTTCCAGACAAACTCAATTTCTGGACATGCCTTTGGCACTATTTCATTGGATATTGGAGGGATTACTGTATGCAGAGCAAAAGAAGAGTTCTGGGCAAATGTGGAAGTATGCATGGAAAAGTTTGAAAGGAATGAGAGAGTCTTTTTGATTGGATATATAAATGGAAAAGTAGAGAATGTGAAGCTGGATGGAGTAGTTGGGTGAGTGGGGTATGCCTGCAGAAGTGGATGAAAATGGCAGTGCTCTAATGAACATCTGTGCAGGGAGGGAGCTGGTGATGGCCAATACCCTCTTTGACACAAAATGATCCACAGGTATATGTGGCAAGTGATGAGGCGGATGGGTGGTAAACTGAACAATAGAAAGCAATGATTGATTATGTGTGTGTGGATGGCAGAATGAGACGGTGTGTAATGGATGACCGTGAATAAAGAGGTTGCGGGAGTGGACTTCTGACCACTATGTAGTGGTGGTGAAAGTTGAGGTTCAAATGCACTGAAGGAATAGAAGGAGGGAAGGACAAGAAGTGGTAGTCCATACAAGCAGGGTAGACAGGTTGCAAGAGGACGAAAAAAAGGCGGAATATAAGACAGAAGTGGAGGAGCGATTGGGTATATATTATTTGGAGCAGAAGGGGGGAGGTGGAAGGTGTGTGCAAGATATTCACAGAAGAAATATGTGTAGCATGTGAGGTGGTGCATGGGGTGAAGAGAAGACGAAAGGAAGTGCAAGGAACAACAAGATGGAATGAAGAAGTGAGACAGGCTGTGGCACAAAAGAAGAAAGCATATAGTGAGAGGACAGGAAGCTGGGGCGTGGGGGAAGCTGAGAGACGGAAGAGAGAGTTATATGTAGTGAAGAAGATAGAGGTGAAAAGATAATTAATAGAGAATATGAAGAGGGTGGATGAGGAATCTGAGTGAAAAGTGGAGGGAATGTAAGAAAATGTTCTGGAAAGAGGAAAAAAAGAGTAAGAATGGGTGGTGAAGTTAGTTGGGGAGAGAAAGATGAAAATGGTAGACTGCTTGAGGAGATGGAAGAAAAAGTGAGCAGATGGAGAGATCACATTCAGGAACTGTTAAAAACAGAAAATGAAAGTGATGCAAGGATAAGTGGCTGGGGAATGGCTGGCAAAGCGAGGGGGGTAAGAAGAGAGGAAGAAATCAGTAGGATGGAACTAGTGGAAGCAATGAAGAAAGTCTAAATGGGGAAAGCACCAGGAATTGATGGAGTGTGTGGTGAAATGCTGAAGCATGGGGGAGAGATAGCAGTGAAATGGACTTGGAAGATGTGCAGATTGGCCTGGGAGGATTGGAAGTCAGGTACAATTATTCCCCTGTACAAAGGAAAAAAGGAAAATGAAGTGCGAGGTAATCATAGGGGCATTTGTCTTCTAGTCTATCTATCTATCTATCTATTGCCAGACGCCTCAATCCCGTTTGGGGTGGCCACAAACAAATCGCCTCCAAGTCACCCTGTCCCCCGCCATTTCACTCCCCTGTTCCCAACTCACACCTCCCTCTCTCATATACCTCTCCACCCCATCTCTCCATCTCATCCTCGGCCTCCCCCTCCCTCTTTCCCCCTCCACCTCACTCACATACACTCTCTTCGCCAGTCTTTCACCCTCCATCCTCTCCACATGGCCAAACCACCTCAGTGTGTTCCTCATAACGCTTCCTATCACATCCACATCAACACCACAACGCTCCTTTATATCCTCATTCGTCAGCCTGTCTCTCCATGTGACTCCACAGGCTCCTCTTAAATAACTCATTTCCACTGCTCTCACTCTTGACTTGTGTCCTTCCAACAGCGTCCAAGCTTCACTTCCATACGTTAGAGTTGGTATCACAATACTGTCATGTAGTAACTTTTTCACTTCCATGCTCACTTCCCTGTTTCTTATCACTGCTTTCAAAGAACCAGCAACCTTTCTTCTAGTGTAATACGAAAAGTGAATGGTAGGATACTTCTTAACAGAGTTAGGGAAATCTATCTATCTATATACCTAGGCTGCTTCCCCCAAGGAAAGCGAGGTTAGGGAAATAACAGAGGAATTAGTTGGAGAAGGACAGGAAGGTTTTAAGAAGGGAGGAGGCTGCATAGACCAGATACTCATTCTTAGGTCTTTAGTGGAAAAGTTTCTAGAGAAGGGAAAGAAGTTGTATGCAGCCTTAATGGATTTGGAGAAAGCATATGACAGGGTGGATAGAATAACAATGTGGAAAATATTAAGAATATATGGAGTAAATGAGTTGTTGAATGCCGTGAAGAGTACGTATGAGGGGGCTATGGCTGCAATGCGTGTGGATGGCGAATTGACTGAATTTTTCTATCTGAATGTTGGACTGAAAGAGGGATATATCATGTTTCCAAGGCTGAACAATTTGTATATAGATGGGGTTATAAAGAAGGTACAAGGTAGGGCAGTGGATGGTGGAGCAGCTTTAATGAGAGAAGCGAACGTTTGGAAACCCCCTGTACTGTTGCTTGCAGATGATACTGTATTGTTAAATGAAGATGAAGAGGAAGAGCAAGGCTTAGTGAATGAGTTTGGAAGTGTGTGTAAGAAATGGAATGTAAAGGTGAATGTAGGGAAAAGTAAAGTTATGGTCTTTGACAGAAATGAAGTCGCTGGATAAACAGTGAGGTCAGAGGATAAGAAAAGGGAAAATGTGGGTGCATTTAGGTACAGTCATCTCGCCTAAAGTGCGCCATCGCAAAGTGCGTCTCACCTAATGTGCGACGGGGGTCTGACAATAATTAATTACTTAGAAAGTGTGTTTGCTAATTGCAATGTGCAACGGACATGAAAAATTGAGGCAAATATGATATTCTCTCACAATTCGTGAGCATAATTTGTAGTGCGTGATGGGTAAGGGTGGGGCTGGTGGGTATGTGTGGTGGGGGTGCAGCTGGTGTGTGAGTTAGTGGTGGCAAGGGAGGTGACAGTGCCATGACATCATGGCCAGGGAGGAATCCAATGTCACGGCACACTGTCACGTCAGCAGCATCTGCACAGCTTCCCCTCACCTCCCCAAGGCCATTGTCTACCCTCTGCACAATGCTGGTAAGGTCTTGAATTATCATAATAAATATACAGTATTACTCTTGCATGTTTCTATTGTAAGTTTTCCTTTTGCATTTTAGTTAGAGATAGGTACTGGTGAATCAATATAAGAAAATTCAGGATGTGTTGCCCATAAAGCCATTTTAACATGGGATCCTATGCTTTGCAAAAGTGAGAATTTATAAAGTGCAACGGGCTGTGTCACCCATATTCACACACTTAACGCAAGATGACTACTTGGGTAGTGTGATGAGTAAGGATGAAAGTTTGGAGGCAAAGTGTTTGAAAGGATACAAGGAAGAAAGGTTGCTAGCTATTTGATAGCAGTGATAAGAAACTGGGAAGTGAGCATGGAAGTGGAAAAGTCACTGCATGACAGTATTGTGATACCAACTGCAATGTATGGAAGTGAAGCTCTGACCTTGTTGGAAGGACACAAGTCAAGAGTAAGAGAAGTGGAAGTGAGTTATTTGAGAGGAGCATGCAGAGTTACACGGAGGGACACTGACAAATGAGGAGTGACAGAGCACTGTGGTGGGGATGTGGATGTGATAGAAAGCATTAAGAGAATACACTGAGGTGATTTGGCCATGTGGAGAGGATGGAGAGCGAGACTGAAGAGGAGAGTGTACGTGAGCAAGGTGGAGGGGAGAAGGGAGAGAGAAAGGGAGGCCAAGGATGAGATGGAGGGATGGAGTGATGTAGATGAAAGAAAGGAGTGTGAGCTGGAAGCAGGGCAGTGAAGTGGCGGGGAACCAGGTGACATGGAGGTGATTTGTTTGTGACCATCCCTAATGGGATTAAGGCATCTGGCATAGATAGATAGATACCACAGATAGACAGACTACCTACTCAACAGATTCTGGATACACACAAGATGGAGAACACACAAAGCATTCATTTGTTTACAAATGGCAATGTGGTGCAGCAGTTTAGTGATACTGTAGTTTAGTGGTATAGTAGTTTAGCATCTAGTGTAAACCATACTCTTGCAAGCTAACATGATCACTGGTGAACTGCCAGCCACTCCTGTAAAAGACAATCACAATCACTTTGCCGGCTGTCCACTCACTACAGCATTCAGCAAAGCAATCACGTTGGAGAGATGCTGGCAAGCAAGACAATACTGAGTCATCATCAACTTTTGTCGCAAAAGGAGTTTCAGTTTACAAATGGCAATGTGGTGCACCAGTTTAGTGATACTGTAGTTTAGTGGTATAGTAGTTTAGCATCTAGTGTAAACCATACTCTTGCAAGCTAACATTATCACTGGTGAACTGCCAGCCACCCCTGTAAAAGACAATCACAATCACTTTGCCGGCTGTCCACTCCCTACAGCATTCAGCAAAGCAATCACTTTGGAGAGATGCTGGCAAGCAAGACAATGCTGAGTCATCATAAACTTTTGTCGCAAAAGGAGTTTCAATCAACCTTGTTAGACTGGCTTCTCTTACTCATATTTAATTATATTTGAGACAAGAGTACCACAGAAGGAAAGTCTTACATTGGCCAAAAAACAGGAAAATGTTTTAATGTTACATAGTACAGCCTGAAATTACAGCTACACGGCTATGACTAAAGTACTTTAGCAATGGTTAAGCAACTTTGGGCTGTCAATTATGGTATTTTATTAAGAAAATGAAATAAATTTACTTAGGATCATACCATATTTCGCGGCACATTAGACGCTGCAGTGTGAAAGAAGCACCCTAATTCTGGAAGGGCAGTTCTGAGAAAAAATGTATGTCTTGACCAAGACTACAGAAAGGTTGCTTGATATGAGTATTTTTTGTTCAAATACACACTCACCTTTGAGAATCTCTATTCAGTACTATATATCTGTCTTTGGTGTCTATTTTTGTGTAAAAGAAGGGTACAAGAAAACAAACAAACAACTCTTTCCTTACAAAATGTTACTTTGTTCCACAACATCGTCTTAACACTTTATGAAGGCCACCTTTCAGAATCTCTATTCAGTACTGTATATGTGTTTGGTTTCTTTATTTTTATGTAAAAGAAGGGTGCAAGACAAGAAAACAAACAAACAACCCCTTCCTTACAAAAAACTACTTCGTACCACAACGCCATCTTAACCCTTTTGTTACTTAGGGTAACGATGCAAAAGTCACCCGCTTGTTACTGGACGACACAGGCTGCATCGAATCTAATCTCACCCGCTCCTTACTGGACGACGCAAGCTGCGTCCAACAAAATCGCCCATTGATGGAAAGAAAAAACATCGTAAATTAGCACATAATTTATATTCGCCGAACGTTTGTATCAACACCATAAGCAAGTACAACTATCTGAGATTACGTGAATATAAAATCTGGCAGATAGAGGCATAAATAGAGGCAGGGGAAAAAATAATTTAGCAACAACTTTGGCCGTGTAAAACACCACTCCTGCACTGCTGCGTGATCGTAAGATAATTTCCTTTTGCAGTAGGTAAAACAGACCCGAACTGTCCAACAGTAAAAGTTTATACACTATACCAAAATGTAGCTAATGTGATTTCCTAAAACTCAGTCTCAGTAACAATTACCATAAAACATATATTTCTACGCGAAAACACGAAGGAAATAAAAATAACATCACAAACTAGCACATAATTTATATTCGCCAAATTTTTTTGTCAACACCATAAGCAAGCACAGCTATACAAGATTATGAGGAAAAAAAAATCATGGAGAGAGAAGCAAAACTAAGGGAGTGAGGATAAAATATTTAAGAAGTACAGTGAGCGTGGAAACAGGGGAGGTTCTCCCAGCACTCGGCCAAGGCCAAGCCACTCACATCCTGAGTACTTGACTGCGGCTGGACGCAGCCTGTGTCCTCCAGAAATGAAAGGATTAACAGTATGTTTATGAAGTCCGAACCCTCCAATTCCTTTTGTACAATAATTTTGAGAAAATGTTAATCTCCATTAAAGTACAATAAATATGTATCAGTATACAAATATGAACATTATTTTTCAAGAAATGAACTTAAAACAACAAAACGCAATAAAACCTATTCTTTCATTCATTTAAGAAAATATATAGGCCATTAAATGAAGGAATACACTTTATCTCCAAATCAAATGCCTGCATGTACTGAGTATTACAATCACAGACAACACAAACAGATTTTCAAAAATCAATTACAAGGAACATTTACAGAATTTAATTACCCTAAAAGTACCCCATACTAGTCACATTCGTGCCCTACATCTCTGGTGCTATGGTATTTTCCCACATTCGATCTCGACACAGAGTGATGTGAGGTTATTGTAACTTGCTCCTAATGTCTCATTACCTACAGACAACACATTCACTCACTAAACTGAAAAAATATCCTTAACCCCTTAACCGTGGGGCGTCACTTTCGTGATGTTCGGGAGCAAGGGATCATACTGCGAGGCGTCAAATTTGTGATTCTGTGTTATTTTGAATTCGCCAAGGCTTTCAAGTGGTGGCTTGTATCATCTATCAGTACTACCAGTGTCCAGCTATACTCAGTTCTGCTAATGTCATCTGTACTCCCATCCACTGTTGATAATTTAGCCATTTTTCTCCTGTCATTGACTCCCCTCCTTACCTCCCCTCCATTACCCTCTTCTCCCGCCTGACCAGCTGCGCTGCGCTACACAAATCCTGGACAGATTTTTCCACTCATTTTATCCATTTAAATGTGCCCTATGCCCTATTCTTATACAAAATAATATATAAAAGAAAGAGAAAAGGTAATTGATACTGCCATACATCTGGAATGGGCTAATTATCACCTGACAACACCTCACGTGCACTCATTCGCTAATTTTCCCTGTTTATTTCCCCTTGAAATATGTCGTATGACCTGTTCTCATAAGAAGCCTTAGTGATATTTACATTCACCTGGAACTACCTAATTCATTATGTATTTGTCTAGATTTCCTGCCAATCATTTCATAACGAATAAATTAGCAACTGTCATCACGCTGTCATTGTCAACCCTTCATTGCCCCCAGCCACAGCATTCAGTTTACTGTTGTCTTTCAAGGTGAAAACACGTCAGATTCGCACCTGTCCAATTCTGCCGCTTTTAGCCCCATGCAAAGAGCCCTGCGACCTTTACCCCTACTAAACCTCGTGTGGGAAGGGGTAAAGGGCTAAGTGACTCTGCTGTGGAATGTGAACTGGCTAATTTATCAATGATAATGATGGACAGTGACTACGATCTTTCTGGTGACTCTAAAACAGTGCAAGTGGATATGTAAATAATGTGTAAACAGCAAAGTGAAAGCAATTAATGTAAATATAACTGAACAGTGGAAAATAGTTTTATAAGTTACTGCAAGTGACAGTGCATAACATAGTGTAAATAAAACAGAAATGTAAATACTGTAATGTAAATAAAACAGTGAATGTAAACAGAAACGTAAATAAGTAGTAATATAAGAATACGAGTACAAATGCCAGGAGTAATGAAAGTGAAAGTGAATGTTTCGCTCTAGCATGTATAAATACTGGGAGTAATGAAAGTGAAAGTGACAGCTTCGCTCTCTACGCTAGATTACAGAACGAGAAAGTGAATGCCTGGAATGAAAAAAAACAACTAATACTGAAAGAAACTTATAGATAAATATTGTATATACAAATATGTGTAATAGAGTACTAGGAATATAAAATGTGAGTGTGTTTATAAATAATAAATGACAGCTCCGCCTCAGAATACAATCAGGGAATGAGCACGGGAGGAAAGCTCGTACAGTATGCGCTCGTAATTTATACTGCTTTCACAGTGTTTTTTTGGAATATGGATTCCAAACTCTGTTAATCTTTTCTCTCCGTTGGGCTCCACCGATCACAACCTTATTACCTTAACCTGTCCTATCACTCTGGTACGGCCTGTGAACTCTCCAGGGAAACGTCGTCTGTGACATTTTGGAGCCACGAACTGGGAGGCCCTCAGGCAGTACTTCTTTGATTTTCCCTGGAATGATTATTGCTTCCATGGCCGTCAGCCATCTGAGTGTGCCTTGCACATTATGGAGGTTATTCTCTCGGGCATGGAAGCATACATTCCTTTCTCATATCCTTTGACTACACAAGAAAGCCTTGGTTTAATCACGCTTGTTCTAATGCTGTCCGCAACAAGGAGAGGGCCTACAAACAGTACTGGAGCCAACCCACCCCTGAATCACATCATCTTTACGTTTCTGCCCAGAATCATGCTAAGTCTGTTCTTCGCTCTACTAAAAATAATTTCATCCATACTAAATGCTCTCAACTCTCCAACTCGAATTCTTCCCGCTCCTTCTGGCATCTTGCCAAAAATCTTTCTAACAACTTTACCTCATCATCCTTCCCTCCTCTTTTCTACTCTGATGGTTCTGTAGCTATTTCCTCTACTGATAAAGCAGATCTCTTCGCACAGACTTTCTCCTCCAATTCCACCTTAGACGATTCCGGTGCTGTTCCTCCATCACTTCCCCCCTCTGACTTCCTCATGGCTGACATTAAAATTTCTTCAGTTGATGTATTTTCTGCCATCACTGGCCTCAGTACTAACAAGGCATATAGGCCTGATGGGGTCCCTCCTGTTGTTCTCAAGAACTGTGCTTCTGTGCTTACACCCTACCTAGGCAAACTCTTTCGCCTTTGTCTGTCAACTTGTACCTTTCCTTCTTGCTGGAAGTTTTCGCTCATTCAGCCAGTCCCAAAGAAGGGTGACCACTCCCAACCCTCCAACTATCATCCAATTGCTTTAACATCCTGTATTTCAAAAGTTGTCGAGTCAATTCTCAATAGAAAAATTTTAAGGACTCTTTCCTATCACAACCTTCTTTCCGATCGTCAGTATGGGTTCCGTCAGGGACGCTCCACTGGCGATCTTCTCACCTACCTTTCAGACTCCTGGTCATCCTCCTTTCGGGACTTTGGCGAAAGCTTTGCCATTGCACTTGACATCTCAAAGGCTTTCGATCGAGTCTGGCATAAATCTTTAATTTCCAAACTGCCCTCCTACGGTTTCTATCCTTCCATCTGTGCCTTCATCGCTAGCTTCCTTTCTGGTCATTAGCCGCTGTTGTAGACGGCCATCGTTCTTCTCCTAGATCTATCAACAGTGGTGTTCCTCAGGGCTCTGTCCTATCACCAACTCTCTTCCTTTTATTCATCAATGACTTTCTAAGCTGTACATCTAACCCTATCCACTCATACGCTGATGACTCCACCCTTCACCCTTCCATTCGGTTCTCGCAACGCCCATCTCAACAGTTACTTCAACAAACAAGGGATGAGGCTATGGCACACCTAATGTCTGACTTGGCTCGTATCTCTGACTGGGGTAAAAATAATATGGTTGTTTTTAATGCATTTAAGACTCAGTTCTTACACCTATCAACCCGACAAAATCTTCCACAGGTATACCCACTAATGTTTAATAATATTCAGCTTAATCCTGCATCATCCTTGAACTTGCTTGGGGTTTCATTTACTCGGGACTTATCTTGGAAAGATCATATTACATCTCTTGTAAAATCTGCTTCCAAGAGATTGGGTGTGCTAAGCCGACTCCGCTCTTTCTTTACCCCTGCACAATTGTTGACTCTATACAGGAGTTTTATCCACCCCTGTGTGGAGTACAACTCTCATGTGTGGGGAGGCTCCCCACATACAGCTCTTCTGAATAGGGTGGAGTCAAAGGCTTTTCGTCTCATTAACTCTCCTCCTCTTACTGACTCCCTTCAACCTCTGTCTCTTCGCTGCACTGTTGCATCTTTATCTCTTTTCTATAGCTACTTTAATGGTCACTGCTCCTCAGAACTGTCTGCTTGCATTCCTCCACCTCTACGACGGGCGCATAGCACCCGTCTGGCAGCAAACTCTCATCCCTTTTCTGTCCAACTCTCTAATGCAAGAGTTAACCGTTACTCCCAGTCTTTCATTTATGCAACAGGTCAACTCTGGCACTGTCTCCCTCTGTCTGTATTTCCTGCTGCCAATGATCTCCAGTCTTTCAAACGCAGTGTGTCCAGGCATCTCAAAATGATCGGATCTTGAATTTGGCTCTCTATTGTATTTTGTTTTTCTCTTGGAGGGAACTGTTACTGCGGGCTCATGGCCTTTGGATCCTTCTTCCTCGCATTTAAAAAAAAAAAAAAAAAAAAAAAAAAAAAAACTATTTGAAATTCATAGAATAGTGTTTGTAGTTATAATATCTGGCAGTGGTAACCATATTACAGGGTATCGGGAAGTGTAAAGTGGAGACTTCGCTACCCAACTTCAGAAGTCTCCACAACTCCTAAGGTAGACGACGAAGGCTCAACAAATGTCCCACGAGAAAGCTGAAGGTATGTGCCATATCCTTATATAATTATAATATTCTAGGACTAATAACTGATTTTTGGCAAATATTTTTAAAAGGTCAGTCGGAGTGCGAATATTCCCGCGGGACACACATTGCACACTCCCAACAACCCCACAGTTAAGGGGTTAAACAAACCAAATAAAATACAACACAAGTCTTTTCTGCTCAGCAAACATGCTCCTGAACATGACTTTGCTGCCATCACAAATGAAACACTCTCACTAACCTCTTAATGCCTCCACAATAATAATTATTATTATAAAAAATAAATGTAGCACTTGTATATACACATTAAACAAAAAGAAAATTAAAATGTTTTACAACCGAAGTTCAATATGGCGAGGTTATTGGGGATACGGCGTAAAGTTGTCTCTACCCTCTTCTCAATATCACTCCTTACAGTGCCACTTGCCTCGCAACATCACAAATTGACAATGCATTCTTAACTGTTCACAATTTACTAAAAACAGTCATTCATCTCAAAACAACGAACTTAGTGAAAACATTTAAACATCCATTGTCATGCCTTCGTAACACTGCTGTCTCCCAGTTGCTGTACTATTGTATGTTAAGTGACAGCTCTAAGCATAATGCAAGAGAAAAGCAGTCCCAATTTCAAATATCAGAACATAATTTTGCACTGGAAATGCCAAGGTGAATAGCAGATGGAGAACTAGATAAATAAAATTATTGATAGATAGGTACTGAGACATTCATTCTACCACCCAATTCTCCTACACATAATACTTCTCATTAAATGTTACATTAAAATCCTACATCACTGCCTCCATTTTCTACCAGATTCACCCGAAAGGTTACGTAAGCAAGGGAGAGCCTTCTTATCCTGTTTTATTCTAACAGTTTAGTCAAAGATGCTGCTAAACATGAGCTGACCAGCCTCATCATCATCATCATCTTCATTTTTCGTCCTTCTGTTCCCGTATTCAAACTAGTGTTGGACGCGCAATGGCTTTTCTCCACTGCTTCCTATCCTGGATTAAATCTTCTCCAATATCCAGTCTTTCCATATCTTGCATTACAACACTTTTCCAGGTCTTCTTAGGTCTTCCTGGCAGTCGACGTCCCACCACCTCCAGTTCCTCGCTATGCTCACACAGTTCCCTTCCTCACTCCTCACATGACCAAATCATCTAAGTCGCCTCTGCCTCAAGATGATATCGAGATCCTTCATCCCACACCTTCTGGCTACCTCCTCACTCAAAACTCTGTCCTCCCATCTCACTCCCGCCATGTATCTTATACTACGATCAGTACTCCTCAGGACATTCATCAGTCAATCTGTCAAAGCCCATGTTTCAGCACCATATATCAATACTGGTCTAATGCAGGCCTCATATATTTTACTTCTGTGTCTCAGTGATATGTGTTTATTGACCAGTAAGCTAGCTATTCCTTCCACTTTAACCATGTTGATGCCACTCTTGTTCTAACTGATCTCTCCACCCCTGCTTCACAGTCCAATACATCTAGACACAGAACTGCTGCACTTCCTGTAGTGTGCCCCCATTCACCTCTTGCTCATCCTCTGCTTCATCTCCCTCCACCTCCCTTCTTATGCAGGCTGGGCAGTGGAAATTTTGCACTCCTCTCAAATTCTTCAGACCTGAGCACCTTCTATGGCACCACTTATTACACTCTGTGCACAACACTAGAGTTCACTCCTACTCATCTGCCACAGTATCCACATGGCCATTTTCCTGACTGAATTCTTTCTACTGGTTTCTTTCCTGTCACCATTACCTTAGTCTTATCCATATTTATTTTCATTCCCCTCTTCTCCATTCCATTTTTCCATCTATTAACCCGCCGCATCCCGTTGACGTATACATATGTCCACGTTATGTCACTGTCAGTCCTGTTGACATATATACCATAATATGCATCAACTGCAAGGTCCCTAATTTGCACAATTTTCAATTTTTGCACATGATTTTTGGTACGTATACATGGGACACCTTCCTCTACAAGATGCCAGGCAGGGACAATGCCTTACCCCGCATGACCTTCCCCCCCCCCCACGCCATTGTCTCGGCAATTCACCTGTTACCAGTGACCCGGCCAGTAAAGACATGTCGTGCCACAGTACGAAATTCAAGGCCAGAGTGATTCCCCAATTGATGACAATGTGGAGTACAAAGTTTGCATAGCATTAGAGGAAGAAACAGTCAGAAATGATGATCAGGTAATGTTGCCTAAAAAGGTCAGGTATGTTGATGTGTTTGGTGAGTGAAACAATGCTTATATTGCCTATATTACTGCGTGAAAACCAATATACTGTACTCTCGTACTATATGTAAATTCGTACCAAATAAATAAATAAATACCATTTATGAGTGACGTGGAATAGTTACTCTCCCATAGAACTTGTTTTCTTTGGAGCCAGCCTGACAGAAAACCCAGTAAGGTAAGGGGTACTGGTATCTGTATTGAGTATTTTAAACCTCAGGTGAGCGATTTATCTACGAATTTCCTATGTTTCTCACCAAAAACGGAGGTTTGAGCCAAAATTTTTTTTTCCAAAATTGGTCGGGACTGGGGAGAGTCAGTGGTGGAAAATCGGTCGAGATGGGGAGGGTTAAACATTTCCCCCACCGGCACTTCTTCCTAAGTCTCTGCTGTCAGTACTAGGTCATCAGCATACAGCAATTCCCATGGGCCTTCCCCCCTACATTCCCGTGTTGCCTCCCCCATTACTATGCTGAACAGCAATGGACTGAGTGCTGAACATTGATGTACCCCGACTCCTCTTCCAAAATTTCCTGCTATTGTCTTGACTTTTGATCTTGTATCAATATAGAGAGACATGACAGCTGCAATGAGTCTCTCAGGCACAATCTGCCTTCTCAAGGCCCACTCTATAACTCTCCTTGGTACTCAATCAAAAGTTTTTTCCAGGTCCACAAACACATGGTACAAGCACTCCTGTTGAAACTTTTCTTGCAATTGTCTCACGATGAATATTGCATCTATTGTGGATTTACCTGCACAAAATCCAAACTGTCAGTTATCTGTCTTCACTACCGATATCTGCTTCAGCCTTCCTTCCAGCACCTTTTCAAATATCTTCATTCCCTGCTTCAACAGTCTGACCCCTCGGTACTATCCACACTGCAATTATTCACTTATTATTGCTAATGCAAACATTTTTATTTATTACAAGCAATTAGTGAAACTTTTAAAAATAGTGGCAACTGATTCAGCCCATCCTAAGTCCATCAGTGCACGATGCTTCCTGAACTGAATAAAACCATCTGGCGAGCATGAATAAAGTACCTTATAAAATACATTACTGGGCTAAAGGGCTATGATAAGTGGTTTATCACTGTGCCCCTACCTGAACTTCTCCCACTTCCCCCTGAAACTTTTAAAAATAGTGGCAACTGATTCAGCCCATCCTAAGTCCATCAGTGCACGATGCTTCCTGAACTGAATAAAACCATCTGGCGAGCATGAATAAAGTACCTTATAAAATACATTACTGGGCTAAAGGGCTATGATAAGTGGTTTATCACTGTGCCCCTACCTGAACTTCTCCCACTTCCCCCTCATTAAGTACACCCCCTCTACACTCACACCCACACATGCACGCATTGGGTTAACTTCACTTTCGCCAATTTTGATAGCTTTGCTAGGGCAGCAATCAGAGAGAGGGTAAACAGGATCGATCATTCTGATCAGCAGTGAGGCAGAGAGGGTGAACGGGATCGAATGCTCGTATCGCTTTGTCAGTTGTGAGTACAACAAAAATGGCAGATGCTGCTATGAATGCCCATCTGGCACTGCGAATTTCAAATACTGTATTATTTACTCTGTAAATTTTATTCCATTTTCGTAACATAGCACTGCAAGTAGCTGATCCCTGATTCACCACCGCTAAAGTACATCAGTCACGGTTGAAAAACACAGTGTAGCTGTAATTTCAGGCCAGTGTTGTTTAATGTTACAATCGTTTTTCCTATTTTTCTCTACAAGTAATGTAAGACTGTTTCCTTTTACAATACTCTTGTCTTGACTGAAACAAAATTTCAGCGAGAGAAGCCAGCCTAATAAGGGTGATTGAAATTCCATATAGGACAAACGTCTTTCATAAAGACTCAGCAGTCTCGCAAGCCAACCTCTCCAATATGATTGCCTTGCTTGTAAGTGAGTGGATGGCAAGTGAAGTGATCATGATTGCCTTTCACAAGGTTAGCAGGCAGTTCACCAGTGATCATGTTAACTTACAACATGGTGAATGCTAGATGCTAAATTACTAAACAGCTAAAATGCTGTAATTTCAGGCAGTATTGTTCAATGTTGCAAATGTTTTTCCCATTTTTCACTAACAGTAAAACAAGACTGTTTCCCTCTATGATATTCTTGTCTCAAACAAAATATCAGTAAGAGAAGCCAGCCTAACGAGGGTTACTGAATTTCCATATGGGACACATGTCTGTTATAATGATACAGCAGTCATGCTAGCCAACATCTCCAATATGATTCCCTTGCTAGTTAGTATGTAGATGGCAAGTTAAGTGTTCAAGCTTGCCTTTCTGAAGGTTAGCAGGGAATTCACAAGTGATCATGCTAACTTCTCAGAGTAGTGGGAACACTAGGCGCTAAACTGCTACATTGCTAAACAGCTAATATGCTGTAATTTCAGCCACTAATGTTTAATGTTGCAACTGTTTTTCCCATTTTTCACTAACAGTAATATAAGCCTGTTTCCTTCTATGATATTCTTGTCTCAAATGAAACAAAATATCAGTAAGAGATGCCAGCCTAACAAGGGTTACTGAATTTCCATATGGGACAGACATCTGTTAAAATGACTCAGCACTCATGCCAGCCAACATCTCCAATATGATTCCCTTACTTGTTATTGAATGGATGGCAGGCAAAGCGAACATGACTGCATTGCAGAGGGCTAGTAAGGAGTTCACCAGTGATATGTTAGCCAGCTAGAGTAGGGTGTATGCTAGATACTAAATTGGTAAATTGCTATACTGCTAAACCCCTAAATCATCATATGGCCAGTTGTAAACATACCCTGAGTATTTTGTTCTTGAACTTGGGTGTTTCTAACCATAAAATCTGAGTATATACACAGGTGAATGTAACTTTTTACAATAAAGCAAAAGTCTTTATACTCTGGAAAATACTTGTGACTGCCAAGCAGTGAGATGATCATCTGTATAAGAGATTCTTCTAAATGGAGCCAAGCAAACCTGCCTAGTCTGGCCTCCAGGAAGCATGGGGTTATTTGATGGTAGTTTTGAGACAAAAAAGTGCGTCTACCCCACGAAATTCGGTAGTTACTACAATACAGTGAAAGCTCAGTTATCCGTGTTTGGACCATCCAATTTTTTCCCATATCCAGGCCATGAATGAATGATAAAATGGTACGGTAATATATAAAATTGTCCGTACAATAGCTCCTGTTTAATCTGCAAGTGTCCAATTGCTAGCGAACAAGCCACGGGTAAGAGGGAGTGAGTCTACCCCCCCCACCCACGCCTACCGCTCACGAGGGAGGTGGGGTGGAGTTTGATGAGAGAATTGATAAGGAAGGGAAGCCACCACCAGAGAGATGCTCTTGTTTGTTTATTATTTTGTTCCTTCTTGTGTGTACGTGTGAGAGAGAATACTGATACAAATGATGATGAATTCCATTGATAAATCAATCTATTAATTCTTCACCAAACAGGCATGGCCTTTCCATATTTCCTATTGAAATTAGTCTTATGCAAGTTACTTCTTATTGTTCCTGGACTACCATGGCTACTGGGCATTTTCATAAACTTACCTCTGAAAGCTATAAATGAGGATTTAGAATGTGTAAATATGCGGCCAATGTCTACCAACAGCTGGCCTTATTTAACTTACCTAACATTCGTTTTCAAATTTGAATGCCGACTGTCAAATGCATGTGAGGTTAGGCTAGCTTAGCTTTGGTTAAGTTAGGTTAGGTTTGGTTAGAGCATTTTCCCACAGCTTTGACGTGGGATACACTGATGCGTCCAGTCGGAGCGATGGTTGGTAAACAATGCGTCCAGTCAGAGTGATGGTTGGTAAACAATGCAGCCAGTCGGAGAGATTGTCAGTAAACATAGCCGCAGGCGATGATGATATGACGATGACAAAAAGATGATGACAATGACGATATTTTATTTTGATCACCGCCAGACAACTGCATTAGGCTTAAAATAGAATTCTCTGACTGAAGGGGTTACCATATTTCAGTGAAGCTAATAACCTGGTAACAGACAACTGGAATAACATCTACAATAAATAGTACCTTTCTGACACATACAACAGTTTATTAACAATAATGAACTTTAAGCAGCTACCTAAAAGTCAACGAGCAATTCTGCTCTCTCATAACATCTACAATAAATAGTACCATTCTGACACATACAACACTGTTTATTAATGATACTGAACTTTAAGAAGCAGCTACCTAACAGTCAATGAGCAATTCTCCTCTCTTTGTAAAAATGAAGCAGCTACCTAAAAGTCAACGAGCAATTCTCCTCTCTTTGTAAAAATCCAAACATGTTCTTGTTAACCAGCTGTGTAAAATTCATCTTAAGCGAATCTCCTCTCCTCTATAAAAATCCAAATATACCTGTATCCTTGCTGATCAGCTGTGTGAAATTCATCTTCATTTTACGCATATCACAAATCAGTACGGTAACAACAAAAAAGGGGATGTCACATACCAAGTGGTCAATACACACTACTGTACTGATTATATATAGGGGAACATGTGATACAGTACATAAAGACTTCCAGCAAAGGGGAGGAAACCAAAAAAAAAAAAAAGAAGAAGAAAAAAAGAAAAAAAGAAAAGAAAAATACGAGGTTCTGACAGTGCCTCACGTTGAAGTGATTGTTCTGAAGCGCTCCTGACCAGCAGTATCCCAAATCTGCAACTTGACTCTCTCCCCATCCACTTCCAGAGTACGTATCTTGAAGTCAACACCGATAGTTGTGATGTAGTTGCCCGTGAACATATTGTCTGCAAACCGCAGAAGCAACGAACTCTTGCCCACACCTGTAAATAACATTGAAAACTTACTTCTAGTAACAAATCACAAACCTTCTCTAGTAAGAGTACCTCACACCTTAAGTAGTAAGTTTAAGGTCACAAGTAACAGTACAACTATAATATGTATGTGATCTCACACACACACACACACACACACACACACACACACACACACACACACACACACACGAGAGGGGCACAGGAAGGGTCAGATGTGTCGGAACTGAGCTCCACTCTGGTAAACAAACAAGAGGATGAGCAAAGGCAGTAAAACTCCTCCCAGTAACAAAAAACTTGATTTTACTGGGTTCGATATGGAAGAGAGAGAATTTACTGATAAATGAGGATGGAGGAGAATTCTGGAAGTTTCAAGTATCATGGAGGGGCTGCTGGAGACTGGAAAAAGTGGAAAATGTGGAAAGTGGGCTAAGGGCTGAAAATATTGAATTACAGCTGACGCTGGAATAAAATGAGAAGAAAATGAATGGGGTTATTTCCAATCTCATGACAGAAAACCAGATTTTGAAAGAAAAATGTGAAACTATGAGAGGTTAGATGAAAATGAAGATGTTAACCCGCCCCATCCCGATGTTTTTGGACCTTTTTTTTTTTGGCTCAAACATCCGCTTTTGGTGAGAAACACCGAAAATTCATAAAGAAATTGCTCACCTGAGGTTTAAAATACCGGATTTAGGTGCGGGTACTTCCTTACCTGACTGGGTTTTCTAACAGGCTGGCACCAAAGAAAACGAGTTCTATGGGAGGGTAACTATTTTATCCACTCATTAACAGTATTTATTTATTTACTTGGTACGAATTTATATGTAGTACAAGAGTATATTGGTTTTCAAACAGTAATATAGGCATTATAAGCATTGTTTCACTCACTAACTCATCACCATTCATGACCTTTTTTTTCCCACATTACCTGATCATCATTTCTGACTGTTTCTTCCCCTAATGTTTGTCCTCCACACTGTCATCGATTGGGGAATCACTCTGGCCCTGAATGTCTTTATTGGCCAGGTCACTGGCAACAGGTGAATTGCCGAGACAATGGCATGCAGGGGGGGGGGAGGTTATGAGGTGTAAGGCATTGTTCCTGCTTGGCATCTTGTAAAGGAATAGAGGAAGGTGTCCCATGTATACGTGCCAAAAATCACTCGCGAAATCACTCGCGAAAATTGAAAATTGTGCAAATTAGGGACCTTGCAATGTTGCCATGTTAATTCACGTCGCCGGGACGGCGCGGGTTAAGGAAATTGTCGAAGATGTCAAAGGATTGCAAAAGGAATGGAAGAAAGAAATGGGTGAAGGGGAAAGTGAACTTCAGGGACAAATTGGAAAACCAACTGAAGGAAAAGGTAGTACTGTAAGTGTTATAAAAGATGAGGGAAATCAGGTAAGGGAAACAGCTGACAAGAAAAAATGTGCAGTTATACTTGGGCTTAACTAGGATTTAATGGCAGTCTGTCACATCAGAGAGAAGCAGGAAAAAATGGTGGCCAAAAAGATAATAAAGGACATTCAAGAGACAGATGCCGTATTGGATGAAGAAACTGAAGAGGTTCACAGGTCAGGAAAGTATGAAGAAAGAGATGAGAGACCCGTGAAAATCAAATTCCAGCTGCAGACTGCTGCCGAAAAAGTTACTGCAAGGTCATGGAAACTGGCTAAGAAAGAGGAGTTTAAGAAAATTTGGATCAGGAAAGATATGAATGAGAGAGAAAGAGTTAAAACATGTGAATTAAACAAAGATGCCAAGGAAAAAAATGCAATGAGAACAGAGCAGGAGAAGAAATGCTACTGGAGTTTTGGATCTAAGGCTGAGGAAATGGTACAGGAATGCAGCTGGGAAGGAAGAATCGGCTTAAAAGAAGTAAGTAAAGAGTGGAAAGTTTCATACACAAATGTTAATGGGTTGATATCTTCACTTGAAGAGATTAATGACCACCTGAGAGTAAATAAGCCGGACATGATGGGATTGGAGGAGACTAAATTGAGTGACAAAGAAGATATCATAGGAATTGGTGAAGGACACTACAATGTATGAAAACAGACTTGCAAAGAGGGGATGTGAAGCAATGATGCCGGTGAAGAAAGACATGGTTGTGGTCAAGGCTGAAAATGGTGAGGGTATGGCAGAGGTGTTGCAAATAGTGATCAAGAAAAGTAATAGGGACCTTGCAGTGGCCTGTGTTCCAACTAAGAGCAAAGCATGGACTAAGGGAGAATATGAAGAAACACTTAGTGACACCAATGAATGCTTGGAATGATACATAAGCAGAAGTAGTGACACAGTAGTGATGGGAAACTTCAAATGTAAGGATGTTTGCTTGGAAGATTGGTACACAGACGGTGAAGAGGAGTTGTTGGGAAACAAAATGTTAAATATGGTAATGAGTAATGTCCTTCACTACCATTATAAAAACTCTTGACGGCACCTAGCAGCTTACCATCTACATCATACATGCACAAAATTTTCCACAATCATGTGTAAGGGTTAATGGGCATCTAAGTGAAAGGTTCATGCTCGGTATGGCCATGCGACAAGGTTGTGTGGTGTCACCACGGCTGTTCAATATATATATAGGATGGGGTGATTCATATATTCATTCATTGCCAGACGCCATGTATCCCAAACGGGGTGGTCAAAGGCTTAGAGTTAATTGTTTTACAGGGAGGGGCACTAATCCTCCACCAACCCCACTTGACACGTAGGGTGATGAGAGAAGTAAAAACATGAGCAATGGAGAGAGGGATGGTGTTGGTAATGAATGGTGATGGATGGAATATCTCAACTTTGTTGTATGCTGATGATGGAGTACTGCTTGCAAGTACCACACAAGTACTTGGTAGGCTATTGCGGAGTTTTGTTGATGTCTGTGAGCCTTGAGAGTAAATGTAGAAAAGAGTAAAGTGATGGTTACTAAGAGAGAAGGTGACTCCCAGTGCAGTGTTACAGTGAATGAAGAGAGACTGGAACTGGTGAGAGAGTTCATATACTTGAGTACAGTGATAGAAAAGAGAGCAAAATGTGCAAAAGAAGTGGAAAGTACAGTGAGAGGGTTGCAGCTGCACGAGACTTACATGAAGGAGTGCTAGTACCAACTTTAACATATGAATGTGAGACTATGGTGTGGCATGAAAATGAAAAGTCAAGAGTAAGAGCATTGGAGATGGGACTGCTGAGGAATGTATGTGGAGCAGGGGGGGTGGACAGGATACGAAATAATGTGATTCGTGAAAGATGTGGAGTGAGAAGTCAGTGGACACGAGAATTGAAGAGAGTGTACTGAGATGGTATGGTCATGTGGAGACAACTGATAACAACAGAGTGGTGAAAAAGGTATACCTGAGTGAATTTGAAAGAGGGAGGTGGCGAGGTAGGCCAAGGAGAAGGTGGAGCGATATGGTGGATGAGTGTGTGAGGAAGAGAGGTTTGGAAGTCAGTGAGGCTAGGGGACTGAAAAGAGATTGAGCTGGCTGGATGAATGTTGTGAGGAGAAGTGCATGATCAGGGAGAGGTTTGGAAGTCAGTAAGACTAGGGAACCAACACGAGATTGAGCTGGCTGGATGAATGTTGTGAAGAGAAGTGCATGATCAGGGATTTGGCACATCTTTAACGTGGCAGCGTCTCGATTGACTCAATTGGATACGTTTATGTGAAGTTACAGATCAAGGCAAATGTTTTTGGCACATCCAATAGAGCCAGGATTCCGGGGGCTTGCATGATGAGTGAATGGAAGCATGGCCCATTGGATTGGGCAAATTTGGGCTGTCTGGACATTGCTACTCCTCACCCCGTCCTAGGGTGGGAAAGGAGGTCCAGATGATGATGATGATGATGATGATGATGATGATGAGTATTGTCATGACACAGTGGATTTGAGAGAATACAAGATTCAAAGGAAATGAAGAACCCTCTTGAATGGGCCTACTACTACTTAAAAAAAAAAAAAAATTATTGACGAGCTCATATACAATTGCCCATTAGGAAAAAGTGATCACATTCTCATCAAGTATATACAGTATTAAAAGATGAAAGAGACGTTACAAGATCAGAATCACCTAGAAACAGACGATACAATTACCATAAAATGTATTTCAAAAAGCTAAGAAAATACTTCACAGAAACTGACTGAAGAAATTTCAACAAGGAAAGAGGTAGCTACTCAAGAAACCTGGGATGAGTTTTTACTATCCGATGCAACAGAGCCAAAAGCATGTCCGGAAAGTGGTCCTGTCCGGAAAGTGGGCCCCAGTCTCCTGGACCTGTACCTATGGACCCTAACCTACCCTGACTCAGAAAAACACCTATACAACTCCCTACTGGACATGCATAGCACCTATTTAAGACCCAATTCACACCAATATGAGACATAATAGACTGAAATAAATGCACAAAAAACAGAGAATGAGGTTTTAGATGTGAGTTTACACAATATTAAACATTCTGGGTACTTACAACAAGTCCCTGGCTCCTGAACTGGTACTTATGGACCCTAACCTAGCCTAACTCAGAAAATTCCTCCCTACTGCACAAGCGTAGAAAGAAGGGATATAAAAGAGTGAAATGAGGTTTTAGAGGTAAGTATGGAAAATACAGTACAATATGAAACATTCTGGATACTTACAACAAGTCCCTGGCCATCTCGATGAATAACCCTCCTCCTTTCAGACTCTGACAGTAAAAAGGAGTACCTGAAGCACCTGCAGTACACTGTACATGAAGTCATGCACTTAACTTAGTCATTTGCACTCAGAATGCCATTCTCTTAAAACTGCGCGCTGTAGTCTTACTTGCTCTCCATTGCACCTTAATGAAATATGTGTTGCACTCTGCACTTAAGTCTTTGCACTCATAAATCCATTTTCTTAACACTACACACACTAGTCTAATTTGCGCTCCACTGAACGTCAATAAAATCAGTGTTGCACTCTGCACTTAAGTCTTTGCACTCAGAATTCTAATTTCTTAACACTAAGCACGTTTTTGTTTCACTGCACAACACTGTAAATTCCTGTGTGGTCTAGTGGCGAATTCTTGCTGTTTATTCACTGTCAGAGTCTGAGAGTAGCTGATGCAGGTGGCCTAGGGGTGCGTCGCTGGGTCGTGGTGATGGACTACCCACCGTAGACAACTCTGAAGAAAGGCGCAAACTCACATCCAGTGGTGACTCCACCGTGCCTGATGTGCTGGGCTGTGGCTCGGAGGATGAGGGCCTGTCTTGGGGAGGCAATGATGTGGAGCCAGGGCTGGGCACAGCGGGGGTCACGAGTCTGAGAAAGCTGTCAATGGTTGATTGACGCAAGGAACGACGATTTTGGCGATTAATGATGCGCTGCCTGAAAGCGTGCACTTCCTCCACAAGTCCCAAGGGCCCCATCTCCCTGTCACAGTCCGGGTGTTCCAGGTAGTCGAGAACGAACTCTACGTGTTCCCGGAGTGCACTCAGCTTGGGGATGGCTGGAGTAGCATCAGGCTGAGAGGAGTCCGCATCATCGTCATCGTCCTCGTCGGAATCTTCAAGCTGGATACTGACACCTGCAACTGAAGATACAATCTCGATATCAGACATGGTCTGATACCCAAGACTGCCCTCGTTGTCATCCAACCACTCACGCACTTCGTCCATATCAACAGCGTCGCTGTGCGCACGTAGACGTGCATGGAAGTCATCCACGTCAAACCCTAGGAAATCGTGCTCCACATCCGTTCCGAGAAGCAGACGAGACCAACCATTTTCTAGAGTCTTGATAGGGACTTCCTTCCATGCACTGGCCCAGTTGAAGATTGCAGATTTGATGTTGTAGCGGCGAAGGTTTTCCAAAGTCCGCTGGCCTCCCGTGTCCCGTCCCTCCCAGCACTCATCCTCATCCTCGAGAACAACCATCACCTTGTCCAGGAACTTCCTTCGGTACAGCCTCTTCATTGCCACGATCACTCCTTGGTCCATTGGTTGGATGGGAGCAGTAGTATTAGGTGGTAGAAACATGCACCTAATGCACCCATTCTCAGCCAACAAGTCCTTGTCGCACGGGTGGGCAGGTGCATTATCGAGGAGAAGGAGGGCCTTTACCTGGTCGCGTGAGATTCCCAGTGTCTTCGTCTGGTAACTGATGACCTCCTTGACGAAATGGCGGTGGAACCAGTCTTTGAAGACGTGGGCAGTGAATCATGCCATCAAAGAATGATACCAAACAACAGGAAGGACATCCATCACCCCACGAAGACACCGAGGCTGCTTTGCACGGCCAACAATAACAGGCTTAAGCCGGTGCATGCCATTAGCAACTGGCACAACACAAAGCAAATATCCATTGCTTGGAGAGATTGCACCCAGGTACACGCTTCTCCGTCTCCTCGGCTAGAGTGTTCGTTGGCAAAGAGCGATAGAATAAACCAGTTTCGTCAGCGTTGTAGACTTGACCGAGAGTGAGGCCCTCCCTGTCAATCAAGCCCTTCAGCTTTTGCCGAAACTCCTCTATTCCATCCTCATTGGCATCCAAAGCCTCACCATGAGACTTACGGTTGGTAAGGCCATGTCGTAACTTGAACGCGAAGAGCCAACCCTTGGATGCCTTGAAGTCTGGGGCATCGTGAAGCCTTGCAAACTTAGCAGCAGCCTTCAGCTCCGTGCCACACACCAGCACACCAGCAGCACATTGCTGTCGATACCAAATCAACGTGGAGCGGTCGACTTCAGCATACCGGGGAGTAAACATCATATTCCTCTCCACATTGCGTTTGTTCTTCAACAAGAAGTCAGCCGTGTAATGCATGAGTTTGTCACAGGATCTCTTGATATCAAAGTAGATGGGGCCAGGTTGAATTCACGGAGGATGCGTGAGGTTAACCATCCCACGTCAACCTTGTCCAATATCTCCCTCTTCTTCTCCAGAGTCAAAACCACTCTCTTCCTCTTCTCAGCCAGCAGGGCCACACTAACAAGAGGCAGGACAGCAGCAGGAGAGCCTGCAGCAGGTAGGGCACCACAACAAAAGCGAGCACGTAGGCGGCCATGATGACGAACGTGCACTCACAAAAAGAGACAGGCGGTAAGTGGGGAGGATGCTGGGGTGCTCTAGCGGAGGCGGCAGAACTACGCACCAAAACACAGCTGGTCCGCGCCGCGTGTGCTGAGTTCAAATAATGGGGGGGAAAATCGAATTTTTTTTCGAATTTTTTGCGATTTTTGGGCAATTTTGGGAAAATTGAATCCCAGAACCAAAATGTCCGGTAAGTGGGGTGTCCAGATAGTACAGGGATTACTGTACAAGGATGGAGTTGAAAGACATGTACCAAAGGTGATGACCAAGGAAACATGAAAGATTGGTTTAACAAGATATGCAAATGAAGAAGGAAAAGGCCTGGAGGGGATGGAGAAGAAATGGAGGATACAAACTATGGGGGAAATATAAACTGGAAAGGAATGAATATGTAAGGATCTGAAGAGAAGAAACAAGAAATTACGAGAGGAGTGTAGTAAATAAATGCATCGATGAACCAAAGCTCTTCTACAGACATGTAAACAGAAAATTAAAAATCAAGGAAGGGGAAGGTAGATGGAGTTGTTTACAAGGATTCACGAGCACAGGTTGAAGTGATGAACAAATGTTTTCAAACCATTTTTACAAACGAGTTTAGTGAAAATAATGATAGACCTAAGGATTTTGTGCTGGACAAAATACCAGTATACATACAATAAATAATGAAATTAATGGAAAGGCAAGATGTTAGGAAAGCACCGAGACAAGATGGTGTGTCTAACTGGATAATAAAAGAGTGCAAAAAGGAACTTGCTTGAAGGACACATAACATCACTATGAAGACCTGGAGCAGTGGCACGTTCATCGTGGGTCTACCCCCCAAAGGCTGTCGAAGCAGAAGAGGAGGACAGCATGGGGGCCAAACCACTGCAAATCCCCCCGGCCCCTCACGGGGCCTGAGAGCCTGGGAGTGGCTTCGGTCACCTGGGCAAGTACCATTTCTCTCAGCACAACACGTACAACAACACCATTTTTTCTGCACCGAGAAATGACTCCCCGGCAATAATTTTTCGAT
The DNA here is from genome assembly GCF_032717465.1 of Coenobita brevimanus. Classification (NCBI taxonomy): domain Eukaryota; kingdom Metazoa; phylum Arthropoda; class Malacostraca; order Decapoda; family Coenobitidae; genus Coenobita; species Coenobita brevimanus. The sequence continues at coordinate 32,553,317 of NC_137051.1, read as the reverse complement.
GACTTCTTCTAGCCGGGGACATTGAGAGCAATCCAGGATCCACCAACAGATACTCATGTCCAACATGCTCAAAACCTATCACGTCGAGCCGACAGACAAATGGTTCAGTTCAGTGCAATTCCTGCAAGAACTGGACCCATTACACCTGCACAACACTTGCATCCAGAAAACATTACACAAACACCTGGACCTGCTCCTTATGCTCCTTCCCACCACCCACTGACCCCCCCCACCAACCCTACTCCTACTTCCTCCACACCTCCTCAGCCAAACCCACTGATACTTTCCACACCAATCCCCCACCCCCACCCATTCCACCTCATCCTAATCCACCCCAACCCTTACCTCCATCACAACCTTCTCCTACCCCTACCCCTCCACCCACACCAACACCTCCCCCCTGTGCTGTAGCTGCCAACACACATCGCACACACAACATAAACATCCTTCAATTAAACATAGATGGAATAAACACTAAAAAACAAGAACTCACAGAATTCATCAAACAACATAACATACACAATGTCATCTTATAAGAAACAAAACTACACAGAGCACAAAAAACACCTAGCTACATTTCATAATTTCACCACCATTTGACAAGACCGGGCCAACGGCGGTCGTAGTGGACTCATCACCCTGGTACACAAATTTATTACCTTCTCAGATACCAGTGTACACACACAGTCACTTCTCCCCCCACATGACACCACAACAGAAATACAATCAATTAAAATATGTACTGGTAACAAATCACATATAACAATCACCAACACATACATTTACCCCAATCGTCCCCCACAGTACCACACAATTACTCTCCACAAATACACCACATCAATAACATCACTAATATGAGAGAGGGGTGTGTGAGTTGGGAGCAGGGCAGTGAAATGGCGGGGGACAGGACGACGTGGAGGCGATTTGTTTGTGGCCACCCCAAACGGGATTGAGGCGTCTGGCAATAGATAGATAGATAGATAGATTAACATACCCAACATCATCCTGGGTGGTGATTTCAACGCCAAGGCGTCGGCTTGGCATGTCAACAACCCTGACACAGACAGAGGGCTGGTACTACAATCCCAAACAGATCATCTTTTCATACTGAATAATCTCCATCAACATACCCATATCCCACACCAAGCCCTCTTCCTCTCATCATCCCCGGACATCACCTTCTGTTCCCCAAACCTCGCCCCCACAACATCCTGGAGAATGGTCAAAACCCTTGGCTCTGACCACCTCCCAATCATCATCACTACCAAAACCTGAATCACCTCAGCTGGCCACAGACACACATATAGTACACTAATTATAAGAAAGCCAACTGGGAGGCATTCACAACTGAAACAACCACATTTTGAAACATTAAACAGTACACCCATCACAAACATCAACGCTGCTGTGCGCACTTTCAATACAATTATACAAAATGCAGACAGAAGACATCCCTAGAGACAACAGGAAGAGACACAACCCTAACTTCACACCAGAAATTCAAGGCCTCATGTCAACGGTACACACTACGACACTCCCCAACACCCCATACACAAGACACCGTACAACAAATACAAGAACTCAACACTCAAATAAACAATATTAGAACAGGAAACACTAAACTGGAATAATTATCTCCAAACACCTGACCACAAAACAAGCCACCAAACTTTACAAAACACTAAACAGCACCACACTCTCCAACAGCAACACTACACAATCACACGCATCCATCATAACAACAGACGCCATACCTTCAAACAAACAACAAGCAATCTCTCTCATCAATCACTTTTCACATGTCGGCCATCTAAACCCACATCGCGACAACCGACGTTATCATCTGACGTAAGAGAGAGCTCCCCACAGACCTAGACTACGTACCTTTCACTTACAACCAGACGAAACACATCATCAGCAACTCTAAGCACTCATCTGCCTGTGGACCAGACAACATAAGCAACATTCACCTTAAACACCTTGGACTCCCCTACCACACACACCCCCCCAAAATCCTTGGTGTAACATACAATACATCAATGTCATTTAAACAACACATCACAAACATTAAAAATAAAATAACACCAAGACTCAATGCTTTGAGGTCACTTGCCCATACCCAGTACAACATTCAGACACAACAAAGAAACCACCACCACAGTATACAAACAATACATACGTTCAGTGATGAATTATGCAAGCCCTCCCTGGGCTTCTAACCTGACCAAAACACACTACAACACTCTACAGACCATACAGAACAAGGCCCTAAAAATAATCACAGGCTGCACAGCTACTACACCCATAGACCACCTACATCAAGAAACCAAAGTCCTCAAAGTCAAGGATCACCTAGACATGAGAGGCACCCAGTTTCTTGTTGCAGCCTCCACAAACCCACAACATCCACTACAGTACATGGCAGCACATCCAACCACACCAAGAAACATCAAAACAACACCCAGCACACGATACCATACACAAATACTGTCATCTCTCCCCCCTCGCCCACCTCAGATCAGCTTCCAGAAGCATATCCACACTCACATCACTCGCCGCTCCATTCAGTCACTTAAAGACAACACATAGCTGCATGCACGGCCTCCTGACATCCACCCTTCTGAATCCTATCATCCTCGTGAGGACAGAGTCCACCTGGCCAGGCTGAGATGTGGGCACCATCCAGCCCTCTTTAGCTACCAGAAGAGGCTGGATGACTCCATCGCTGATGCCTGTCCAGGATGCAACACAGCACCCCATACTATTAGGCACATTATGGAAGACTGCATTGCACACAATCACCTACGCCAACAACACAACATACACTCTTTCAGAGCTCTGTGGGAAAGCCCAGTCTTGGCCATGGCCTCCCTAAGGGACTCGGGGCTGTTCAGCCAGACTGCCTAGGGAACGACTACTACTACTACTACTACACCTTGGACCACAAGGCATACAAGCACTCAACAACATATCAAACTACAGCTACTCACACAACACAGTACCCAACATCTGGAAGCATGGCATTATCATCACTATCCCTAAACCCAGCAGAGACCCAACATTACCTTCCTCACACAGCCCCATCACACTCCTCTGCATCCCCTCTAAAATCACTGAACGACTGGTATTACAACTAGTTACACCTCACACCCCCCTAGCCCAATCACAACATGGCTTTGGGCCACTACACTCCACAAACGCTCATCTTACAGACCTTACACAGACAGTTTTTGATTACATGAATTCAGCTAGGCCACCACACAGAACACTCCTAGTCACACTAAACATTAACCAAGCTTTTGATGCCATCCCCCGCCACAACCTCACAAACAAAATATTCAACACAAACACGCACAATAACACAAAAAGATGGCTGGCAAACTACTTAGCAGGCAGATGTGCACATGTAACATTTGTCGGTCAGTCTTTGAACATCAGAAACTTCACAAATGGCGTCCCCCAAAGGATCTGTTTTGTCCCCTATTCTCTTTAACCTACACATGCACGACCTACCCACACCCCATACACCACAGATACACATAGCTTCCTATGCAGATGACATAACACTCCCACGTACACATCAAAATGCAAACACAGCTGCACACATCCTCCAACCTTACCTCAACATACTACACGAATGGTTCATCACAAACAGGCTCAAAATAGCCCTAGCCAATTCTACAGTGACCCTTCTCACACACTGGACAGCAGGGCACAGGCACATTCCACACCTTACCATAAACAACACTCCCCTACCAACCACAAACACACACACACACACACACACACACACACACACACACACACACAAAATCCTTGGTGTAACATACAATAGATCAATGTCATTTAAACAACACATCACAAATATTCAAAATAAAATAACGCCAAGACACAATGCCTTGAGGTCATTTGCCCATACAACATTTGGACACAACAATGAAACCACAACCACAGTATACTCTACAAACAATATATACATTCAATGATGAATTATGCAAGCCCTGCTTGGGCTCCTAACCTCACTAAAACACACTACAACACTCTACAGACCATACAGAACAAGGGCCTAAAAATAATCACAGGCTGCACAGCTACTACACCCACAGACCACCTACATCAAGAAACCAATGTCCTCAAAGTCAAGAATCACCTAGAAATGAGAGGCTCCCAAATTCTCGCTGCAGCCTCCACAAACCTACAACATCCACTACGCTACATGGCAGCACATCCACACACACCAAGGAACATCAGAACAACACCCCACCCAGCACACGATATCATACTCAAATACAGTCTCTCTTCCCCGTCGCCCACCTCAGATCAGCTTCCAGAAGCATATCCATACTCAAATCACTCGCCGCTCCATTCAGTCACTTAAAGACAACACACAGCTGTATGCATGGCCCCCTGATTCCCACCCTTCCGAATCCTATCTCCCTCGTGAGGACAGGGTCCACCTGGCCAGGCTGAGATGTGGGCATCATCCAGCCCTCTTAAGTTATCTGAGGAGGCTGGATGACTCCATCGCTGATGCCTGTCCAAGATGCAACACAGCACCCCATACTATTAAGCACATTATGGGAGACTGCATTGCACACAATCACCTATGCCAACAACAAAACACACTCTTTGAGAGCTCTGTGGGAAAGCCCAGTCTTGGCCATGGCCTTCCTTAGGGACTCGGGGCTGTTCGGCCAGACTGCCTAGGGAACAACTACTACTACTACTACTACATCACTATGAGCTCACTAGCAAAAAGTGAAGTTGTTCGGGATTGGAAAAGAGCAAATGTGGCCCCCATATACAAGAGAGGAAACAAGGAAGCCCCACAGAATTATAGGATGGTATCACTAACCAGTGTTGTTGCAAAAATTTGTGAGATCCTAGTGAAAGACCGATGGATCAAATACCTGAAAGGAACTAATACAATAACAGTCAATCTGGCTTCAGAAAGGGAAGGTCATGTACTACATACCTACTAAGCTTTTACTCGAGTGATAGATGGTACGCAAGAGAGGGATGGATGGACTGATTGTCTTTTTGGACCTAAAGAAAGCATCTGACAACGTACAGTACATCCTTGAACTTTGCGATTCACCAATTTTTGCAAGGTAGTTTCAAAAGTCATGTATTTTTTAACATTTACGAACTCTGCGAGTGATCACACACTTTGCGAGGTCAAGAGGTGGGACAGTCGTCTTCCTGCACTACTTTGCCACGCGGAGTAGTGACGTCATGGTTCACTGGGCGTACTGTGCCTCCTAGTTCAGTGGTCTGCCGCCCGACCATGTTTGTTTGCACTTGTTCCCAACCAAGGTCACTGACCCTCACAATTTCGTGGTGCTCCTCGCAATATCCCAGAAGTCTAACCTTGCATGAGTGTTGTCACAGTGCCAAACGGGTAAGAAGAACAAGAAAAGAAATTTGGAGACCAAGTTGAAAATGATTGAAAGGGAAAAAGCAGGTAAAGGTAACTCTGCTATTGGTCGGGAGTTTGGTGTTGGTGAATCGACAGTGAGAATGATTTTAAAGAACAGTGAACAAATTAAGCATGCAGCAAAGAACTATGGAGGTGCTTAATTTGATGGTAGAATGCAGGTGACCAGCAAAAAAGTGCTAATAAGAATGGAAAGGTATCTTGTTCACTACATACAAAGAAAGGAAAAGAAAGGGGTTTGTTTCATATCTCATCGTAAAATTAAGAGGTAGAGTCGAGAAAGTGGGAAAAAGTGCTTACCTTGACGTGATGTTGACCAATTTGCCTATAATTCATATATTTAATTGTTTCAATTTTGCGAATTTTGATTTTGCGAGGGTTTTTGTCAACCACATTCTTGCAAAATTGGAGGAAGGACTGTACCACACAGGAGATTGCTGTAGAAACTGGAACTCATAGGAGGTCTAAAAAGAGCTTTACTTAAGTGAATGAGATTTTTTTGAGGACAGGGAGATGAGAACAGTCATAAAGGACCAGCAGTCAGAGCGGTGTAGAGTAATTAGTGGTGTACCTCAAGGGTCAGTTTTGGCACCAGTCATGTTCCCGGTGTATGTAAATGATATGCCGGAAGAAATGGACAGTTATATAAGTCTATTTGCACATGATGCTAAGCTGTTAAGGAAAGTGAAAAAAGAATAAGACTATAAACAGCTGCAAATGGACTTTGATAAGATATCTGACTGAAGTCAAAGGTGGGAAAAGCAGTTTAATGTGAAGAAATGTAAAGTAATGGAATTTGGAAAAAGTACAAAGAGACAAACAGGAATATAAAGAATGGAGAACGAATGGATTAGTAAAACTAAAGAAGAGAATGACTTAGGGGTACTGTTTTCGGACAACCTTTAGCCAGAAAATTACATAATCAAGATCACCAGAGATAAATATAACCTTTTTGAGAAACATAAGAAATGAGTTTACTTACCTGTACAAAGAGTTGATGAAAAAGTTAATTGTATCAATGATTTGCCTGAGGTTGGAATATGCAGCAGTGGTATGGACATCAAATAAAGAGAAGGATATCAGGATTGAAAGAGCACAAAGAGCAGCAGTGAAGATGGTACCTGGCATGAGATAATTATCATACGAGGAAAGACCTTTTAGTGGTAGGTGGGGGTGCTCACCATCCACTCACTCGATGTAGTGCTGCTCTCGGGTGTCTGTCCTTTCCTTTCCTCCTCCCTTTCTTTCCTTCCTCTTCTATCGTTCTTTACTTCATCCTTTCCTCATCCTTCTGCCTATGAGTGACTCTACACTGAGTGACAAGCCAAACGGTTTCCTGTACACCAGGAAATCATTTTCTACGCTGGGTGGTAACCATATAACCAAATTATGGTGCCTGGTGATTTAGTGGGTAATTACAGCACTCCAATCAGATTGAGCATGTGAAGGTTTATATCCAAGGGGTGGTTGGGGTGTATTGCTCAAGTAATGCCACTCAGGGATGAGGGAGGCTGGTCACTCTCATCTTAAATGTCAGGACCAACTTGCCAAGCCCCAGGCTCCTACGCTCCTCATAGGGCAACATGGGATTGGATGATGGATGGAGGGATGGAAAGACTCTTTAGACTAAAACTCCCAACCCTAGAAAAAGAAGAACAAGTTGAGATCTGATTAATGTGTACAGAGTATCCAAGTGAATGGAGAAGCTTGATGGGGAGGACCTGTTTTCGTGGGATGAATGCAAAACGAGGGGTCATGGAAAAAAGTTATAGCTAAAGGACCACATGCAAGAGAGACATCATGAAATACGGCATCCCTTGCAGAACTACTGATGCATGAAATAAACAGGATAAAGAGGTGATAATGCCAAGGATATTCATGATTTCAAAACCAAGCTGGATGTTAGTAGTTATGGAGACAGGACGGTACAAGCAGAGCTTCTTTCCTGTAAGTCACAACTAAGTAAATACAACTAGGTAAATACACACACACACACACACACACACACACACACACACACACACACACACACACACACACAGATGATGAAAATATGAAAAAAAGTAATGATAAGAAAAGATCTAAACTCCAATGAGAGAACTAAACTAAAAACACTGCTGGAAGAGACTTAAAATGAAAATGAGGAAAGATCAGAGAGACAAAGAGAAGTATTTTTTTGGAGAGTGAAGGACATGAAACCCAAAAACAAGGTATATAAAGAGAATAAAGAGAAAAGTACAATATGATTTGGTAGGCCTAGGAAAAGTTAGGGCAAATAAGGAAGTGATTAAGAAGACTCAGGCTCTTAAGTTAAAGATAATGTACCGTATACAAATGTGGATGGACTGATAAAAAAGAAACTAGAACTTGGTGACTGTGTTAGGGGAAAAAGAGCCACAAGTGGTATGTTTAGCTGAAACTAAATTAGAGAGTGAATTTGATGCAAATGTGCTTGGTTGGAAAGATTATAATGTGTGGGAGAAAGACAGGGAAGGTAAGTTTGGAGGAGGTGCGATAATTCTGACTGATAAAATGGTAAATGCAAAAAGGGTACATTTATAAATAGGACTGTGGAACTACTGGGAGTGGAAACAGTGGAAGAACATGGAGAATAGTTAGACAAAGTAATGATGTACATGCTACCACGGACCAGAGCATGGAACAGGGATGAGTAGGAACAGTTAATGAGTGAGTCTCTAGATATGTTAACCCCTACACCGCGGGCTTGTTTACCAATGACTTGCGTGTGCCGCGGGGTTATTTGGGCTCCGACAGACTCTCAAAAAATATTTGCCAAAAATCAGTTACTAGTCCTAGAATAATAAAATTACATATGCTTATGGCACATACCTTCAGCTTTCTCCTGGAATGATTGTTGAGCCTTCGTCAGTTACCGTAGGACTTGTGGAGACCTCTGAAGTAGGGTAACGAAGTCTCCACTTTACACTTCCCGACAACCCGTAATATGATTACCACAGCCAGATACAAACACTATAAACACTATTCTACAATTTTCAAGTAGTTTGGGATCCATACTCAAAAAAAAAAAACACTGTGAAAGCAATGGAAATTACGAGAGCGTCTGATCGTCGCACTGGCACTAGTTCGCTTTTGTTACTCTGTCATTTATTATTCATAAACCCCCTCACACTTTATATTTCTATTACTATATAACACTTATATATATCTACAGTCTTTATCCATAAGTTTCCTTCAGTAGTATTAGTTTATTGTCACTGTAGGGATTCAATTTCTTTCAGTAAAATACGTAGCATTCACTTTCTCGTCCTGTATACTGGCATTGAGAGTGAATGTCACTTTCATCTTCACTCTCATAACTCATAGCATTCAGACATACTAGAGTGAAACTTTCACTTTCATTACTCCTAGGGTATATACTCGTATTCTTATAATACTACTCATTTACATTTCTATTTACGTTCTCTATTTTATTTACGTTATTTACATTTCTATTTTATTTACACTGTGTTGTGCACTGTCACTTGAAATAAATTATAAAACTATTTTCCATTGTTCACGTATATTTAAATTCATTACTTTCACTTGCTGTTTACACATTATTTACAATTCCACTTGCACTGTTTTACTCAATAGAAAGATCGTAGTCACTCTTTTATCAATTGTCGGCCCTTTACCTCTTTCCACACGAGGTTTAGTAGGGGGTAAAGGTCACAGAGCCATTTGCATGGGGGTGAAAAAAGGCCTTGAAGTCAGCAAGAAGAAACATACATCCCCTCACTTCGGAAGATGAGAGTAAACTGATAACGCAGGGCCAGCCTGGAGGCCTGTTTAGGGGTTATTCAGAGTTACCAATATTGGTTCTTGAAACAGCTAAGTCTAGCACTGATATGATTGGCAGGAAATCTAGACAATACATTATAAATTTGGTAGTTCCAGGTGAATGTAAATATCACTTAGGCTTCTCCCTTCCCTCCTTACATGTATATTTATTACGAAAATAGATTAGAGGCCTACTTAGGAGATATATAATCAGAGCTACCAATGTTAAATCTTGAAACAGCTTTGTGTAGCACTGATATGATTGGCAGGAAATCTAGACAATACATTATAAATTAGGTAATTCCAGGTGAATGTAAATATCACTTAGGCTTCTCCCTTCCCTCCTTACATGTATATTTATTACGAAAATAGATTATACGGCATATTTCAAGGGGAAAAAAACAGCGAAAATTAGCGAACGAGTGCACGTGAGGTGTTGTCAGGTGATAATTAGCCAATTCCAGGTGTATGGCACTCTCACTTACCTTATTTCTTTCTTGTATATATTATTTGGTATAAGAATACGACATAGGGCTTATTTCAATGGATGAAATCAGTGAAAAATTCCAGGGAAGATTTACTTAGCGTAGCATGGCCGGGCAGGCGAGAGGATAGGGTAATGGAGGGGGGGTAGGGAGGGGAGTCAAGAACGGGGAGAAATGGCTAAATTGTCAACAATGGATGGGAGTACAGATGAGATTAGGAGTGCTGACTAGTGTTGGACATTGGCAGTACTGATAGATGATACAAGCCCCCACTTGGAAGCCCGGGTGAATTCAAAATAACACAGAATCACAAAAGCGACGCCCCACGGTATGATCCCTTGCTCCCAAGCGTCACGAAAGTGACGCCCCGCGGTTAAGGGGTTAAGGAAGATAATTGAGCAGAGAAACAGGTTGCTGCTAGTGGGTGATTTTAATTGTAGAGAGGTCGATTGGGAAGACATTGATGCAGGTGACCTAGTGGAAACCTGGGGGTACAGACTGATGGAGCTGGTAATCAAAAACATGTGAATACTGTCAGTCAGAGATAATACAAGAATTTGGGGAGATGAGAAACCATCAAAACTGGATCTGATTTTCACAAGAAACTGTAATGATATACAGAAATTACAGTATCAATGCCCCCTAGGAAAGAGTGATCACCTTGTTATGGAGATGGAGGTACAGTATTGGGTGGGGACACAGGAGAAAGAGATGAGACATATCAACAAAACAGATATAACTAAGGGAGTTACTTCCTACAATGAGACAGGGAAGAGAAGGGGATGTAGGACTGAGTTATCCCCGTACCCTGAAGATTGGGTCTATGAATGTGCGTGGATGTAGTACGATTGAGGCTAAATTGGAGAAAACTGGGAGAATGCTTGTGAGAAGAAAGTTGGATAAGTTAGCTTTGAGTGAAACAAAGATGAAAGGGAAAGGTGAGTCTAAGTTCGGATGTGTGAATGAAAGATTGTCAGGTGTTCATAGAGGAAGGGCGAGAGGTGTGGCCTTGTTAGTGAGCCTGGAAGTGCAGCATTGTGTGACTGAATGGAAGGAGGTGTCCCTGAGACCGCTGTAGGTGAAAGCAAAATCTGAACGTGAGTTGTGGGTACTTGGGAGAGAATATGGGCCTGGTAGCGAAAGGGATGAAGAAGAGAGGGTGTCTTTCTGGAATAATGTTGATGAGTGTCTGCAGTGTTTGGGGGCGAATGTGAATGTGGTAATGAAGGGAGATCTGAATGCTAGAATGGCAAATGTAGCAGCTGAAGGTGTAGTTGGTAGGTATGGTGTGTCTGGAAGAAATGAAAATTGGAAACGCATGATAGAGATGTGTGTTGAACAAGAGATGGTGATTGGAAATACCTTGTCTGGGATGAAAGATATTTATAAGTAGCTATACATGGGTGAGACAGGAGGGTGGAAAGGTTGTTGACAGAGCATTACTGGACTATGTGGTTGTGTCCAGTAATGTAATAGGAATATTGTTAAATGAGAGAGTTTTCAGAGAGGAGGGTGGAGGTATGTCTGACCACAGCCTGGTGGAGGGAAAGTTGAGAGTAGGTAAGAGATGGGTGAGAGCTAGGAGAGTTAGGTGTGGCAGGGAGGTTTTGAGAGTGAGTGAGTTGGATATAAGAGAGAAAATTATTGAACATATGGAGAAATTGAAAGATGACTGGAATGCAGTGAAAGATCAGCAGAATGGCAGGTGTTTAAGATGCTGTGGTGGGGCATGCTGAAGAGGTGTGTGGTGTGAGACGAGTGGGTGGTGGTGTAAGAAAGGGAAGTGAACGGTGGTGCAAGGAAGTAAGTATGGCTGTGGCTGAGAAAAGATGTGCATATGAAGTGTGGCTGCAGAGGAAGGATGAGGTGTCATATGAGAGGTATAAGGAAAAGAGGAATAGGGCGAGAAGGGCTGTACATGATGCTAAAGTGGCAGCAGATGAGAGGTGGGGTAGGCAGTTGACTGAAATTTTTTCGACAGAATATGAAAATGTTTTGGAAAGAGGTGAAAATGGTGGGAAAGGGAGAGTCTGGGAAGGAAGAGTGAGTAAAAGCAAAGGATGGAAGGATGTTAATCAAGATGGATGCAGTATGGAAGAGATGGGCGTAGTATTTTGACAGATTGTTAAATGTAGATGTGGTAGGTGGGGGCGCTCTCCATCCACTCACTTGATGTAGTGCTGCTCTCGGGTGTCTGCCCTTTCCTCTCCTCCATCCTTCTTTTCATCCATCCTCTTCTGTCTTTCTTTCCTTCATTCTTTCCTCTTTCTTCTGCCTGCGGGTGACTTTACACTCCCTCTTGTGTCTTTGTTTCCTTCATTCTTTCCTCTTCCTTCTGCCTGTGGGTGACTCTACGCTGAGTGACAAGCCAAAAGGTTTCCTGAATACCAGGAAACCATTTACTATGCCGGGTGGTAACCATATAACCAAATTTTGGCTCCTGGTGGTTTAGTGGGTAATAACGGTGCTCCAGTCAGATTGAGCCAGTGAAGGTTTACATCCAAGGGGTGGTTGGGGTTTATTGCTCATGTAATGCCACTCAGGGATGAGTGAGGCTGGTCACTCTCATTAAAAGCCAGAACCAACTTGCCTAGCCCTGGGCTCCTACACTCCTCATGGTGCAATGTAGGATTAGATGATGGATGGATGGATGTTAAATGTAGAGGAGGAAAGGAAGGATGAGACTGTGGCGGATGGAAGGGTGCAAGGAATAAATGCGTTGGAAGAGTTGAATGATTCTTTGATCGCGATGGAGGAAGTAGAGAAGGCAGTAAAGGAGGTGAAAACAGGGAAAGCTGCAGGTATGGATGGGTGTGTTGTGGAATGCCTGAAAGGTGGTGGAGTGACTACTGTTGAGTGATTAGTAAGATTGTTGAATGTGTGTTTTGTGAGAGGTATGGTGCCAACTAACTGGGCAAGTGCTTGTGTGGTTCCACTGTATAAAGATATGGGTGATAAGTATGAATGTACTAGCTTTAGGGGTACAGTATAAGTCTGTTGAGTGTTGTAGGTAAGGTGTATGGTAGAGCGTTAATTACGAGAGTTAGAGAGGGTACAGAGGAAGTGGCTGGTGATGAGCAGTGTGGCTTTAGGAGAGGGAGGGGATGTGTGGATCAGGTGTTTGCTGTGAGACAGGTGTGTGAAAAGTATTTAACGAAAGGTAAGGATATGTTTTGGGCATTCTTGGATTTAGAGAAAGCGTATGATAGAACTGATGGGGAGGCTCTGTGGACTGTTTTAGGATTGTAAGGACTTGATGGAAGGCTGCTAAAAGGAGTGAAAAGTTTTTATGTAAACAGTAAAGCATGTGTAAGGGTGGGAAATATTGTGAGTGATTGGTTTCCTGTAAGAGTGGGGCTGAGGCAGGGATGTGTGATGTTGCCTTGGTTGTTTAATATTTATATGGATGGTGTTGTAAGGGAGGTGAATGCAAGAGTGTTAGGTGGAGGTTTGAGTCTGGCGAATGCTAATGGTAGAGAATGAAATCTGAAACAGCTGCTGTTTGCAGATGATACTGCACTGGTGGCTGACTCAGAGGAGGGATTGAGACAGTTGGTAGAGGAGCTTGGAAGGGCGTGTGAAAACAGTAAATTGAGAGTAAATGAGAATAAGAGTAAAGTGATGAAGTGTACAAGGTTGGTAGATGGTAGGAGGATGAATATAGTTCTGAATGGTGAGTTCCCTGAGGAGGTAGAGTGTTTTAAGTATATACAGAACAATCTCGTGCCATAGAAAACCGTGCCATAGAAATAACTAAACTTATGGGAAAAAGGAATGTGGTTCTGGACTTTCACCCAGAGTCCCCCTTCTCACCCCACTTTTCCCCATTTGCCTCCACTTTACACAGGCACACAATCAAGCAATTAGTCAGTGCTTGTATTACACATAACAACAAGCACAAAAAAACGGGAGGGTGATCAGCCTTGTGTCTACTTGGGCATAATACAGTCGTTTGTAAAACCGGTATGAAATGGTTAGTGACAGAGCACCTACCTCTACGACAAAGTATAATGCCTCCCATCATCATCATCACGTACTGTATATGAGAATGATTACTGATGTGTTAAATGCGAGTTTTGTTGACACTTGAGCATGCAAACTTCATCAAATAAACTTCTTCAATCAGTGCTGGACCAGGCAGCCTTCGCCATCTTTAATGTTTTGGTCAGTCAGCTGATCAGCTGACAGACCAAAACATTAAAGATGGCGGAGGCTAACTGGTCCAGCACTGACTGAAGAAGTATTTGGTGAAGTTTGCATGCTCAAGTGTCAACAAAACTCACATTTAACACATTAATAATAATTCTTATATACGTGATGATGATGAGCGGAGGCATTATACTCCATCTTAGCTCAGAGATAGGTGCTTTGTCACTAACCTGTTCATAGCGGTTTTACTCTTCACAATACCCAAAGAATCTTTAATGTTTCATTACTTAACACAATGAATTTGGTGAAGTGTAACCTCTTCATAAGAGAGAAAAAAGTCCACAGTTGGAGCAGTTATAGTATGGAGCCGAAGTGGTCGCCATCTTCTTTGTTTGCAAACAGGGGAGTGCACCGGCCACCAGGGGAATTTGTCCGTGTGTTTCAAACCTTACCTTGCCGCCACGCCATAGATATTTTATGCGCGTGGTTCTTTTTTTGGTTCTGGCACCTTGCCGTGTCACAGAAAACCACGGCATGGAAGTCCGTGCCCTAGGCGACTTGACTGTATTTAGGGTCACATGTTGCTGTGGATGGAAGAATACATGCAGAAGTGAAGTTTCGAATGAACGAAGTAGGAAAGATGCTGGGAGGAATGAAAAAAATGTTTAGATGTCTTTTGCTTTGAATGGATGTAAAGAGGGTTGTGGTACCGACTGCATGATATGGGGCTGAAATGTGGAATATGGGTGTAGCAGAGAGGAAAAGTTTAAATGTAACAGATGAGGTGTCTGAGAAGTATGTGTGGAATGACGCGTATGGACTGAGAAATGATGACGTGCGAAGGGGTACTGGACTTGTGTAAAAGATGGCTGATCGAGTTGAGCAGTGGGTGTTGCAATGGTCTGGGCATATGGATAGAATGGATAATGAGTGATTGGTGAAAAAGATAACTGGATCGGATGTGAGAGGTGTAAGGCTGAGAGGAAGACCACGAACAGGATGGATGGACAGTGTGAAGAGAGCGATGGATGCAAGGGGGATGACTGTTGAGCAAGGAAGAGTGGCTGCGCGTGATAGGAATGACTGAAGAGAAACTGTGAATGAATAAATGATGACGTGGCCCTGAGGGGGATATTCTCCCGCATTTGGTCTGATCGGTTGATTAGGTCAGGTGTGGGTAAGGGGATGGGTCCATTATGATGCAGCAGGGGTAAACCAGCTCTGCTGTTGGGCCCTGCTGCGGATGTCACTGACTGCACTACGCAGTTGACCTTTGTGCAGTGTGGTGTGGTGAGGATCTGTCCCATCTCCCTTTGGGGCTAAGATGAGAATGAATGTGTGTGTGTGTGTGTGTGTGTGTGTGGATGAGTCAATTGGGAGTGTGTCGTCCTGTCTCGGCTACCTCCCTGTCCTTGGGGGAAGCAGCCTAGGTTTATAGACAGATAGATGGGAAGAGAAGATTTTGACTCTTTAAGACAGTAGTTTGGAAATACAGACTGGAGTAAAATGGAGGGGGAGGGAGGGGGAATATCCAAGAAAAATATAATACCGTTATAAAAATACAGTTGTCGCCTATGGCACGGACTTCTTATGCCACGGTTTTCTATGACACAGCAAGGTGCCAGACCCCCCAAAATGAACCACGCACATAAACTATCTATGGTGCAGGTGCAGGAAGGTTTGAAACACATGGGCAAATTCCCCTGGCAGCGCACTCCCTTGTTTGTAAACAAAGAAGACAGTGACCACTTCAGCTCCATACTACAAGTGCTCCAATTGTAAACTTTTCTCTCTCTTATGAGGAGGTTAAACTTCACCAAATTCATTGTGTTAGGTAATGAAACATTAAAGATTCTTTGGGCATTGTGACTAGTTTATAGGTTTGTTCGTAAAACCGCTATGAACGGGTTAGTGACAAAGCACCTATCTTTGAGTAAGATGAAGTATAATGCTTCCCATCATCATCATCATGTATGTAAGAATGATTATTAATGTGTTAAATGTGAGTTTTGTTGACACTTCAGCATACAAACTTTATCAAATAAACTTCTTCAACCAGTGCTTGACCAGGCAGCCTCCGGCATCTTTAATGTTTTGGTCGGTCAGCTGATCTGTGTCTACTTGGCCGAGCTTTTTTTCGCTTGATCTACGGTGCATGGTATTGCCTAAGTAGACACAAGGCTGATCACCCTCCTATTTTTTGTGCCTATTGTTACATGTAATATATGCAGTGACTGATTGCTAGATTGTGTTCGTGTGTAAAGTGGGGAAAAATGGGGTGAAAAGGGAGACTAAGGGCGAACGTCCAGAACCAAATTCCGTTTTTCTCATAGGTTTAGTTATTTGTATGGCACGGTTTTCTATGGCAAGGGCTCGGTCCAGAACCAATTAGCCGTGCCTTAGGCAACTTGACTGTATATGAGGAAGGAGTCAGAAACCAAGTTCCGAAAGTTGCTGCAAAAAAGGATGCCAGAAAAACTGGTTTATTAAAAGATGTAGGGAGGCACTTGAAATTAGGAATAAAGAATGGGATAAAGTAAGAAAAAGATATAATAAGAAAGTTTGGAAGGAGTACAAAGAAGTGAGATAATAAAAAAATATGTTAAAGAAGGGAGAAGGAACAAAAATACAAAAAGGATATCATTAATGAAAGCAAGAAAGAATCAAAGCTGTTCTACAGGTTTGTTAATAGTAAAATGAGAACAAAGAACAGGATAGTGAGACAGAGATGGTGATGTAATACAGTATATGAAATAAGAAGAGGATGTGTATAACATAATGAATGATATATTGCGGTCAGTATATGTAACAGAGGAGGAATTCCTAGAATCTGTAACAGAGATGCAACCCCTGAAACTGGAAACAATAGTGGCTGAGAGAAATGAGATACTTCAGTGATGAAGGATACAGATGTGAGAGAGGCAATGAGATCTGATGAAGTACAGTAAAACCTCGATATAACGGACTTCAATAGACCAGAATTTGCTTTTATTGGACTTGAAGAGCTACCAGACTAAATTCCTTTATATCAGAAAATGTCCGATAAAGCCAGAAGCAGTCCAGACTGCCTGACCACTTCAGCTATGTTCACCACAATAAAGTAAATAAAAGACATGTTTGTCAGTGTACAGTAATGTATTATTATATATTTTATACCATCTGATTAATGTAGTGAAGGTATACTACAGTACAGTACTGCAATGATAATGAAAACAGCTTAAAAACCGCTCGTGCCATCCAGACTAATGTCTGATATATTGGAAAAAGTCCGGATTAGCAGGGGGAAGTTCGGATGTCAATTTTATCGGAATTTCTTTTTTCGGAATGGCTTCGGCCCCAATTAGTCCGTTATAGTGAAGTTTTACTGTAGCTGGTTGGATCTTGAAAGAAAGCACAGACCAGTTAGTGAGGCCTATGTATGACATTATAAGGTTTTCCATAGAAAGCGGGGAGCTACTGTACCTACTGAATGGTAAAGAGCAAATATAGTTCCAATTCATAAAGGTGGTGACACAGAGGGCCCACTAAACCACAGACCGGTCTCCCTTGCTAGTATAGTTTGCAAACTATGTTAAAAATGTCATCAGAAAAAGATAGATAAAATTCCTTGAAGGGCATATGGTAATAACGTCCAAGCAATCTGGATTCTGAGAAGGGTCGTCTTGTGTTACAAACTTGTTGAGCTTCTACAGTAGAGTGATGGACATTGTTCATGAATGGGAAGGATGGGCAGACTGTATTTACCTGGATGTAAGGCTTTTGATAGAGTGCCACACAGAATATTGTTATGGAAACTGAAAATCCTATGGAGGTGTACATGGGAAATTGTTTAAATAGATGAAAAATTATTTGATAGAAAAACAAATAAGAACCGTAATTAGAGAAAAGTTTTCCCAGAGGGAAAAGGCAACTAGTGGAGTGCCCTGGGGTTTGGTGTTGGTCCCAATCATATTCTTGATATAGGAAACCCTTGATATAACATACCCCGGTATTGCAAATTTCAGATATAACGAACGGCCAAAACGCGACTGAACTTCCCCCAGATTTTGCAAACAAAGGTCACTAAATGAGGGTGAAGTTCAGGAATCAGCCCATGGTGACAACAACATCCCTTCCTGGCATAGTAAGTGTACTGTAAGAGTACTACATTATACTGTATTATTATAAGTATTGTATTTATATGTACAACTTCATACAGTATTGCATTTATATGTACAGGCCATAAAAAAAATTTCGGCACCCTTACGGCACGATACATTATGCCACACCACACGAAGCATTCTGAATCAGCTCCTGAATTACGTTGCGTTGTTGATATCCCTAGCCTTGTGTTGCTGGTGTGTGTCAGTTCGTCTGCTAATGATGAAATCCAGTGGGATAGGGAGAGAGGTAGAGGGGCACCAACCACACCACGTATTCTCGTCGTCTGTAACAGTGATCGTTGCCAAATGTATCAGAGCAAGGGGTGTCGAAAATTTTTTGAGAGGGTGTACAACTTCATACAATATTGTATTTATATGTACAACTTCATAAATCATTGAATTCTCTATGTAAAACTTCACAGAGTTGGTTCAGGTTATGTTTGAACATGTAGGACCGAACGACTCCTCTTATATAGCAAACTGAGTTTGATCATCCCACGGAAATACCGACCCCTCGTATATAGCAAACTTTCGGATTTAACGACCCACCCCTCTCCCAAATGAGTTCGTTATATCAAGGGATTACTGTATATATAAATGACATGCCTGATTGGTTGAGTACTTTTAGGAGTTTATTTGCTGACAATGCAAAAAATTATGAAACATATGAAAGAAGTATTGTGGTGGGTGGGGGGGCTCACCATCCACCCACTCAATGTAGTGCTGCTTTGGGTGTCTGCGCTTTCCTCTCTTCCTTCCTTCCTCTTGTCTTTCTTTCATTCTTTCTTCTTTCTGCCTACAGGTGCCTTTACATTCCCTCTTCTGTCTTTCTTTCCTTCATGCTTTCTCTTCCTTCTGCCTATGGGTGACTTTATACTCCCTCTTCTGTCTTTCTTTTGTTCATTCTTTCCTCTTCCTTCTGCCTATGGGTGTCTCCACACTGAATGACATCCCAAATGGTTTGCTGTACACCAGGAAACCATTTACTATGCTGGGTGGTAACCATACATATAACCAAATTATGGTGCCTGGTGGTTTAGTGGGTGATTAAGGTGCTCCAATCACACTAAGTCAGTGCAGGTTTATATCCAAGAGATGGTTGGGGTTTACTGCTCACATAATGCCACTCAGGGATGAGAGAGGCTGGTCACTTTCATTTTAAATGTCAGGACCAACTTGACTAGCCCTGGTTCCTAAGCTCCTCTGTGGGCAACACAGGATTGGATGATGGATGGATGAAAGGAGTAAACTGTTGTAAGGAACTACAAAAAGATCTAGAAAAACTCTATGGGTGGAGTCAAATGTGGAAAATGGAATTCAATACCGTACTATAGTCGCGGCACGCGCACGACTCTGAGGTTGTTATTATCGTGCCCAGGCAACCTACCATTCAAAAGTGCATCTGATTTCGTGTATAATATGAGGCACATGTGATTCGTGTATAATATGTTTGTGTATAATTATATTCGTGTATAATATATTCGTGCAAAATAATATGATTCGTGACAATATGATACAAAATCGGACGCACTTTTGAATGGTAGGTTGCTGGGGTACGATAACGACAACCTCACTATATGTCATGTACTGCTGGAAATGGGAGTCAGTGATCAAAGACCAAGGTACATGTTTAACATGGGAGATGAAACAATAAGGAAGGCAAAAGAAGAAAAGAACCCTGGTGTGACTAGAAAGGATAACCCTTCACCACAGAAACATACAAACAGGATTACTGGCAGAACTTATGGGCTACTGACTAACATTTAATTATATGGATGAAGAGATGCTGACAGAATTAACACTGACTATGATAAGACCAAGACTGAAAGATGCAGCAGTGATATGGGCACTACACCTGAAAAAGTACACCAGTAAACGAGAAAGAATACAAAGGATAGCCACAAAATTGACATCAAGCTTGAAGGAGTTGTCTTATGAGGAGAGGTTGGAAAAGCAGAAATTGCCAACCCTGGGAAAGAGAAGAGAGAGGGGATATTTGATTGCAATGTTTAGAGGAGTAAGAGGAACAGAACATGAGGACAGAGAGGACCTCTTTGTGAAAGATGATGGACGAATGAGAGGACATGAATTCAACCTGAAGAAGCGTTGATGCCTCAGTGATGTAAAGAAATTTAGTTTTGCAAACAGAACTATAGACAATTGGAATAATTTAGAGGGAGAGATGGAGTGAGCAGAGAGCATCCATGTGTTTAAATCTAGTCTGGATAACATCTCTAGAAATGAGACGGGACAACACGAGCTTAGCTCAAATCATGTATAATGCAGTTAGGTAAATACATACACACACACACACACACACACACACACACACACACACACACACACACACACACACACACACACACACGTTAGAAAAAAAGAAAGTGGGGGGGGGGGAGTACTGCAAAGATGCATGAGGAGTAACAGTAGTGTACAGTGCAGTACCTAAGAGCTATACTGACACTGTGAAGGCAATGTGCAGCAGACCCTCCAGATACATAGGCTTTACATGCACAAAATCCCCTTGCATGTTGAGAAAAGGAGTACTGTACTAAGGATGTCTTTTGCACATAAAAAGTATCCCACTTGCATGGTGGTGCAAATAGTATCACTCACACAAGTAGTTTTCCTTTTTTTTTTTAACCTCTTAAATGTCACTGTCTTTACCTCTATACCTGGCATATCTATTGCTAAGCTATGGTCACTGAAGATTTTTAGTAAGCAAGTTAGTGTCAGCCATTATGAGTTTTTCCTTCTTTTTTATTGGTTTAAACTTTCTGAATGTCATTATGTCTGCATCTATACAATATTTCCTTCCGAAACATATTTGTAGTTCAGTTGCAGGTTATAAAACATCTCTAGTGGGCAAGTTGGGATCAACCTGGAGGGCTGGTTAACATACAAGCTTTTATAATGAGATATGGATCTTGGCATGTGTGGGCTCTGCTTATGTGATACCCCAAGTTAACATTATGGCTGCATATCTAGTGAATCTACTGTACAGTTAGCATCTTGGAGGGGGAGAGAGAGAGAGAGAGAGAGAGAGAGAGAGCCTTCTGCACGGCCAAAGAACCAGCTATTACACACAGCTAATGAATTTTGGCAGCACTCTAATGCTCCCAGGGGGTAGGGGGTTTCAATAATACTCCCCCAGTATCCCTGCTTGTCGTATGAGGTGACTAAAAGGGTTGGTGGTAGGTTAGTGCCCCACCCTGTAAAAAGAACTAACTAAACAGGCGAACAAAGCACCTCGGACTAAGATGGACCATACATTGACGACCATGGAACGGACAAAGGACATTCTAAGGATGGGAACATGGAATGTAAGAGGAGTGAATGATGAAATGAAAGAGGGAGAGATTGTTCAGATGCTTGAGGATGCAAAAGTGGATGTATATGGATTGACTGAAACTAGATGGAAAGGTGAAAGGGTGAGAGAATGGGAATATGGTTTAGGAATATGTGCGGGAATTAATGAGAATGACAGGCCAAGAGAGGGAGTATGTCTGACGATAAGCAAGAAGTGGAAGGAGAATATAAGAGAGTATGGAACAGTGGGTGCAAGGACTGTATGGGTGAAGATGAAAGTAGGTATACAAACTTGGGCGATTGTATGTGCATATGCGTCGACAGAGGACCGAGTGGCAAGAGTGAAAGTTGAGTTTTGGGCGAGTGTAGAAGCATGTACGGATAAGTTTGAGAGGAGCGAGAGAGTGTTTTTGATTGGAGACATAAATGGCAAAGTTGAGAATGGACGAGTGGATGGAGTGGTTGGTCAGTGGGGTGTGCCAGCTGAAGTAGATGGGAACGGTAGTGCTTTGGTGGACATCGGTGCTAGTAAGGGGCTGACAATAGCCAACACCTTCTTCCGGCATAAGATGATCCAAAGGTATACATGGACAGTCATGAGGATGGATGGTAAATTGCTGAACGAGAGGCAATGATAGATTATGTGCGTGTGGATGAGCGAATAAGAAGACAAGTGTTGGATGCAAGAGTGTGGAGAGGGTAGGGGAATGGAATCTCGGACCATCACTTAGTGATGGCAAAGGTAAGGCTGCAAAGAAAATGGGTGAAGAGACGAAGGGGAAGACAGGAAGAAACAGCTCCTGTGAAGAGAGTAGAGAAGTTGTAAGAGAGTGAGAAAATGGCAGAGTATGACAGCACAGTGGAAGAAAGATTGGGAAGGTATGAGTTAGAGCACACGGAAGGGGTGGAAGAACTATGCAAGATATTCACGGAAGAGACAGGTCCAGCATGTGAGGTGGTTTGTGGAGTGGGGAGGAGATGCAAGGGTGTGCAAGGGACAGCAAGGTGGAATGATGAGGTGACACGATCTCTGGAACAAAAGAAGAGGGCATATAGTGACTGACTAGCGAATATAGGTAGGGGAGAAGATGAGAGAGAGAAGAGAGAGGTATATGTAAGCAGGAGAAGGGAGGTGAAGAGACTGGTGAAGGATAGTAAGAAGAGAGTGGATTAAGAGATTGGGAGGAACCTGAGTGTGAAATGGAGGGAGAGTAAGAAATTAATTTGGAAGGAAGTAAAGAAAGTAAGACAGTGTGAAAGGAGAAACAGTAGGGGAGTGAAAGATAGGAATAATAGATTGTTGGTGGAGAAGAGAGAGAATATAAGATGGAAGGAGCACTTTGAGGATCTGTTGAACGTAAAGAGCGAGAGCAATATCAGTATAAGTGGTTGGGGAATGGCTGGCAGAAGAAGAGATGAGAGGAGAGAGGAAGAGATCAGTAGGGCAGAAGTAGCTGAAGCAATGAAGAAGATCAAGATGGGAAAGGCCCCAGAAATTGATGGAGTGTGTGGTGAAATGCTGAAGTATTGGGGTGAGATTATTGTGGAGTGGATATGGAAGTTGTGTAGATTGACTTAGGAAGAAGGAAGGGTTCCAGAGGACTGGAAATCAAGTATAACTGTTCCTTTATACAAAGGAACAGGGGATAGATAAGTATGTGGTAACCATTGAGGTATTTGCCTTCTTAGTCTCTATCTATCTATCTATTGCCAGACGCCTCAATCCCGTTTGGGGTGGCCACAAACAAATCGCCTCCAAGTTGCCCTGTCCCCAGCCATTTCACTGCCCTGCTCCCAACTCACACCCCCCTCTCTCATATACCTCTCCACCCCATCCCTCCATCTCATCCTCGGCCTCCCCCTCCCTCTTCCCCCCTCCACCTCACTCACATACACTCTCTTCGTCAGAGTTTCACCCTCCATCCTCTCCACATGGCCAAACCACCTCAGCGTGTTCCTCATAACGCTTCCTATCACATCCACATCCACACCACAACGCTCCTTTATATCCTCATTTGTCAGCCTGTCTCTCCACGTGACTCCACAGGCTCCTCTTAAATAACTCATTTCCACTGCTCTCACTCTTGACTTGTGTCCTTCCAACAATGTCCAAGCTTCACTTCCATACGTTAGAGTTGGTATCACAATACTGTCATGTAGTAACTTTTTCACTTCCATGCTCACTTCCCTGTTTCTTATCACTGCTTTCAAAGAACCAGCAACCTTTCTTCCCTGCTGTACCCTTTCAAGCACTTCACCCTCCAAACCTCCATCCTTACTCATCACACTACCCAAATACTTAAACGTACTCACATTTTCCAATTCCTCACCATCTAACCTCGCTGTACATTCACTAACTTCACCTCTCTCAAAGACCATCACTTTACTCTTCCCTACATTCACCTTTAGGTTCCGTTTCTTACACACTCTCTCAAACTCATCCACCAAGCCTTGCAGCTCCCCATCGTCTTCACTCAACAACACAGTATCATCTGCAAACAACAGTACAGGGAGTTTCCAAACACTATCCTCTCTCACCAGGGCCACTCCAACATCCACTACCCTACCTTGTACCTCTTTTATTACCCCATCCATGTACAGATTGAACAACCATGGAGGCATGACACATCCCTGTTTCAAACCAACTTTCAAAGAGAAAAATTCACTTAGTTCACCATCCACACGCACTGCAGCCTTCGCACCATCGTACATACTCTTCACAGCATTCAACAACTTCCCATCTACTCCATATATTCTTAACACTTTCCACAATCCTTGTCTATCCACCCTGTCATATGCTTTCTCCAAATCCATGAAAGTCGCATACAACTTCTTTCCCTTCTCTAGAAACTTTTCCACTAAAGATCTAAGAATGAATATCTGATCTACACAACCTCTTCCCCTCCTAAAGCCTCCTTGTTCTTCTCCAACTAATTTCTCTGTTCTTTCTCTAACTCTGTCTATAAGTATCCTACCATACACTTTTCCTATTATACTAAGAAGACAAATGCCCCTATGATTACCACACACTTCTTTTTCCCCTTTTCCTTTGTACAAGGGAATAATTATACCTGACTTCCAATCCTCCGGGACTCTACCTTCCTCCCAGGCCAATCTGCACATCTTCCACATCCATTCTACTACTATCTCTCCCCCATGTTTCAGCATTTCACCACACACTCCATCAATTCCTGGGGCTTTCCCCGATTTAACTTTCTTCATTGCTTCCACAACTTCTATCCTACTGATTTCTTCCTGTCTTCTCACCTCCCTCCTTCTCCCAGCCATTCCCCAGCCACTTATACTCGCATTACTTCCATCCTCTACGTTCAACAATTCCTTAAAGTGTTCTCTCCATCTGCTCACTTTTTCTCCCTTCTCCACTAGTAATCTACCATTTTTATCTTTCACTCCCCTGCTAACTTCACTTCCACCCTGTCTTACTCTTTTCACTTCTCTCCAGAACATTTTCTTACAGTCCCTCCACTTTACACTCAAATTCCTTCCAAATTCCTCATCCACTCTCTTCTTACTCTCTCTTACTAATCTTTTCACCTCTCTCTTCCTTTCCACATATAACTCTCTCTTCCGCCTCTCAACTTCTTCCACGCCCCTATTTCTCATCCATTCATTGTATGCTTTCTTCTTTTGTGCCACAGCCTGTTTCACCTCTTCAGTCCACCACGCTGTTCCTTGCACCCCCCTCCGTCTTCTCTTCCTTCCACACACCACATCACATGCTGCACATATTTCTTCTGTAAATATCTTACACACACCTTCCACGTCTCCCATCTGCTCCAATTCATATTTGCCCAATCGTTCCTCCACTTCTCTCTTATACTCTGCCTTTTTCTCATCCTCTTGTAACCTTTCCACTCTCCTTGCAACTACTCCTTCCGCTCGTCTTTCCCTTCTTCTATTCCTCCATCTCACTTGCATCCTAATTCTGGCCACCACCAAGTAGTGGTCAGAAAGTCCACTCCCCCGACCTCTATACACTCTTGCATCTTAGTATGATTGCAAAAATATATGATAGAATACTTATTGCTGGGGTTAGGCATATAACGGAGAAGCTACTTGGAGAAGAACAAGGGGGATATAGGAAGGGAAAAGGGTGTGTAGATCATTTGTTCTAAGATGTTTAGTGGAGAAGTATCTAGAGAAGGGAAAGTGTATGCTGCCTTCATGGACTTGGAGAACACATATGACAGAGTAGATTGTCAGGGTATGTGGAAGGTTTCAAGAATATATGGAGTGGATGGGAAATTGCTGAGTGCTGTGATGAGTATGTATGAGGGAGTTAGGACTACGATGAGGGTGGATGGTGAGCTGAGTGAGTTATTTGATCTAGGCTAAATGTGGGACTAAAACAGGGATGTGTGATGTCTCCATGGCTGTTTAATATATTCATGGATGGGGTTGTAAAGGAGGTGCAAGGTAAGGCAGTGGATGTGGGGGTGGCTCTAATAAATGATGGTGAGGTGTGGATGATCCAGTGTAGCTGTCTGCTGATGATACAGTACTGTCGAGCAAAGATGAATAGAAGTTGCAAGGTTTCGTGAATGAATTTGGGAGAGTGTGTAAGAAGAGAAATCTTGAAGTTAATGTAAACAAGAGTAAAATTATGGTGTGTGAGAGGAATGAAGTCACAGAATGCACAGTGAGGTTGGACGGTGAGGATATGGAGAAAGTGTGTGCATTCCAGTACTTGGGTAGTGTAATGAGCAAGGATGGAAGTTTGGGGGATGAAGGTACAGCAGGGAAGGACGGTTGTTGGTTCACTGAAAATGGTGATGAGAAATGGGGAGGTGAGTATGGAAGTAGGTGGTGGCAACCATCATCCACTCACTTGATGTAGTGCTGCCTACTTCTTCCTTAGCCTTTATCATTCTTTTTCTGTGCCTGCCCTCTTCTCTTCCTATTTCTCCCATCTTTCCTGTTAGTTCTTATTGCTTTTCTCTCCTTTACAGGTGGCTTTACATTGAGTGACAAGCCAAATGGTTTCCTGTAAGCCAAGAAACCATTTACAATGCTGGGTGGTAACCATGTAACCAAACCATACGTGCTCCCTACGTGTCAACAAGTGGGTTGGTGGAGGGTTAGTGCTCCTCCCTGTAAAACAAATAACCCAGAGTCAAATGGCCACCCCTTGCGGGATTATGGCGTCTGGCAATAGATAGATAGATAGTATGGAAGTCAAGAAGTCACTGCATGATAGTGCGGTATTGTGATCCCTACCCTGACGTATGGAAGCGAGGCATGGATCTCGCTAGAGGGGAACAAGTCAAGAGTGAGAGCAATGGAAATGAGTTACCTGAGAGAAGCATTTAGCTTGATATGGAGGGACAGGTTGACGAATGAAGAAGTGAAAGAACGTTGTGGGGTGGAGGTGGATTTGATTGAGAGAATTATGAGAAATACACTGAGGTGGTTTGGACATGTGGAGAGAATGGAGAATGAAAGACTGACTAAGAGGGTGTATGTAGGTAAAGTGGAGGGAGGGAGGGGGAGACCGAGGATGAGGTGGAGGGATGGAGAGGTATAGGCCATGAGGGAGGGGGGAGTGAGCTGGGGAGAGGGCAGTCAAATGGTGGGTAACAGAGTGACTTGGAGGCATTTTGAAGGCAGTCAAATGGTGGGTAACAGAGCGACTTGGAGGCACTTTGTCTGCGGCTACCCTTTGCAGGATTAGGGCGTCGGGCTATAGATAGATAGACAGACTCTATGACGCTACAGTAAAACCTCGATATAACAAACTTCAGTATAGTGGAATCTGCTTGTACTGGACTCAAGGAGCCAATCGGACTATATTATTTTATATCAGAAAAAGTCTATACAGCCAGATGCAGCCCGGGCTGCCTGACCACTTCAGCTATGTTCACCACAATTAGGTAAATAAAAGACATGTTTATCAATGTGCAGTACAGTATTATGTATATGGTATATATATTCTACCATTTCATTACTGTAGTGAATGTATAATACAGTACAGTACTGCAATGATAGTGAAAACAGTTTAAAAACCGTTGTAGCAATCAGGACTAATGTCTGACATGTAGGAAAAAGTCCGGGTTAGTGGGGGGAAGTTCGGATGTCACTTTTATTGGAAATTCACTTTTTTCAGAATGGCTTGGGCCCCAATTAGTCTGTTATAGCGAGGTTTCACTGTACTTTGAGCAACTTATGACAACAAGGAGGTATTACAAGAGGTGATGGGAGGAGGCAAATCACATTCAGAGAGCTGAGGAATGGGTGCTTTGCACATTGGCAGTACTGAACACGTGGACTGCGAGCCACAGCTCAGGCTGGGAGGCATCCCATTGCGAGCCACAGCTCAGGATGTGCTGGCCGTGCATCACAAACTTACGCATGGCGCTACACAAAGACGGAGAGAGAGAGAGAGAGAGAGAGAGAGAGAGAGAGAGAGACAGACAGACAGACAGACAGACAGACAGATTTTTTTCTTTTCTTTTCACCAGATGATGCCCTGGATGTTTATCTTCAAGTTTATAATAAACAAAAACAAAAATTTTTTGTTATTATTTCACCACTCCCCTACGCAAACTTATGCATGGCCTTACACAAAGACAGAGAGAGCTTAATTTCTTTTTCACCAGATGATGCCCTGGATGTTTATCTTCAAGTTAATAATAAACAAAAACTAAAATAAAAAACTTTTTTTTTTCTTCATTTTTTTGCACACCAAGGGGTGGGATAAAAAAAAAAAGGTAACTGCGCAATCCACGGGTTAAGGAGGTTAAGCTCACAGTGATGCAGCTACTTACACCAGCAACATGCTTTCATAAACTACAGAGCTTTGCAACATTTCAGTTGGACTATCTTTCAAGGTAACCAAATTGCACCCCATCTGCCTTAGTTGTCTTCCCAGACACTCAGTATTTTTCTTTTTCCATTTAAAGTAAACCCTCAGTCTAGGAGTACCCACTATGCACTATACACATTTTGCATGGGATGATGAAGCCTGACTGATGTGCCCCAGTAAACACAAGGGGGGGAGGGGAGGTATGCACAGGATAATCCCAGAAATCAGACCCTGCTTATGGCCATCTCCCCAAAAGTTTCACTATCAGAGTACATGTGTGGGAAAATAAAATAAAGTATATGTGGGATGATTCCAGAAATCAGGCCTTACTCACAGCCATCACCCCCAAAGTTTCACTGTCAGATCACGAAGACACACGCCCACCCTCACTTAAACAAAACGTTGTGTTTTGTGGGATACTGCTAGAACAAATGCTCATAAATCAACACAGCTACAATTAGGCTACAGGACATGAAATGGTCTTGTTTTCACTCAAACAGCAAGCCACCCACACAGACATACAAATGCACACATACACATACACTTGCACATCATTCTCTTGCCTCCCTCTCACCTCATCACCACCATTCACAATGTACTTTTTCTTCTTTCAGCTAAGTTTCTGGTTTAGGAAAATAAAATAGTTATTACTCAACACATACAATTATGGGACGTGAAATGGTCTGTTTACACTCAAACAGTTGGTGCTACACACACACACACACACACACACTAAGGTGGATATTCTTCATTATTAGACCACAATGACCGATGTTCATAAGTTAAAATGGCAAGGTGGACTCTCACCCCCAAATGTGATGACCAGAGATCAGGAAAATATGTGAAGTACATAAAAAATATTTTTTCACATAAAACAGTGTTGTTTGCAAAAAAAAAAATAATAATAATAATCATAATAATAAATAAATTATGATTTCTGCTAGAGATGTACCTAAAATGGCCTAAATAACCAATTTTTTATCCAATCTCTGATGTTGACTGACAGAAAACAACATCTTACAGAAGAAAATCTGAACAAAATCATGGTTACATATTGCTTTTACAATTGTTCAGCAGTCTGAGCTATATATATTTTATAGTATTACCGGTATGTTTTGTAAACAGGTCTGTAGCCAGAATTTCATTTCGAAAGGAATTGTTAGGTAATTCAAAAAGTTAATCATATGTTCCTTTCCATTTTATCTTTTATTTTACATTTTTTAGCTATAGGTACTTAACTTCAGTTTATTAATTGCTGATAGTGATCAACTGATAATTCAGTATCATACAAGGCTGTTGTTTTGAAATATCAATAGATTTCCGGGGGGATCCACTCCTGTCCCCCCTAGGTGCAGGACTGCTGTGTATCATTTCTGATTTTCCTTTCCTGAATTTTTCACCAAAATAAAGCACTGATAAAAACCACATATTTTAGTTTTTCCATCACATGTTTTGGTGATAATACATAAAAAAAAAAAAAAAAAAACTAAAATGGCCTAAATAACAAAATTTTTATCCAATCTCTGATGATGACATTAGGACAAAAACAAGATCAAGTAAGACCAGAAGCCCAGCATTGTCTAAAGAATTTGAAGACCGAAATCCACGTGAAAGAAGAAGATAAGCAAGATTTCCATCAGGATACGTTGGCTAGGATTACAAGTTTGGACAGGCAGTTATAAAGTACTGTAGCACAAAAACTTTTGGAATGAAATGAAACACTGGAGAAAAAAAAAAAAAAAAAAAAAAAAATGAAGTCTGTGATAGCCTATAGGATGGAACAATTTTGACATATGAGAAGAATAAGTGCCACTGAAAATAAATCACAGTGAACTCTCAATTATCCAGCAAAATTAACCCTCTCGCACATGATAAGTTTTACTAAATTTCCCGGCGCACGATTTTATACCAGAGGGTTGGAAGGAATCTAATACGATAATGATACCTAAGACAAGAAAAACTAAAGTTAAAGAATTTAGACCTATAGCACTAACAAATATATACAGGGTATAAACTAATACTGGCTGTAATAAGACTGAGTACTGAAGAGCATATAGAGAGAAATGAGTGGGGAAAAGATACTCAGGCAGGTTTTACGAAAGGAGGAAGAGTAGAAAATATCTTCATCTTAAGGTACTGTTTAGAGAACACATTCAAAATGAGGAAACCATTAGTTGTGATACTGATAGATTATGCTAAAGCGTTTGAAAGCATCAAAAGAGGCAAGATGATAGAGGTACTGAGAAATTACTGGATAAGTCCACAAACAATAGAATGGCAAAATTGTATGAGGGAGATAACAACTGTGAGACCTGGGAAGGGAGAAGAATTGAAAATACCAGTAACTGGCAGAATAATACAGAGGTGTACTGGATCCACTACACTGTTTAAATTAGTAACCTACAGAATAATGCAGCAACTAGAACTAGATATGGGCTAGGATGATGTATTCAAAATCATATCCCTTTTTTTTTGCTGACGATGGCATGTTGTTGGCACTGAGTATGCAAGATGCAGAGTTATAGAGGCAGTAACAAATACAAGTAGAGAGTGTAGGGTAGAAATAGACAGAAGAGTAAAATAATAGTATTTAATAAAACGGAAAAGCCACAGGAATAATGGTCACTGATAAAATAATTTGGAGATTACGATAAATGATAGCAAACACAGTTTCAAGGTAGCCTACAGAAAGAACAAATGATAGAGATGGCAATAAGATTAGCCAATATGACATACTCAATAGCTGCAAGTTGTTCAAGATTGCTAACAGGAAAAACATACTGGAAAAATGTAGCTCTCCCAGCGATTCTATACGGTGCTAACATCAGAGATTTCACAAAGCAAGAAATTGGGTGACTGCAAAGGACAGAGAACAGCGTTAGTAGGCCTGCCACCGAGAGTGACCTCGACACCTACCACCCCCTGCTCATTCACCTCTCACCACCACCCAGCCCACGAGCAATTTGAAGAGAATAACATCAAATTCTTTGTTTTTTCAACTATTCTGAGCCATTTACGCATGTTTAGCCTGATTTCATAACACTTTATTTTTACCAAAATAATTCGTCCCACACGGATGTAAAATCGGAAAGTAGCCTGCCATTTCCATCCATCCATTGCCAGATGCCATGTATCCCAAACAGGGTGGTCAAGGGCTTAGAGTTAATTGTTTTACAGGGAGGGGCACTAATCCTCCACCAACCCCACTTGACACGTAGGGATGCCAACAGCATCTGGTGTTCCCAGGCGGTCACCCATCCAAGTACTAACCAGACCCAACCCTGCCATTTAATGGTTACAAATAAACAAACTTGATCTACGTCTGAACTGGTTCGATGAACTTGTGTACAAAAGTGCGTTTTTTAGTGTGACGAGGATCCATCAATAAATGGGGAAATATAATACATAAGGGACAAGTAAAATTAGGTTGGAAAATGATTGTTTGTTAGCATAAAATTGGTTTATGTCAGAATATAATAGGTTAGGTTAGGATAAAAAGAAAAAAAAAAGGGGGGGTATTACAAAAATTTAGGTAAGGTCTAGATAAACAGGCACTATTATGGGCAATTTCTTTAAAAAATGATTTTCTAAGATGGCGTCTGTCAGTCTTCGTGCACCAGAGAATGGCGTCAGTCAGTATTTGTTTACTACAAGATAACATTCGTCTATAAACTAACATTGGTTTCATTTTTGAAGGCTCCAACATGTTTGCATGGATTGGCCTCAGTCACCTAATGGCAGCTCTCCATGCTGCTCGATCACTGGCAGCTTCCCTATTTAGTCCCTTATCCCTGAGGTCACACTCAATGACCTCGTCCCAGGTCTTTTTCGGTCTACCTCTCACTGCGGTACCACCAACATTAACACTTTTCACTTTCTACACCCAATTATCATCCCCCATCCTCTCCACATGCCCAAACATGTCTTTCTTAAAAGCTCTTCAACACTTATAAAAGAAATAAAAAACATTAAAAATTGAAAATGCAAACAGAAAATACTTAAAGAATCCTATAAAGAGCAAATGCAAGGGAAAAAAAAAAAAAAAAAAAAAAACAGAAGAAAACTGCACAATAAGATGATCCAGTCTCCTTAATTACTGAAATTATTTATGCACTGTGGTAGGGGATGGTGACCATCATCCACTCACATGATGTAGTGCTGCCTAATTTCTCCTTCGCCTTTATAATTCTTTTTGTGTCTGCCCTCCTCTCTTCCCCTTTCTCCCATCTTTTCTGTCACTTTCTATTGCTTTTCTTTCCTTTTCAGGTGGCTTTACCTTGAGTGACAAGTGAAATGGTTTCCTGCAAGCCAAGAATCCATTCACAAAGCTGGATGGTACCCATATAACCAACACACATAGGCTATACATGTTCCCCTCGTGTCAACAAGTGGGTTTGCGAGGGTCAGTGTTCCATCCCATAAAACAACTAACTCAAGTCAAATGGCCAGCCCTTGCGGGATTATGGCGTCTGCTATAGCTAGAGAGACTGAGACATGCAACGAAACTGAAACCACCATTAGGACACATTTTTGCAACAGAAACACCATAGAGGAGACCCCTCTTATCAGAGCAGACAAGATCGTAGAACAGTGAAATAACTTCCAGCATGCCTGAACTAAATGGCAATTAAATCAATATTTTTAGTATTTTACAGCTGTTTCGGAACTGTTAGGAGAACAGAGCTCAATATATACCGGCAAATCCCTTGATTTTGATTAGCTCATTCAGTGCTAATAGCATATCTTCCTGAAGTGTGAAAGCACGGCTCTCCAGCTTATTTTCAATGACATATTTACTGAAATTATATGGTACTAGCTAATTTAATTTTGATAAAAACAACTTTATGGTTGCAAATCATTATTCTAACATGTTCAGACTAATAATGCTTCTTAATATTTCTGAAATCATGCAACTCTTTTTCTGCCTGGGCTCCGCCCCAAACCCCACTGGGGGAGCTGCTCACACAAGACCCCCCTACCAGCTAATGGCCTTGTACCTTTGATGTTCAGCATTCAATAATAACTTACTGGTTTCTATACATTTTCCCATCGAGATCCTAAAAAGCAATCTAGTCACCCTGTTTTCTGACAAATATCCACTAATGTACCATACCTATAAAAGTTCAGTACCATCACTCATAAAATTTGACAGTTGCCATGCATGAACACTTACTTTACAACCCAAGAAATCCCAGATATAATTAATCCCCCAACATCCTCAGCTGTGGACTCTATGAAGCTTGTCTGACCAACATGAGCATTATTAGTGACCATGAAGCCTGCCTCTGTTGTCACAGGGGAGAACGTCAAGGCAACTGACACCCACCCACAACATCCTTATTATGACACTTCACACTCTCTCTCATTCTTATTTCCCCACTCACCTGAATCTCCTATTATAAGTAACTTGAAGAGGTGGTCGTATTCTTTAGACATAGTGAATATAGGAACATATAACGACCTGGGACTCCAATTGTTATTATTTTCCCCCCGGATGATTCATGGAACACTGTGACGGGAAGTTGTGGCTCCTCCTTTGTTCTGGCTTCTTTTGCGCTCTCTCGCTCATATGTAGCAGGTTCTGGCCTCCATGTAGATGTAAAGCACCTTCTAGGACAGTTAAGAGCGGTGAGAAGGGAAGGTGGGTGTATGCGTTATTAATGTGGCTCCTTTTTAAATACTTTCCCGTCTCGAACGGACAACTAGCTTACCCGCTCGTCTCAATGCTTTGCTTGACTTGACTTTAACTTAACATTTTGCGGCACTCATTTGAACTTTATGAAGGATAGAACTATGATGATTGCAATGACGGCAAAGTATGATAATCTCATATTATTTATTGTAGTAAGTGTGCAAAAAATCTTACAAAGCTTATGTAAAAAAAATCACGGACTGAAAGGTACCGAACACAGTTCCAATTCTCCTTTTGCACGACGTTTTCATGGTAATATTTTGTAGATTCTGCATTATTTTTCTCGCTCAATATTCATGTAAACAACTATAAAAAAATATGGTAACACAAAAGTCAGACTTAGTTTAGGAAAAGCCTACAATTACAAGCTCTTAAGATAATAGGAATATTTACACTATCAGCTTTACCATAATCATCTCATTACAACACAAGTGGGTGGGGACTCGCACGGTTAAAACTGACACTAAAATTTACAGCATCATGTAATATGTTAATAGTAATAAGCATGCATACAAGAAGCATTAGACAGGATATCACTCAAAACATCTTATATGGAAAACACTTCAATGAGTACACTTTCTGCCCAGTTTCGTTACATTCGTTTATCAGTCGTAGCTCGAAAGCCAGTAATGAAAATTAAGACGACTGCCACATGTATGAATACTTTCACTGTAGATTCCCAGCTTACGCTAAACTAAATGCATTTATTTTGCGAGGGTCAGCTTGTGACCTAAAATGATGTCATGAACGACTTCAAATCAATGACGTCAGATCCGATGCAAGAGCCGTGAAAGCTCGGATACCAAGGCCGGTACTACAGTACCTATGTTCATTAGTGTCGAACTGTAATGCTAGGTGTTTTAGGGTCGGCTTCCCGTCCCTAACGCCTGGTGTGTAACTGGGTTCCCTTTCCAGACCGGAGCTTAGACAAATAAGAGAGAGGGAGGACACAAAAACTCAGGGCAACAACCTTACACGTGTATTGCTACATTCTACAAGTGGAACGGGTAGATGTCACAAGAGTAATTATACTGAACAATTATAAACCTTAGGCCTAGATTGTGGGTGTTAGTATCACGCAGGATACTATTCGGGACAAGATCAAGTAAATTGATTAGCAATACGATCAGGAGTCCTAGGGGAGTGAGACTAACACGCAGTATCGTGCCACAGAGGCCCACTTAACATCCCCAGAAGGAGCCCACAGAGGAGCACCGACAGTGTGCCGACTCAGGGTGCGGATGCTCAAAACTTTAGTCCCGGTCGTTGCTCGCCAGCGAGGGACTACAGCTGTGTTCACAATGGCTGCCGTCTGCGATGTTCAAAACAGTTTGGGCGCCATGTTGTGACGTCAGCGGGACTATCTCTGGTCGCAACTCCATCAAAATTTACGACTGGTACCGAGCAGTCCTAAAGCCCATTCAGCACGGTCGTAATGAAGCTTTGAGCCTCTCATCAGCGTTATCTACCCCTCAAAACAGTAGTTAATAAAATGCCCGCCGTGCCCGCCGCCGGAACTCCCACCTCACCACCCCACCACCGGGCCACCACCGCACCACTACCCCAGGACACAACGGTAGGGTTAGTGACCCTGATCAAGAGGGTCACCAGGACATCACGATCCTGGGCCCTTGTTCCCCGCAACTGCCCCAACCCCAAGTGACCAGGGAAAGGAAACTACATTGCGGGCGGAGCAATGGTCGTCAGAATAGGGGTGGGACTGAAAAAGATTCAGTCCCAGGTAACACCGTATTGACGGCTTTGTTACACCCTCTAGGGCAGGAGGCCCAAGGCTACGGCCTAACAAAGTGTACAAAGAGTAAGGCGACCCAAGGCTCCAGCCTTAGTGCACCAGAGAGAGAGAGTTGCCCCAGTGCATCCCTCTCTTGCTGTTCTCCCCTTCAGGAGCAACACTGCGCCGACGGTCTATATACGTGGCGGGGAAGGAGCGGCCTTGTACGCCCTTCAGTCGGACAGATCAGCTTCCGGCTACGGCCAGAGTACGGACCAGGGTAAAGAGCCCCTACTACCGTACGTGTAGCCCTTCCCTTTTAAGGAAGCAACACTGCGCCGATGGTCTATATACGTGGCGGGGAAGGAGCGGCCTTGTACGCCCTTCAGTTGCTCTCAGTAAAACGGGTAGGCACTTGGCTCCGGCCGGGGCATGTACCAGGGTAGAGAAGCCCCTGAAGGTAGTTTCAGTTCATACTGGAGAGAGTGTGGCCTCTGTGCCCCTCACTCCGGCTTGTCCCCTACTACGGGAGCAACACCGCGCCGATGGTCTATATATGTGGCAGGGAAGGAGCAGCCTAGTACGTCCTTCAGTTGTTCCTCGTACACCGGGCATGTCCACGGCTACAGCCAGAGTACATACCAGGGTAAGGCGACCCAAGGCTCCAGCCTCAGGACGTACTAGAGAGGACACGAGCGACGTGAGTCCTTCTCTAGCCTCTTTCCCTTGTGGAAACCCTTCGTCGCCACCCGGGAATATAGCCCCGGAGGAGACGCTAGAGTGGTGGCAAGGCCCGATATCGGACTTACCGCCCACGCTCGTGAGTTCCTTGTTCCTGCCCGAGCCCCGAAGGAGACGCTGCCGCAGCCCAGTCCTGACGGCGCCTCTCCCCCTTGGTGCCTGCAGTCCCAGGACCCCCAGGCCAGACTCTCCAGCTCCTGACGAAGGCAATCCGGGCTCCCTCACTCCACGGAGCCATAGACGACAAGCCCGACTACTGCGGCTGTTTGGTCCCAGTCCCGAGGGCCACCTATCAGGTCGAGGCCCCCAGACCAGAGGGCCTCCCTGCACCACACTGACGCGGCCCCAGCACGAGGGCCGCCTATCAGGTCAAGGCCCCCAGACGGGAGAGCCTCCCTGCACCCCACCTATGAGTGTGACCCAGAGTGACCGTTACCCAGGAGATATAGGAAAATAGTGACTCTCCCCCCCCCCGTGTCAAGAACAAGTCGGAAAACAAGAACAGTGAACAGTGACTAAGTGAAGAACAGTGTAGTTGATAGTAGCCCACAAGAACTCAGTGTTGGCAGGGCAGAGAATGAACTTTATTGTAATTATCCCAGTCCCCCCATATCAGAGAACTTTCTGTGAACACCTGAGGTAAGGGTGCGCTGGCCCGTCAAAAGCCTGAGTGTGAGTGTCGCCGTGACAAGGTGACGATGTCAAGTGTCGCTATCCGCACCCTACCTCATTTATAGTAATATTTCCCATACAGACTCCCAATCCTGTTTATTCCCTTTGTGAACCATTCTATATATATCCTGCCTAAAAGTGACACATAAACAATACCACAGATAATTCAAGATCTCCCTGTATGAACATTGTAGTGTGTGCTAAGTGTAACTCTATTTTGTGGTGCTGAATATTAACTCTGTGTCTCTGTTCCCCTGTATCTCAAATATCACTCTACGTGTATTGTTACGGTTAGAATTAAGGTAATACATGTGTTAAGGTATACTGCCTGGTTTTTATGTCCTGTTCCTTTGTTGGTGCTTTACTTCCGGTCTAGAAAGAGGACCCCGCTTCAGTAGCTAGTGTTTTTACGAGAAGTCGCCATAAAAACACCAGCATAACACTGGTGGCAAGCGGTGGTTCTGGATCCGAGTAAAAGCATGGAGGAATGATAAAAAGGAAACTTGCACAATGGCAGCCAAACCGCACATCCAATTACAGAGATTCAACCCGGACCAATGCGACATAGAAGTATATTTAGATATGGTCAAACCCCTCCTAGACATAGGGTTCGACTCAGACAGAGAAAATATTGTAGTCACATTACTTAACCTGGGAAAAATAGTTGCCACTGTCGCATCAAAAATCATCCCAGAACTGTCATGGGATCAATTCTCACAAATAGTGAGACAGGCTTTCACGCCATCAATAGGCAGAGTTGTCGCCCTCTCTCAACTCGACGCCCTCACCTACGATGGCAACCTGGACGACACATTCGTCCAGGCTCGGCGCCTTGTCAGCGCCGCTTATCCCGAGGCACCTACAAATGCCCAAGATATACATACATTTAATGCCCTGCTGAGGATTCTCCCTAGCACAGTCAGGGAGCACTTCTCAATCTATGATCCCTCAGGGGACATGGAAAACGACCTGCAACTTGTCAGACGTCTCCTCGCCGCCCGTCCCATACCACAACCACTCCACGCGGTGACAAGATTCCCGACGAAACACAACCCTCCACCCAAACCTAAGCTGCCGCCTCACCAGCCAACTACAGAGCCAACTCCTACTGTGCCCAGGGCTTACCCGCAGAAAAAGCGCCCCAACCCCAAGGAACAAGGCAATCTCATCACTATTAATCCTTGGAAGTTCACGACCTGCAGTCGCACCTGCCCCCTGCACGACATAAGAGAACAGCTAAAGGCTAACAGGCGCAGAAACTTTCACCAAGGGCACAAGAAAGTCTCCTCCCTAGACAACGACGCCCCAGAAGACGACGCATCGCCAACACTCTACTCGGGAACGGACGACGAAGACCACGACGACCCCACTCCTCAGCAGATGGATTTTTAGGCCCACCCCTGCACCTCCCCACGGTGGCGGGGGCCACCTCACATAGCAACAGACCCCCAGTCTACAACAAGATTTGGCTGAACGGGGTCAAGGCACGATTACTGGTAAATACGGGAGCAGCCAGATCGTGCCTCTACTCCCACTTCTACTCCTGCCACACCTCTGCATTTGGCCCCCTTCTCCCCACTTCAGCCAACCTCGTCGACGCAGGGGATGGCCCCCCTGCCTAATCGTGGGAAAACACGGGCCCTTGAAACCAACACCCACCAACGAGTATCCACTAACCACCCAGTCATCATATTCGACTCAACATGCGATCAATATGATGGATTTCTTGGGCTGGACCTTCTCCAAAAACTCCACGCCACCATTGACTGCCATCAGCGCCGCCTCCACTTCAGTCCAGCCCGCCCCAACCAAGCATCAATCAACAAGAAAAAATCTCATTGAAGAAAAAGCAAGAACACCACCACCCCCTCACCATGCAAACACACACAACCCCCGAACACTCACCTGCCCCAACCCACTTGTACATATGACCCCAACCCAACCTCACGCAACACCTCACTTCATCCCCCTCCATCACCACCCCCCACCACACATCATCTGACCCCTCCCCATCTTTTCCTGCCACTATCGCCTCCTCAATCACCATTCCACCCCACCATGAAGCTTGGGTAAAACTGAACAGACCTTCAGGTACCTCCGTCCTCTTCTCACCATCCAACCCCACCGGACCACTCTCCTCCTGTTTAGTAAGCCCCACCTTCCTTCCCCCACATGCCCATGAAATCTGTATCGCCAACCTCGCCACAACCCCACTAACCCTACCAAGAGGACTCATCATCGGCGACACAGAAGAAGCCGAACCATACCAAGCACCAACCCCCGATCATCCCACCCTCCCCGACCTACCATCACACCTATCCCCTTCCCAAACCAACAGCCTCCGACAACTCCTGGACTTTCAGGACCTGTTCTCCTCCGGCCCAACCGACCTTGGCCACACTACCTATCTCAGCCATGAGATACACACGACCAGACCTCCAATTCGCCAACCATCATGACGAAAAAATCCAAAACAACGGGCAGAAGAAGACCGGCAGGTCCAGGATATGCTCGATGCCGGCGTTATCTCCAACTCCACTAGCCCATGGTCCTCACCTGTTGTACTCGTACGGAAGAAAGATGGGACTATGCGCTTTTGCGTAGACTACCGCCGAGTCAACGACGTCACTATCAAAGACGCTACGCCCCTACCCAGAATCGACGACTCGCTTGACTCCCTACATGGGTCGACCTGGTTCTCGACCCTAGACCTGCAATCGGGTTATTGGCAAGTCCCTGTACACCCCGACGACAAACACAAAACCGCCTTCTCAACATCAAACGGGAAGCATTATGAATTCAACGTTCTTCCCTTCGGACTCTGCAATGCCCCTGCCACATTCTCCCGCCTGATGGAGTCAGTTCTCAGTGGACTAACCTGGGAGACTGGTGTATCTGGACGACGTCATCGTTTTCAGTCATACCTGGGCCGACCACCTCCACCGCCTCAAACAAGTGTTCCACCGTATACGCCAGGCAGGACTAAAACTGAAACCAACAAGGTGCGTTTTGGCCGAGAGATCAGTCTCTTTCCTTGGACATCTAATTAACGCTGAAGGCATCTCCCCAGACCCAGAAAAACTACGTGCAATCGCCGACATTCCCCTACCTCGTGACGTGCACGAAACTAGAGCCTTCCTAGGCCTAGCATCATACTACAGGCTGTTCGTCAAAGTATTTGCAGATATCGCCAAACCCCTACACGACCCAACAAAAAAAGGCGAGCCATTCGTATGGGCCGAACCAAGAAAAACTGCATTCACCACCCTCAAGTCCAAGTTAACCTCTGCCCCAGTAGTCGCTTTCCCAGATTACAACCTCCCATTCCGCCCGTATACTGACGTATCACTCATCGCCATAGGGGCTGTCCTTGTACAAGTACAAGATGGCCGTGAACATATTGCCTGTGCCAGCCGCACCCTAAATCCTGCAGAAAGAAACTATGCGGCCACCAAACGCGAGTGCCTGGGAATCATCTGGTCCCTCGAATACTTCCGCTTCTACATCTCAGGCACCCATGTGATTGTCATTACGGACCACCAATCCCTGCAATGGTTACGTCAGTCAAACACCACCAACGCACAACTTATACGATGGCGAGAAACACTCGAGGAGTATGATTTCGAGATCTCATACCGACCAGGCAAACTCCACACAAACGCCGACGCCCTGTCCCGTCTACCAATCAATGTAATCTCGACAGAGCCAGACCTAGTCCAAATGTGGCACAACAAATAACGCCCTACCTGGATTCCACCGAACACATTCGCTAAACTCCACCCACATGGCGAACACCTGTTCGATCCAAACGGACACATCGTCCTAAGCCTCACCACTACCCACGACACCATGCTCCACCTCCATGCCCATAGTGGCATCCACCTGGGAACTAAAAAACTCCTACAAGTCTTTACCGACATGTACTGGACCCCTAACCCATCCACCATCGCCAAGAACATTATACAATCCTGCCGAGCCTGTGCTTTAGGAAAGGACATCACCCGTACACCCGGCCCTTCAGGAAAATTAACAGCACAGAAACCGTGGCAACTACTTTCCTTAGACGTCGTCGGCCCCCTCACACCCAAAGCAGGGTACAAATACATAATCACATTCGTGGATGTGTATTCAAAGTTTATCATCTCATGCCCCGCCAAAGATCACAGTGCAGTATCAGTAGCCGATGCCCTCACCCACCATGTCTTCCCATATTTTGGTATTCCCCAAGCACTGCACTCAGATAATGCCCCAGAATTTACTGGAAAAGTCTGGGAAGAACTGGCAAACATATTTGGATACCACATCTCCCACTCATCCCCCTACTGGCCCCAAGGTAACAACATCTGCGAGAGAAGCCATCGCTCCCTCATGAACCAGGTCCGCACACGCATTATGCAAACAGGGAACGAAGACTGGCCTGCCCACGTCAAGATTATCCAATGGGGTTTAAACACATGCCCACGAGAAGACGGGATAACTCCACATGAAAGAGTTTTGGGGGAATCACCACTACTCCTGCCACTCCGCCACCACCTACAGCCACCCACCCCACCCTCCACTACCGACCCTCTCCACCACCTGAAACGCCGCCTCCACCACCTACACTCTCAACAAGACCTGGCACCCGACACGACCCACTCCAACCCATACAAACCTGGTCAGTCCGTAGTCGTTGCACACCTGCCCACCCCCTCCAAAACCTCCCCCCGATTCAATGGACCCTTCAAAATTGTTTGAGTACCCAACCCATACCAAGTCATTATAGATCAACAGGGACAACACCGCACATACAGAAATCGCCACATACGACCCTTCCACCCACCCACCACTGACCACCCATGCGCCCGGCCAACCTGCACCCCTGCCCGCACACCTGTCCATCCCGACCTTTCTCAGAATTACCCCCCAGACTCCTACTCCTACTCCTTCTCACCCCCTCCCTCCACCTCACCAACAACCAGCCCACCCCCCGACACCCCACCACCACCAGCCGAGACCGCCACCCCTTCACAACTCACCTCCCTAACACCTGTCCACCCACCACCTCCCGACCCACACGGCCCATACCGCCCACATCACCACTACCGCCCAAAGCCACCACCCTCGCAGACCTCACCACTCACCATCCCACCACCTCCACACCCACCACCCCCCTCGCCCTTGACCATTCTCATTATACGTGCCACACCGCACCCCCACCCACCTCCCCCCCTAACAGCCGCACGGCCTCACCACCACCACGTGCACAACCACCATCGCCACCCACACCCACCATCACTATCACCACCACCAGATCAGGACGCCTCTCACGCCCACCCTTGAGGTACACCCCAACACCTCCGCCCATCACACGCCCATCCCGGCACCCACCACCTCCACATACCCCCCCCACCCCAAACACCTCCCCCATAACCCTACCCCTCCACCAAGCATGATGGAATCTTCCCAAGTCCCAATTCCCCAAAGGACAACGCTCCTTCCACCGAATCATCCCCCATTAAACCACCAACTTCCCGTCACTCTCCAGCATTCA
The DNA here is from genome assembly GCF_032717465.1 of Coenobita brevimanus. Classification (NCBI taxonomy): domain Eukaryota; kingdom Metazoa; phylum Arthropoda; class Malacostraca; order Decapoda; family Coenobitidae; genus Coenobita; species Coenobita brevimanus. The sequence goes on along the minus strand of NC_137051.1, from coordinate 32,510,801 downwards.
GCTTTCATCTCTCCACAAGGCACCATTCCCCGAGATGAAGGTGACGAGAGTGCATTGGCTACCCCACGACCGCCCACATGCCAGAATCCGGGACACCCACCACCTGCTCCAACTCCTACGCTGGACCGACCATCGATCCTCCCTCCGGCTCACTCTCAACCCCCATCAGGAGCCCAACACCTTCACCACCCACTGGGTCAGCCTCACCCAACACCTCACCCCGGCCCACCAGACATCCACCTCCACCACCTACCACCTCCAGTCACGGGGTCGTGACTTCTGCAATGCGGAGGGTGGTAAAATGCCCGCCATGCCCGCCGCTGGACCTCCCACCTCACCACCCCCCACCCCACCACCAGGCCACCACAGCACCACCACCCCAGGAGGACACAACGGTGGGGTTAGTGACACCGATCAAGAGGGTCACCAGGACATCACGATCCTGGGCCCTTGTTCCCCGCAATTGCCCCAACCCCAGGCGACCAGGGAAAGGAAACTACATTGCGGGCGGAGCAATGGTCGTCAGAATAGGGGTGGGACTGAAAAAGATTCAGTCCCAGGTAACACCGTATTGACGGCTTTGTTACACCCTCTAAGGCAGGAGGCCTAAGGCTACGGCCTAACAAAGTGTACAAAGGGCAAGGCGACCCAAGGCTCCGGCCTTAGTACACCAGAGAGAGAGAGTTGCCCCAGTGCATCCCTCTCTTGCTGTTCTCCCCTTCAGGAGCAACACCGCGCTGATGGTCTATATACGTGGCGGGGAAGGAGCGGCCTTGTACGCCCTTCAGTTGTTCCTGATCGGACAGATCAGTTTCCGGCTACGGCCAGAGTACGGACCAGGGTAAAGAGCCCCTGCTACTGTACGTGTAGCCCTTCCCTATTACGGGAGCAACACCGCGCCGAAGGTCTATATATGTGGTGGGGAAGGAGCGGCCTTGTACGCCCTTCAGTTGCTCTCAGTAAAACGGGTAGGCACTTGGCTCCGGTCGGGGCACGTACCAGGGTAGAGAAGCCCCTGAAGGTAGTTTCAGTTCGTACTGGAGAGAGTGTGGCCTCTGTGCCCCTCACTCCGGCTTGTCCCTTACTATGGGTGCAACACCGCGCCGACGGTCTATATACGTGGCGGGGAAGGAGCGGCTTAGTACGCCCTTCAGTTGTTCCTCGTACACCGGGCAAGTCCACGGCTACAGCCAGAGTACATACCAGGGTAAGGCGACCCAAGGCTCTGGTCTCAGGACGTACTAGAGAGGACACGAGCGACGTGAGTCCTTCTCCAGCCTCTTTCCCTTGTGGAAGCCCTTCGTCACCACCCGGGAATATAGCCCCGGAGGAGACGCTAGAGTGGTGGCAAGGCCCGATATCGGACTTACCGCCCACGCCCGGGAGTTCCTTGTTCCTGCCCGAGCCCCGAAGGAGACGTTGCCGTAGCCCAGTCCTGACGGCGTCTCTCCCCCTTGGTACCTGCAGTCCCAGGACCTCCAGGCCAGACTCCCCAACTCCCAACGAAGGCGATTCAGGCTCCCTCACTCCACGGAGCCAAAGACAACAGGCCCGACTACTGCGGCTGTTTGGTCCCAGTCCCGAGGGCCACCTATCAGGTCGAGGCCCCCAGACCAGAGGGCCTCCCTGCACCACACTGACGCGGCCCCAGCACGAGGGCCGCCTATCAGGTCGAGGCCCCCAGACGGGAGAGCCTCCCTGCACCCCACCTATGAGTGTGACCCAGAGTGACCATTACCCAGGAGATATAGGAAAATAGTGACTCTCCCCCCCCCCCGTGTCAAGAACAAGTCGGAAAACAAGAACAGTGAACAGTGACTAAGTGAAGAACAGTGTAGTTGATAGTAGCCCACAAGAACTCAGTGTTGGCAGGGCAGAGAATGAACTTTATTGTAATTATCCCAGTCCCCCCATATCAGAGAACTTTCTGTGAACACCTGAGGTAAAGGTGCACGGGCCCGTCAAAAGCCTGAGTGTGAGTGTCGCCGTGACAAGATGACGATGTCAAGTGTCGCTATCTGCACCCTACCTCATTTATAGTAATATTTCCCATACAGACTCCCAATCCTGTTTATTCCCTTTGTGAACCATTCTATATATATCCTGCCTAAAAGTGACACATAAACAATACCACAGATAATTCAAGATCTCCCTGTATGAACATTGTAGTGTGTGCTAAGTGTAACTCTATTTTGTGGTGCTGAATATTAACTCTGTCTCTGTTCCCCTGTATCTCAAATATCACTCTACGTGTATTGTTACGGTTAGAATTAAGGTAATAGATGTGTTAAGGTATACTGCCTGGTTTTTATGTCCTGTTCCTTTGTTGGTGCTTTACTTCCTGTTTAGAAAGAGGACTAAAATGTCCGCCGTGCCCGCCGCCGGACCTCCCACCTCACCACCCCCCACCCCACCACCGGGCCGCCACCGCACCACCACCCCAGGAGGACACAACGGTGAGATTAGAGGGTCATCAGGATATTACGGTCCTAGGTCCTTATTCCCCGCAATTGCCCCAACCCCAGGTGATCAGGGGAAGTAAACTACATTGTGGGCGGAGCAGTGATCGACAGAAGAGGGGTGGGACTGAACCAGATTCAGTCCCAGATAGCACCGTATTGACGGCTTTGTTACACCCTCTAGGGCAGGAGGTCCAAGGGCAAGAGGACCAAGGCTACGGCCTAATAAAGAGTGTGAAGGGGAAAGCGACCCCAGGCTCCGGCCTTAACACACCAGAGAGAGACAGTTGCCCCAGTGCATCACTCTCTTGCTGTTCTCCCCTTTAGGAGCAACATCCCGTCGACGGTCCTAAGCTGCGGCGTGAGGGCGACCCCGTTCGTCCGGCAGATGTTCCTGCTAGGACTGATCAGCTCCCGGCTACGGCCAGAGTATGGATCAGGGTAAAGAGCCCCTGCTACCGTACGTGTAGCACTTCCCTACTACGGAAGCAACACCCCGTCGACGGTCCTAAGCCGCGGCGTGAGGGCGACCCCGTTCGTCCGGCAGTTGGTCTCCGTACGGGTAGACACTCGGCTCCGGCCGGGGCACGTACCAGGGTAGAGAATCCCCTGAAGGTAGACTCAATCCGTATTGGAGAGAGTGTGGCCTCTGTGCCCCTCACTCCGGCTTGTCTCCTACTATGGGAACAACGCCACGCCGGCGGTCCTCAGCCGCGGCGAAAGGGCGACCCCGTACGCCGGGCAAGTTCACTGCTACAGCCAGAGTGTGTGACAGGGGAAAGCGACTCCAGGCTCCGGCCTCCAGACGCACTCGAGAGGACACGGGTAACGTGAGTCCCCCTCCAGCCTCTTTCCCTTCAGGGAGCCCTTCGCCACCACCCGGGAATATAGCCCCGGAGGAGATGCTAGAGTGGTGGCAAGGCCCGATATCGGGCTTACCGCCTACACCCAGGAGTTCCTTGTTCCTGTCCGAGCCCCGTAGGAGACGCTGCCGCAGCCCAGTCCTGACGGCGCCTCTCCTCCTTGGTGCCCGCAGTCCCAGGACCCCCAGGCCAGACTCTCCAACTACCGACGAAGGCGATTCGGGCTCCCTCACTCCCTGAAGTCGGAAGAGGCAGACCCGATTACTCCGGCTGTTTGGCCCCAGTCCCGAGGGCCACCTATCAGGTCAAGGCCCCCAGACCAAAGGGCCTCCCTGCACCCCACCGGCGCGGCCCTAGTACGAGGGCCGCCTCCCAGGTCGAGGCCCCCAGACGGGAGAGCCTCCCGGCACCCCACCTACGAGTGCGACCTAGAGTAACTATTACCCAGGAAACAGGGAAAACAGTGACAGTGACTCCGTAAGAAACCGTAGTCAATAGTGGCCCATCAGAACTCAGTGTTAACAGGGCAGAAAGTGACTTTTGTGAATTATCCTAGTCCCTCCCCATATAAGAGTCAGAGAGTTTTCTTTGAACATCTGAGGTAAGGGCGCGGGCTAGTCAAACGCTAAGTGTACGTGTCTCCGTGACAAGGTGACAGAGTCGAGTGTCGCTGTCCGCACCCTACCTCTTTTATAGTAATATTCCCAAAACAGACTCCCAACCTTGTTTATTCCTAAGGTGAACAATCCTATTTATATCCTGCCTCCAAGTGACGTGTAAACCATATTATAGATAATTCACAATCTCCCTGTGTGAACATTGTAGTGTATATGATTGCCCTGTGGAGCCAAGTGTTAACTCTGTATCTCTGTGTCCCTGTATCTTAAATATCATTCTATGTGTATTGTTAAGAGTAGGATTAAGGTAATAGATGTGTTAAGGTATACTGCCTGGTTATTATGTCCTGTTCCTTTGTTAGTGCTTTACTTCCGGTCTAGAAAGAGGACCCCGCTTCAGTAGCTAGTGTTTTTACGACGAGAAGTCGCCTTAAAAACACAGCATTACAAGGACCCCGCTTCAGTAGCTAGTGTTTTTACGACGAGAAGTCGCCATAAAAACACCCGGATAACAGTTAAGGCAAGTGTTTGTAATACATACATTCATATAGCGGTATTTTATTATGGCAAGGATCACAGGGAACTCTCTCATGCATGATTTGAGCTTGGTTATCGAGTTTTAAGTGACTAGCTATTGAAGCCTCTTATGAATTCTAGATGTGCAGCATAATTTTATCTCATGAGACTATGAAAGCCTCCCTATGATGCCACATATTTGCTGTAAAATGTAGGCTACTCATATATTTTCATTAGGTATGGCATGTGAGCTGTTTTGCTTCTACAAACCCTCGTTCTAAGTTAGATGTGGGCAGAATTGATATTTCTCCGGCATATTACAGTTTAGGACACTACTGGAATTTCACATTTTAACCTCCATTCTCTAGAGTACCGTATGCATATTGAATTCCAAACTGTTAATTTACTTTCTTTTTTTCCCTTTAAGGACCTTTCATTTCATTAGCTCACAATTTTATTATGACCAGTATGGGCTGGATAGAGTAACTGTTTACAAGTGCACCTGCCTTATGGTAATGAATTTGATATAGCTCAATAGGTACATCTTGATGTCTGCGTCAAATTATTCTAATTAATCCATGGCAGAATAATAGTCTTTGAGATATTAACAAAAACCCACCACCACTTTGCACTTAGCTTAAAACCTAACCTAACCTACCCTAGTCTAATCAGAAGCCTAACCTAACATTACTTAACTGCACCCCACTGATATAAAAACAACTTAATTATCACCGTAATCATGAGGCCTTGGCTTGACAACCTCCAAGCAGGTTTGAGGTTTAGGTTAGGTTAGTTAATTTAGGTAGATTAGGTTAGATTGGGACTAAAACATTGTTAGATAGGCCTAATGGTTAGTAAAAAATATAAAATCTGTCAAAGATTATAAATTAGAATAGAAAAACATTGCAAAACAGGTCTTAAGGAAAAAATTTCCAGTTTATTGACTAAACTGAATGCTTGAATTTTGTGTTTACGTCCGAAACATCACGTTGAATTCTACTGACAGCATTGACAGGATCAGTAACATACTGCCAAGCTGCCGTCTTCATCCTGACTTCTGTTGCGGCACTGTCGAATGAAAATTTTCCAATATAATGTCTTGCTTCTCTGCAACACTTGTTGCCATAGCCAGCAGCTTTGCATCAGTGAAGTTTGGGCGCCGAGGTCTCTTGGCTTTAGGTTCACCTTCCATTGTGCAGTAGGCTAGTATTAGCAAAGAGGCATTTGGCGAGTACCTGTGGCGGTGCCATTTTTGTTGTTACCAACATGCACGTGTTGTCTGTTTAGAAACAACCTCCTTGATTCTTATTGGCTGCCTTTTTTGTTACATTGATTCTCATTGGTTGCTATCAGATCAACTGGCGAACTGCCTGCCCTCTGCCGCATGATGGGACTAACACTCATACCCGCCCTACGACTGACCGCTTCTCGTTTGAACATTGGTGGAGGTAGTCAGTCATCTATCTCTATCTATATACCTAGGCTGCTTCCCCCAAGGAAAGGGAGGTAGCCGAGACAGGACGACACACTCTCCATTTACTCATCCATTCAAACACATTCATTCACATCTTAGCCCCAAAGGGGAGAACGGACAGATCCTCACCGCACCACACCGCACAAGGGTCAACTGCGCAATGCAATCAGTGACATCCGCAGCAGGGCCCGACAGCAAAACTGGTTTACCCCTGCCACATCATAACATACCCATCCCCTTACCCGCACCTGACCTGACTAGTCAGTCATAAGGCGGGAATAACTTAAGACGGGACTAGAGGAGCGGCCACCGACAGCGGGACTGAGATATGACCAGTTTTGAGCATCCGGCCCCAGGGTGACAACGACATGTCCGCCCGGCCCACGCGCCCCTATGACTCGGAGCTCGCCCGCTGCCACCATAGTAGGAATACAAGACTACCTTCCAGGCGAACTGTCTCCAACCAACATCGGGGTGGAGCTATTACTCCAGCTCCAATCAGCATCCCTGAGACGGCCGGTAGCCGCTCAACCCTCCTACAGGAGACGGCCTGCAGCCGCTCTGGAGGGAAACAGGAGACGGCCTGCAGCCGCTCTGGAGGGAAACAGGAGACGGCCTGTAGCTGCTCCTGCCTTCATCAGGAGATGGCCTGTAGCTGCTCCTGCCTTCATCAGGAGATGGCCTGTAGCTGCTCCTGCCTTCATCAGGAGATGGCCTGTAGCTGCTCCTGCCTTCATCAGGAGATGGCCTGTAGCTGCTCCTGCCTTCATCAGGAGATGGCCTGTAGCTGCTCCTGCCTTCATCAGGAGATGGCCTGTAGCTGCTCTGAAGGTGCCCCTAACGAGACGGCCTGTAGCCGCTCAACCCTCCTGCAGGAGACGGCCCGTAGCCGCTCCCGAGGGAATCAGGAGACGGTCTGTGGCTGCTCCTGCCTTCATCAGGAGACAATCTGTAGCCACTCTGAAGGTGCTCCCAACGAGATGGCCTGTAGCCACTCGACCCTCCTACAGGAGAGGGCCTGTAACCACTCCAGAGGCAAACAGGAGACTGCCTGAAGCCGCTCCCGCCTTCATCAGGAGATGGCCTGTAGCCGTTCTGAAGGTGCCCCTTGAGAGGTGGCCTGTAGCTGCTCCAGAGGGAATCAAGAGACGGCCTGTAGCAGCTCCCGCCTTCATCAGGAGACAGCCGGTAGCCCCTCCGAAGGTGCCCCTGAGTCGGCCTGTAGCCGCTCCTCTCCCCAGGCCACGGCCAGTAGCCGGGCCTTAGCGACGGCCTGCAGCCATGCCCCCAGAAGGCCACAGCCAGTATCCGGGCCCTACGGCAGGAGACGGCCGGTAGTTGCTCCTCTGTCAGGTGCTGACTCCTGCTCATCAACCTACAACCCAGAGAGAGCTCCCAGCCTGGAGGAGTACTGGAGAGGCCCCGCGACTTCCACTGGGCTCTTCTCCCTGCAGCCGGATCCAGAGAGGACCCACCTGATGGACCCTGACATAGGCCGACGCCGCAGCCCCCTCCTGACAGTGTCTCTGAACACCGGAGACCGCAGCCCTTGGGACCTCCAGACCGCCCCCAGGACCCCTGGGTGGGACCTCCCTACACCCAGATGCCGGAGATCTTCGTCCTCCATCAAGTGCCTGAGCGAGAAGTTTAGGCAGTTATTCGGCCCCAGCCCCGAAGGCCGTACTCCCACCCCAAGCCCTGAAAATGCAGAGCCCTTTGCCACCACCAGTCCCGGACGAGAGAGGACACCCCTACCCGTGATACCATGGCCCCTGAACACAAAGGCCCCCGGTGGTACCCAGCCCCATCAGTAGGGAAACTGGGCCACTTCTGCCGCCCTTGTACCTGACCGCCACGACGCCCAGACCCAAAAGGAGTGACAGTGAAAGCACAGTGTCCGTGACTTAGTGACATGAAGGAAGAGCAGTGAATTAACCATATAAAGGCAGTCAATGTGAGAAAACACCAGTGGCAATATAAAAGTGGTGGAGTACATAAAAACAACAGTAAAACCGTGAATACGGCCAGACAGTGAAATACGGGTTGATTACAGTGAATACGCTACCATCTAGTAATGCCGCATCACGCTTAGATCATATAGACCCCAGTGTTAAAGTAATAGTTACCAACAGTGAAATAGTGCCACCTACCCCACAAATATCTAACCTGGGCTTCCTGCAATAATAATACATAAACCTCTGCCCTAAGTGCTATTCACCCTACCCGACCTTGACCTGTAGTATCCTGAGTGATACTAATAACCCATATCTAGGCCTAAGAATTATAATTGTCCAGTGTATCTGTATTCGTGACATCTACTTGTTCCACTGTAGAATTTAGTAATACATGTGTAAGGTTGTTGCCTTGAGTTTTTGTGTCCTGCCTCTCTCTCATTTGTCTAAGCTCCGGGCTAGAAAGAGAACCCAGCTACACACTAGGCGTTACAGGGACAGGAGGCCGACTCTAAAACAGCATTACACTGGTGAACAGCGGTGGTTCCTGACCCGGGCATACGAGAGGGGTAATCAGGAATTACCGGCAAAATGGCAACCAAACCGCATGTGCAATTACCTAAATTTGACCCCAAACAGTATAATGTGTGCACATACCTGGCAATTATTAAACCTTTTTGCTAGATATCAGTTTCAAGGATGACAAGCAGAAAATTGCAGTCACACTCCCGCTATTGGGCGAAGTGGCAGCTAATACAGCACCCAAGATCGTTCCGGGGCTCACCTGGCAGAATTTCACGAAACTCATGATTCAAGCCATCACCCCATCACTAGGTAGTAAAGTAGTGGCACTGTCCCAACTGGATAGCTTAACCTTCGATGGCAACTTGGATGATACTCTAATCCAGGCCAGATGCCTGGTCACCGCTGCCTACCCAGAGGCAGATGATGAAACCTGGGAGCAACACACCTTTAACCCATCACGTCCCGAGGTTTTCCGCACCTCCGACATCCCCCAGTCCCGAGGTATTTTCGAAAAAATTTTTTTTGCCTAAAACCTCTGCTTTTGGTGAGAAACATCGAAAATTCATAGAGAAATCGCTCACCTGAGGTTTAAAATACTCAATCCAGGTAGGAGTTCCTCCTTACCTGACTGGGTTTTCTAACATGCTGGCACCAAAGAAAACGAGTTCTGTGGGAGGGTAACTATTTTATCCATTCATAAACGGTATTTATTTATTTACTTGGTACGAATTTATATGTAGTATGAGAGTATATTGGTTTTCAAGCAGTAATATAGGCATTATAAGCATTGTTTCACTCACTAACTAATCACCATTCATGACCTTTTTTTCCCACATTACCTGATCATCATTTCCGACTGTTTCTTCCTCTAATGTTATGTAAACCTCGACCTCCACATTGTCATCGATTGGGGAATCACTCTGGCCCTGAATGTCTTTATTGGCCAGGTCACTGGTAACAGGTGAATTGCCGAGACAATGGTGTGAGGGGGGGAGGGGGGAGGTTATGCGGTGTAAGGCATTGTCCCTGCTTGGCATCTTGTAGAGGAATAGAGGAAGGTGTCCCGTGTATAAATACGAAAAATCACGTGCGAAAATTGAAAATTGTGCAAATTAGGGACGTTGCAATTGCACGATGTACAGGTACGTTGCCGGGACTGGCAAATGCAAATCGTTGCAACATACCCATACGTCGACGGGACGGGGCGGGTTAATACTCTTCTGAGAGTGCTCCCCAGTGTGGTCAAGGAGCACTTTTCAATCCATGACTCGATTGGAGATATGGATAAGGATGTCCAACTGATATACCGCCTCTTGACCTCCTGCCCTGCACCCCAGCAAATCAATATGGTAACAAAGTTTCCCACAAATATTCGGGTTCCCCCAGTCAAGCCATGTCCGCTTATACCCCACACCAGCCCCACCCCAGCACCCAGTCTGCCGAGGGTGCACCCTGCCCACTGGCGCCCCAGTCACAGGGAGAACCCCAACCTCATCCTGGTGAATCCCTGGGAGTTCTTTGCTTGCAGCCCCAGGTGCCCACTGCACGATATCAGAGATCGATTGAAAGCTGCCAGACGGAAAACCACCACCCCAGGCCAAAGTAAAGTTTCCTCTCTAGAGAATGAGGAAACGGAGGATGGACCCGCACCTGCGGAGCAGACCGGACCCGGGGAACAAGAGCTGGAAGAAGAAGGTTGGATTTTTAGGACTGCCTCTGCACCTTCCCACCGTGGCGGGAGCCACTTCCCCCAAATGCCACCCCCCCAGCTTACCACAAGATGAAGCTGAATGGGGTGAAAGCCAGACTTCTGGTCGAGACAGGAGCGGCCAGATCCTACTTGTATAGCCACCAATCGACCTTTCGCCTGTTATTCCCAGTGGCTACTCACCTTGTGGATGCGGGGGATGGCCCCCTTTCCGATCTGTGGGAAAACACGGGCCCTGTGCGTCGACACCCATCAGCTGGTGTCGACCCAGCATAAGTTCAGAGTATTCGACTCTTCCTGCCACAATTACGATGGATACCTGGGGTTGGATCTGTTGCAGAAGTTAGGAGACACCATTGATTGCTGCAACAGACAGCTCCAGTTTCGAAAATCACCCGACCCCCCCCCTCCCCCTTGGACTGTCTGCACCTGCACGCCACGGCCCCGGCTGGAAGACTACGCCCCCACCTTCCTCCCCCCGACCTCCCTTTCCCCTCCCCCCCTCTTTTCCCGCCACCATTTCCTCTGCCATAATCATTCCCCCCCACCACAAAGCCTGGGTGCCCCTCAACTGGCTCTCAGGCACCTCTGTCCTATTCTCCCCAATCCTGCCACCCAGAACCCTCTCAGCCTGCCTTAACTGCCCCCAACCTTCCCCCTCATCACACGGCAGTCCGGATTGCCAACCTTGCCCCCTCGCCCCTCACCCTCCCTATAGGGCTCATAATCGGAGAGATGGAGGAAACCAAGCCCTGTGCCCCCTCCTTCTTCCGTTCCCCCACCCCTCTGCCCCCCATCCCCGACCATCTCTCCACTCACCAATCAGACACCCTCTGCTGCCTCCTCCTGGATTTCCAGGGTCTATTCGCAGCAGGACCTGCCGACATTGGACACACCACCTACCTGGCTCATGAGATTCATACGATGGGCCCACTGATCTGGCAACCATCCCAGCAGAAGAGCCCCAAACAGCGGGAAGAGGAAGACTGCCAGGTACAGATGATCAAAGCCGGAGTCGTCTCCTCCTCCACCAGCCCCTTGTCCTCCCCCATCATCCTCATGAAGAATAAGGATGGCATGATGCGGTTCTGTATCAATTACCGCCGGTTTAATGACATGACCACCAAGGACACCACTCCATTCTCACGCATAGACGACTCCCTGGATTCCCTATACGGCGCCTCCTGGTTCTCTACCCTTGACCTCCAGTCAGGGTATTGGCGGGTCCCCGGTGTGCCCGGAGGACAGAGGGAAAACCGCCTTCTCCACCAGCGTCAGGAAACATTATGAATTTAATGCTTTGCCCTTTGGCCTCTGTAATGGCCCAGCCACCTTCTCCAGATTAATGGAATCCGTCCTCAGCGGCCTCACATGGGAGATCTGTTTCACGTACTTGGATGACGTCATAGTCTTCAGCCAGACCTGGGCCGACCACCTGCAGTGCCTCTGCCGGGTATTCACCAGGATCCGACAGGCAGGCTTCAAGCTCCGGCCCACCAAGTGTGTCCTGGCTGCCAGAACCGTCTCATTCCTGGGGCACGTCATCTCCCAGGCTGGCATATCTCCTGACCTAGACAAACTCCATGCCATCGCGGACATACTCCCACCACAAGAAGTTCATGGGATTCGAGCCTTCCTCGGCCTGACATCCTATTACTGCACATTTGTGAAGGGGTTCACTCGCACTGCCAAGCCACTCCAAGACCTGACCTGTAAGAGAGAATCATTCATCTGGATGGACAAGAGACAAGCCACCTTCCAACAACTTAAAGATAAGCTCGTTTCTGTCCCCATCGTGGCCTTTCCTGGTAATGCCCTCCCATTCTGGCTCTACACGGACGTCTCCCTAATTGCGATCAGTGCTGTGCTGGCACAAGTCCAAGAGGGCCACAAGCACATCATCGCTTGTGCCAGCCGTACCCTCAATCAGGCAGAGAAAAATTATGCTGCCACCAAGAGGGAGTGCCTAGGCATCATCTGGGCACTTGAGCACTTCTGGGCATATCTATCAGAGACCCAAGTTACCATCATCACTGATTACCAGTCCCTTCAGTGGCTGCGGCAGTCTGACACCCACAATGCCCAGCTCATCCGATAGCGTGAAACCTTGGAGGAGTTCAACTATGAAATCTCGTACCGCCCTGGCAAACTCCACACCAATGTAGACACTCTCTCATGGCTCCCCATCAACGCTGCCCAGCCGGAACCAGATCTCCTCCAGCAGTGGCATCGCAAGGAGCAACCCCCCTGGATCCCCCTGCACCTTTTCAAGAAACTGTATCGTCAGGGCGACCACCTGCTTACCCCGTCCGGGCATATCATCCTAGCCCCTGACACCGCCCTCGATGCCCTCTGCCACCTACACATCCATAACAGCATTCACCTGGGCATGAAAAAACTCCTGCAGGTCTTCAACGACACCTACTGGGCACCCAATCCCTCCACCCTCACCAAGATTATCCAATCCTGCCAAGCATGTGCTCTCGGTAAAGACATCACCCGTACTGCCAGTCCATCGGGCCATATTACTGCCCACAAACCTTGCGAGCTATTGGCGATCAACATAGTGGGACCCTTACCCCCAAAATCAGGCTATAGGTATGTGATCACTTTCATCGACACGTACTCCAAATTCGTCATAGCCTGCCCAGCGAAGGATTACCACACTGTCGCAGTGGCTGACACCCAGATTCGGCACGTATTCCTGTACTTCGGTATCCCACAAGCGATCCACTCAGATAATGCATCCAAGTTCACCAGTAAGATCTGGGAGGAGCAGGCCCACATATTTGGCTATAACATCTCACACTCATCCCCTTACTGGCCACAAGGAAATGCCATATGTGAGCGAAGCCATCGTACGCAGATGAAGCAACTCTGCACCCGGATAGAAGCCACCAAACACGATGACCGGCCCACCCACATAAATATCGTGCAATGGGGCATCAACTCCTGCCCCCGAGAGGACGGAATTTCACCATATGAACAAGTGTTTGGGGAAACACCCCTCCTCCTGCCCCTTCAGCAGCATTTGGAACCCCCCACTTCGACCACCACATCGGACCCATTACATCATCTCAAACGTCAGCTAACCCACCTCCAAAATAACCTGGACCTCTGCCCCGATACTGCCTCCAACCCCTTCAAGCCGGGCAACACTGCTATGATAGCACAGCTCCCCACCCCCCACAAGCTCGCACCGCACTTCACGAGGCCCCACACCATCATCCACGTCCCTAACCCCTATCAGGTGACCGTCGAGTACCATGGCACTGCCTGCACTCTCCGAAACCAGCATGTACGCCCTTTTCACACTCCTGCCTCCACCGCCCCAGCCCCGTGCCCCTCCCCACCCACTACCCCCACACCACTTCCCTCTACCTCCTATGACTGCTACATCTCCCCCTCCCCATCTCTCTCTCCCTCTCCCTCCCCTGCCGCCTCCACCTCACCTTCCGTCACGCCACATCACACTTCACCTGACAGCCCACCGACACCACCAACTCCCTGCCATTCCCCCACCTCCTTGCCACCTGCCGGCTCCTCTCCCACGGCCAGCACCGCGTGTCCTGCCCACACCCCAGCACCTCCTCCACCCACCATACCCCTGAGCCAGCCATCACCCACTACTGCCACTGCTTCTCCCTGCCCGCTGCCTGCACATGCCCCCTCGACCCCACCTGCCCTGTCCCTTGCCATTAACTCAACCTGCGCCACCCACGCCCCCACGACACCACCACCCACTAACCCTACACCCCACTGTCCGCGCCGTGCCGCCCATATACTATAGCCCGTATCATTTCCTTAATTGGATTCAGAGATGCCATATACCATTTAATCACAGTTACCTAAATACAATGTGTATTGCTAGGTGTTTTAGGCTCGGCCTGCCGTCCTTAGTGCACCTAGTGAGTAGCTGGGTTCGCTTTCTAGACCGGAGCTTAGACAAATAAGAGAGAGACAGGACACAAAAACTCAAGGCAGCACCTTACATGTATATTACTAAATCCTACACAGAAACGAGCAGATGTCACAAATACAAACAAGCTGGACAATTATAATTCTTGGGCTGCAGATATAGAATGCTAGTATCACACAGGATACTCTACAGGACCAGATTGGTTAGGGGGAACAACACTTGAGCTAGACACTTATGTTCTGTGGGGGAGTTTAGATTTCCTAGCCCAGTGGTGGTGGTTGTCTCGATTTCCCAGGGTAGCGTTAATATTTTACTCTGGGCCTAAGCATGACCTTATCGAGACGTGCCGTCACTGTTGCATAGAGTGTTCATTGCACCTTGGCCCATAGATCACTTTTACTTTACTCTTCTATGTACCTGAGTGGAGCTGGCGGTACCGTAACTTACACTCAGGGGCCTAGGTATGATCTTCACTGTCTTACGGAGGCACTGTACACTATGGTAGGCCTGTCCTTCACTGTCTTAATATTGCACTGTCTTTTCCACCACTTTCTTTTATGCTCTAAGCACCGGCCTACTTTACTCTGTTAGTCCTACACTGTCTGTATGCTGCGTGTGTTCACTTTCACTTACTGTCAGCTTGGACGTGTCACAGTCAGGCACAGGGTCGGCAGTGGAGTCCCAGCCTCCCTACTGACGGGGCTGGGATCTACCTGGGGTAGCTAGGTCCCAGGGGCGGGGGGCATCCTCTCTCATCCGGGGCTGCTGGGAGCGTAGGGGACCAAGGCTTCTGGGCTCGGGGTGAGAGTCTGGCCCTCTGGGCTGGGGCCGAACAGTCACCTGAACTTCTGAGTCAGGCACCTGATGGAGGATGAGGATCTCTGGCATCTGGGTGCAGGGAGATCCCGCCTGGGAGTCTGAGGGGTGGTTGGGAGGCTGCGGTCCCCGCAGGTCGGGGATGCCATCAGGAGTGAGCTGCAGCGTCGGCTGTTGTCGAGGTCCGTCAGGGGCGTATCCACCAGCTGTAGGGAGAAGAGCCTCGTGGTGGTCACAGGGCCTCTCCAATACTCCTCCAGGGTTAGGGCTCCCTCCAAGTCGTGGGTAGATGGACCGGGCACAGCACCTGATGAAGGAGCAGCTTCAGGCCGTCTCTGGCGGTAGGGCCCGGCTACTGGCCATGGCTGTCTCAGGACACCTTTGGAGCGGCTATCAGCCGCCTCCTGCAGGAGGGTAGAGTGGCTACAGGCAGACTCTCTGGGGGGACCTTCAGAGCGGCTTCCGGCCGTCTCCTGACGAAGGCGGGAGTGGCTTCCGGCCATCTCCTGATTGACCTCTAGAGCGGCTTCAGGCCGTCTCCTGTAGGAGGGTGAATGGCTACCGGCCGTTTCTTCAGGGGCACCTTCAGAGTGGCTTCCTGTCGTCTCCTGATGAAGGCGGGAGCGGCTACCAGCCGTCTCCTGATTGGCCTGTGGAGCAGCTTCAGGCTGTCTCCTGTAGGAGGGTGCGCGGCTGCAGGCCGTCTCTCCGAGGGGCACCTTCCGAGTGTCTTCAGGCCGTTTCCTGACGAAGGCGGGAGGGTGAGTGGCTATCAGCCGTCTCGGTGCTGTTAGGAACTGGAGAAACAGTTCCACCCTGGTCTGATCTGTGGGCAGCTTGCCCGGCAGGTCTCTTGTATTCCTGCTATGGTGGCGGCGGGCGAGTTCCGTGTCATAGGGGCACGCCGCCAGGGTGGACTTAAGCCATTTCCGCCCGGATCTCGTTCGTGCCATGTACTCTCCTCCGTGGGCTCCTTCTGGTGGCTCGTTGTGGTCTGTTTTGATGTCCTGCTGCATTTTACAATGAATTAAGTTTACAAGGAAGGCCTAATTTACCTAGTTAATCTCATTATTAAATAAAAAACTAAAGCCAAATATTTATTCTATCTCCATTAAGATGTACCATATAAGACCATCTTCCGTTTTCCAAGTCACTATACCACGCATGCGCAGTCAGGTTTACATGGGATACTCCTATCATTATAAGTATTTATACATTATTTACATTATAAATGTCCATAAAGGTTAAACGCAGTAGCATTCAATTTTCATATAATGAAGACTATTAACCAGAAAACGAGCAAATCCCCGAGTTATTAAACATCTGAACAAGCACAAAACTTTCAATGGAGAATTCCTCTGCTTTTAACAGGGACAATTGTATTAAAAGGTTTACACATACCGCTACACACAGGATATCTCCCTCTGGGGGAAAACAGTCTCCACAATGTTTACATCAGGGTGCGTCCACACGTGCCCTCGAACATATGTTGACGACACGGTTGGAAACATGTTTGGGTACGTGTATGCAGCAGTATTTGGACAGATGTATGCAAACATGCTTCAGTGCAGCTTCGAACACTGGCAACAGAGGCGATGGGATATGAGTGTCCATATGAGGCAGCTGAGACTTCATCATGATGTTGCCAACATGATCCGGAAGCTGCTGTTCCCAACATGTTTGCAGCGTGTTCGTTATTGTGTTGCATACATGTTGCCAGCACTTGTTCGAGCACACGTGTGGACGCGCACTTAGGGAAGATGTGCGAGATGAAAGTAAGTGTTGGTAGTAAGAGTGTGAGCAAGGGTGTGGCAGCGAGTACAGCAAGATTGTGTGTGAAGAAAGGGTAAGTGAGAAGTTAACTAAAATTAAGAAGGGAGCATTATATGCAGCGGCATATTGTGTGTAAGAAAAATGGGGTAAGGATGGATGCAAGTTTGAGGAGGTGTGTGGTTCATATGGAGAGAAAGAGAGAGAGAGAGAGAGAGAGAGAGAGAGGTGGGTGTGGGTGAGTGTATGGGTGCGTCTTGCAGAAGGTGCGTAAGAGGTAAGAGAAGGGGTAGGGTGTGTATCAGAGTGAAGGAAAATGGGCTTCTTTAATATGAGCATTAAATTCATCGTCATTTCATTTTTCATATTAACATGACGCATCCATGACGTTAGTAATCATTTGTAAATACATACTGTATTTCCCATCACGATCTCTGATATCTACTGTATATATAAATCTGTTTCTACAAAACCTGGTATTATTTTAATAATATTATAAATTTATGTTATTTTTCTTAGGTGCACATCATGCCTTAACTTACTAGCTTACTAAAAAGACTTTTGATATCATCTACTTCAGTGCTCTCATGTTTCACCTAGCCCGAACCAAGTTCGAGACACTTACCCAGAAGAGTACTATACATCATTCATCTAAATTATATATGCTACGATTATTGCAACTATATTCCATATGGATGTAATTTGCATACACATACTTCATATACCAAAAACTTGGCCTATATGGACAGGGAATCTCTATCACTATGTGTGTGATATGATCGTAATAACAGGGTTTGCCAACCCATTCGTATACCCCTGAAGCTACAATGTAAACAAACACATTTATGCCACATCTTAAAAAAAAAAGAAAAAAGGATGCACCACCATTGTAACAGTTACCGGTGCAGGTAATTATAAACATTTAGCTTGTATATTTACATCATAGACTACACCTTGCACAGACACCTAATATGCGAACTCGACTCATGAAAAAAAAATAAATAAAATAAATACATATGCGAAATATGATACAAGTGGTGCCAGACACAACAAACCTCGCCTAACAGCAGTTATTTTATTGCTATTAAATACTGACCTCTTTTCTGCCATTGAGCGTCAGTGCACAATAAAAGTCTGAAGGTAATGGTGCATGTGTTTTCAAGTTATGCCCTCTAAAAATCTGTGATCTTGTGTTGGACCTTTCAAGGTCACTCAGGGTCAAAGGTCATGCTGCCAAATGAAAGCCCTCATGAGACTTTCTATATTTTGGTATAGTAAATATCTCTATCTTCAACGAGTTTCGAGTTATAACCCCATGAATATGCGTGACCTTGAGTTTTACCTTTCAAAGTCACTTACGGTCAAAGGTCAAAGTACCAATTACAACCCATATGGGATTTCCCATGTGCTGATAATAGTAAACATCTGTTTTCAACCGCTTTCGAGTTATAGCCCCCTGAATATCCATGACCTTGAATTTGACTTTTCAAGGCTATTCAAGGTCAAAGGTCTTGGTGCCAAGTGAAAGCCCATAGTACGAGTTCCTGTATGTTCCTAATAGTAAATATCTCTATATTCAACCGTTTTCATGTTATAGCCCTCTGAATATCCGTGACATTGATTTTAACCTTTCAGGGTCACTCTATTATCTCCAAAATTTAATCACCTTCTTTTGGGACCAATGCCCACATATCCTGAAAGTTTCATGTAATTTCATTCAGCCGTTTTTCCGTAATGTTGCTAACAATTAAAGCAGGAAAGAAAGAAAAAACTAAAAACAAACAAACATACAAGGAAACTCGACAAAAAACAATACCTCGCGGACTCCGTCCAGACGAGGTAAAAATGCGAATCTGTTGTCTGAAAGGAAGGGAAAAACGGTGTTCCCGCTCAAAATTGTAGCATCTGAAGCCACCACAAGATGGCTGGTCCGGCTTTCTGCGCCCTTTCCCTCCTTCACGGCGTCCCTCAAGTCAAGTCTCAGGACTCTGTCAGTCTACCCGCACTGCTCTTGAATATTTTGGTATTTTTAGCATTGTACAAAACCTTAATTAATTAACACTCTACATACTCTTTACCTACAACACTCAACAGACTTATACCCCTAAAGCTAGTGCATTCATACTTATCACCTTTAACTTTATACAACGGGACCACATGAGCACATGCCCAGTCAATTGGTAGAGTGTTAATTAAGAGAGTTAGAGAGGGTACAGAGGGAGTGATTAGCGATGAGCAGTGTAGCTTTAAGAGAAGGAGGGGATGCGTGGATCAGGTGTTTGCAGTGAGAGACAGGTGTGTGAGAAGTATTTAGCGAAAGGTAAGGATGTGTTTTGGGCGTTCATGGATTTAGAGAAAGCGTACGAGAGAACTGGTAGGGAGGCTTTGTGAACTGTTTTAAGATTGTATGGACTAGATGGAGAGTTGTTAAAAGGAGTGAAAAATTTTATGCAAATAGTAGAGCGTGTGTAATAGTGGGAAATATTGCGAGTGATTGGTTTCCCGTGAGAGTGGGGCTGCAGCAAGGATGTGTAATGTCGCCTTGGTTGCTTAATATTTACATGGATGGTGTTGTAAAGGAGGTGAATGCAATAGTGTTAGGTGAAGGTCTGAGTCTGGTGAATGTTGATGGTAAAGACTGGAATCTGAAGCAGCTGCTGTGTGCAGATGATACTACACTGGTGGCTGATTCATTGAAGAGATTGAGACAGTTGGTAGAGGAGTTTGGAAGGGTTTGTGAAAGGAGGATATTGAAAGTAAATGAGAATAAGAGTAAAGTGATGAAATCTACAAGGTTGGTAGATAGTAGGAGGATGAATATGGTTTTGAGTGGTGAGTTGCTTGAGGAGATAGAGTGTTTTAAGTATTTAGGGTCACATGTTGCTGTGAATGGAAGAATAGATGCAGAAGTGAAGTTTAGAATGAATGAAGTAGGGAAGGTGCTGGGAGGAATGAAAAAAGTGTTTAGATGTCGTTCGCTCAGAACAGATGTAAAGAGAAGGCTGTATGAGGGTGTTGTGGTACAGTACCAACTGCGTTATATGGAGCTGAAACATGGAATATGGGTGTAGCAGAGAGGAAAAGTTTGAATGTAATGGAGATGAGGTGTCTGAGGAGTGTGTGTGGAGTGACGCATATGGATCGTGTGAGATATGTTGAAGTGCGAAGGAGAACCGGAGTTGTGGAGGAGTTGGCTGATCGAGTTGAGCAGAGGATGTTGCGATGGTCTGGGCATATGGAGAGAATGGATAATGAACGATTGGTGAAAGAGATAACTATAATTATCCGATGTGAGAAGTATAAGGCTGAGAGGAAGACCACAAATAGGATGGATGGACAGTGTGAAGAGAGCGTTGGATGTGAGAGGGATGTCTGTTGAGCAAGGAAGAGTGGCTGTGCATGGCAGAAATGACTAGAGAGAAGCTGTGATTGAATAAATGATGATGCAACCCTGAGGGGATATTCTCCCGCATTGGTCTGATCAGCTGATCAGGTCGGGTACGGGTAAGGGGATGGGTCTATTATGATGTGGAAGGGCTCAACCAGCTCTGCTGTCGGGCCCTGCTGCGAAAGTCACTGATTACAATGCGCAGTTGACCCTCGTGCGGTGTGGTGCGGTGAGGATCTGCCCCTTCTCCCCTCAGGGCTAAGATGCGAATGAATGAGTTTTAGTGGATGAGTAAATTGGGAGTGTGTCGTCCTGTCTCGGCTACCTCCCTTTCCTTGGGGGAAGCAGCTTAGGTATATATTGTATATAGATAGATAGACAAAACCTACTCTTGATCACCTTTTACATCTTGGCCCCCCGCTTCACTACAAGAAATAAGTGGATTACTTTGGAACTGAAAATGAAGGTTATAGAGCTGAATAAGCAAGGTAAAAGGAACTCACACATTGGACGTGAACTTGGCTTAAGTGAATCGACAGTAAGGAACATTCTCAAGAGCAAGGAGCAGATTTTATGAATCAAGACTTACGGAAGCCAGCAAGTGGAGGGGTGCAGTAAGGTTGCTAATCCCTCAGTTTTAGGAGCACTACTTAGCACAATACATTCACAGTTCTATTATCTTTCTTTGAGCAAAAGTCTTTCTTAAAATGATAGTTAAAAATGGGGAAGTACTGTAAAAGACAAAGGTAGGGTGAGGAGTCGGCCATATACATTTATTTCCATTGATTAATTGGTATCTTATATGCGAAATTTACAATATGCGACGCATTTTGTCAACCATATTCTCGCATGTTGGGAAACCCCACAGTATATTACCACTGAGCTCTATCATATGGATGTGCTTCTCATTGGTAGTGCCGCGTAGTTTGTGTGCCCGCCGCCAGCGGCTCAGGGCGGCACTGATAATGTTTATGCACCACACCTGACACCCACGCCTTTCGAGATCAGCCGATGAATCCTGAAAATTTAGTGCCATAGTCCACTGAGCAGCTAAAGTAGTGCATGACTCACTGAGCAGCTTATGGATGCAACAGCACAACGGAGACAACAAGCATGGTGGAGGCGACGAATGTGGTGTTTCAATATGGCAGCCCAAGTCACACGCTCGCTGTGGAGATAGCCCCTCCATATTCTAGAGTTCAGTGTATACTACGCAAGCCATTATAAGAGTAAACTTTACTGTGTACCAATGAAGGACATGTAAAAGCAGAATTAATAGTAGTGAGGAGAGAGAGAGAGAGAGAGAGAGAGAGAGAGAGAGAGAGAGAGAGAGAGAGAGAGAGAGAGAGCTGGAGGTGCGGTGTGAAGTAGGGTGTGTTTTTGCCATCATTTGGTGATCCCATGCGACCCGGTGTTAAGGCGGTGTGATGTCATCGTCCCAGGCTATGGCAAGTGCTGCAATGTTTATACTTCTGTACTGCTGTAATCCTACTGTTCTCTCCTATATGTGATATACGTTGCCGATTCCTTGACATTTTTTTGCATATACTGTCTATCAAATATATGTTACTACATCTCCATTTGCTGAAGGGATGTGTGGAATGACCCACATTTTTTTTTTCTAGTGTATGTACAAATATGTAACCACTGACTGAGTACAGTATGTTTTGCTGAAGGAGGTATGGGGCAAGACCCACCACCTCAACCTTTTGTCGTTTAGGCTACCGTATGTACTCTGCATACTTTTCCAGCAATTAAACATTTCAATCACTCAGTGCTCTTATCCTGTTTTCCACTCTTACAGATTGTCCCCCTCCCCCCTGTGGCGGGGGGAACACAGTCTGGCCGCACTATGGTGTGGTACTACCACTCTGCGGCCAGGTTGTGTTAGGAAGAATTCTGCCACCGTATTCCCTGCGTGTCGTAAAAGGCGACTAAGAGGGGCGGGGTGAGGGGACTAGGGACCCCCCTCCTCTGTTTTTTCAGTTTCTACAAAGAGACAGGCCATAGAAAAGGATGGTAGATTGAGTTATCCCCGTACCCTGAAGATTGGGTCTATGAATGTGTGTGGATGTAGTACGATTGAGGCTAAACGAGAGGAGGTTGGGAGTATGTGAGAAGAAAGTTGGATGTGTTAGCTCTGAGTGAAACAAAATGAAAGGGAAAGGTGAGTCTACGTTTGGAAGAGTGAATGGAAGATTGTCAGGTGTTGATAGACGAAGAGCAATAGAAGGTGTGGCCTTGTCAGTGAGCCCGGAAGCACAGCAGTATGTGATTAAATGGAAGGAGGTGTCATCCAGACTAATGTGGGTGAAAGCGAAAAATGAACGTGAGTTGTGGGTATTTGGGAGTGCATATGGTCTTGGTAGTGAAAGGGATGAAGAAGACAGGGAGTCTTTCTGGAATAATGTTGCTGCATGTCTGCAGAGTTTTGGAGCGAATGTGAATGCGGTAATGATGGGAGATCTGAATGCTAGAGTGGGAAATGAAGCAGCTGAAGGTGTAGTTGGTATGCATGGTGTGCCTGGAAGAAATGAAAATGGGGAACGAATGATAGGGATGTGCGTTGAGCGAGAGATGGTGATTGGAAATTCTTTGTTTGAGAAGAAAGATATTTATAAGTAAACATGGGTGGGACAGGAGAGTGGAAGGGTTGTTGACAAAGCATTGATGGACTAAGCGGTTGTGTCCAAGAATGTAATAGGAAGATTGATGGATGTGAGAATTTTGAGAGGGGAAGGTGGAGATATGTCTAACCACTTCCCGGTGGAGGGAAAGTTGAGAGTAGGAAAGAGATGAGTGACAGCTAGGAGAGTTAGGTGTGGCAGGGAGGTTTTGAAAGTGAGTTGGATAAAAGAGAGAAAATGATAGAATATCAGGAGAAATTGAAAGATGAGTGGAACTCAGTGAAAGATCAGGAGAATAGCTGTGTGGAGGAGGAATTGTAGTGCCATAATTTCAAGTATTAGTAAAATGCAGCATAGTGCCCCCTGGAACACCCAGCCACCCCCACAAGGAATACAGCATAGTGCCCCCATCAACTCCTGGACACCCCCACAAGGAGCCCACAGAGGAGCAGCACCAGCGAGCCGGGACTCAGTGCGACAACGGCCTAAGTAAGCCCAGGCCGCGCGCCCCTATGACCTGGAGCCTGCCCGCCGTTGCCATAGCAGGAATACTGCAATACCATCTGGGCGAGCCTTCACCAACCAGCTAAGAGGTGGAGCTGCCTATCCAGCATCTGCCAACACTCCAAAGGAGACAGCCTGTAGCCGCTCCCACCTTCCTGAGGAGACGGCCTGTAGCCACTCCTGCCTTCCTCAGGAGATGGCCTGTAGCTGCTCTTAAGGTGTCTTCCTCTTTGAGACAGCCTGTAGCCGCTCGCCCCTTGTTAAGGAATTGGCCAATAGCCGACCTGAGGGTAATAAGGAGACAGCCTGTAGCTGCTCCTGCCTTCGCCAGGCGGCCTGTGGCCGCTCCAAAGGTGTTTTTCCAGAGTCAGCCTGTAGCCACTCCAAACCCCTGCTGCAGGAGACGGCCTGTAACCACTCCTACCTTCGCCAGGCGGCCGGTAGCCACTCCGAAGGCATTCCCCAAGAGATGGCCTGTAGCCGCTCGCCCCTCGCTAAGGAGACGGCCTGTAATGGCTGTGAGGGTAATGAGGAGACGGTCTGTAGCTGCTCCCGCCTTCTTCAGATGGCCTGTAGCCTCTCCAAAGGTGTTCCCCTTGAGACGGCCTGTAGCCGCTCAACACCCCTCCTGCAGGAGATGGCCTGTAGCTGCTCCCACCTTCGTCAGACGGCCTGTAGCTGCTCCGAAGGTGTAGCTGGGACTGCTGGCAGATACACACCCTCTTAGGCCACGGCCAATAGCCGGGCCTTGGCGGCCCGTAGCCGAGCCCCTAGGAAGCCATGGCCAGTAGCCGGGCCCTATGGCAGGAGGTGGCTGAGAGCCACCCCGTCATCCAAGTTTGACACCTGTTCCCTGACCCCCAGCACCGAGGACGTAGAGGAGTGTTGGAGAGGCCCCATAGTCTCCCCAGGCCTCCGGTCCCTATGACTGGCTCTGGAGGGGACCCACCTGACTGACCTTGACGCAGGCCGGTGCCGCAGCCCCCTTCTGTCGGCACCACCCAGCCCTCGGGAACTCCAGACCCTCCCCCAAATGCCCGGGTGGGAACTCCCTATACACCTCGACGGCAGACGACCTCCCCCTGCGTCAGGAGCCTGAACAAAAGATTCAGGCAATTGTTCGGCCCTAGCCCTGAGGGCCGCACTCCAGTCCCGAACCCCGAGAGTTCAGGCCCCTTCGCTGCCAACAGCCCCGGATGAGAGCAGACACCCCTGCGAGTGATCCCGTGTCCCCTGAGCACAGGGACTCCTGGTGGTGCCCAGCCCCATCAGTCGTGGAGCTGCGTGGCCCCTCAGCCGCACCCTAGGAGCTGGAAGGGTTATAGTGACTGTCCTGTGCAAAAATTGTGATCCAATAGTGCCGAGGCAGAATAGTAAACTTACAGTGATAGACCAAAAGTCGGAAAGAGAGATGGACGCAGTGAAGGGCTATACGGTAATAAGACCAACACCAGGGCCATGGAGTAAGTGACGATAATTGACCAAAAGTGACCCTAAGCAGAAAATAACAAAGTGAACACGGTATCATCAAACCCTGCCTCACAGTACTATAATTACAATTAGACCCCAGTGCCTTACACCCCCCCCTTGTGAGAAATAGCCCTAGCCTCTCCATGCATAAAGACCCTGGACTATACTAAATTAGTACATTCCACCTCGAACATTGTTTTAATATATTTTCCCGACAGTATCCTGCGAGGTACTATTCACTCTACCTAGTTGTAAGAGTTTATGATCATCCAGAATATCGTGTTTGTAACATCTTCTGTTTTCCTTTGTCTGACTGAGTAATACACGTGTAAGGTTATTGCCTGAGTTTTTGTCCTGCCTCTCTCCTATTTGTCTAAGCCCCAGTCTTGAAAGAGGACCCCGCTACATGTTAGGTGCTTTAAGCGCAGGAAGCCAAACTTAAAACACGTAGCATTACACTGGTGGAGAGCGGTGGTTCTTGACCCGGGCATATGAGAGAGGTAGTCGGGAAATATGCGAAAAATGGCAACCAAACTGCACGTGCAATTGCCTAAGTTCGACCCCGAACAGTACGATGTTCACACATATCTGGCGATCATCAAACCTTTCCTAGATATCAGTATTGAAAATGACCAACAAAAGATTGCAGTTACACTTCCACTGTTGGGCAAAGCACCGGCTAATATAGCACCAAAATTCGTTCCGGAGTTCACCAGGCAGAATTTCACGAGACTCGTGATCCAAGCCATCACCCCATCACTAGGGAAAGTGGTGGCACAATCCCAACTGGATAGTTTGACTTTCGATGGGAATCTAGATGATACCCTAATCCGGGCAAGACGACTGGTTACTGCTGCCTACCCGGAGGCAGATGATGAAACCCAGGAACAATTCATGTTTCACTGACTCCTCAGGATTCTCCACGGTTTCATTAATGAACACTTTATAATACACGAACTGATGGGAGACCTGGATAAAGAAATCAATTTAATGAGGCGCCTTCTAGCCGTGCAGGCCACCCCTCAATACATCGGCGAAATCAATCAATTCCCCACGAATCTCATCGCCATCAACTTGTGGGAATTTTCTCCTTCCTGCCACGAATGTCCAATCCACGACATCCGTGAGCAGCTAAAACTTGCCCGGCGCAGCAAAACAACACAAGGGTGCCTACAAACCTCCCCACCATACGCCGATTGCCCCGAGCCTCAGGGAAAGAAAATACCAAGGAGAAGGCACAGAAGGCGCCCCCCCCACTGCCCCCGCATCCCACCATAATGACGGAAGCCACCTCACATCTCCCCCAGTCTACGACAGGTGGAAACGTCATGTTTCCTTTTCCTCTCCTGTCACTATCTCTTCTGTTTTACCTTCCCCTATTCCTAACCTTCCCACTTCAACCACAACTTCCTCCACTAGTATTACCTCCCCCCTTCCTATCCCCCCTCAACACAAAGCCTGCCTTCCCCTACACAGGCCTCTTAGAACCCTTACCTCATCTTCCTCTAACCTACTTCCTAAAACCACCCCCTGTCTACTGCCTTCCACCTACCACCCCGCACCACCCACCACCATCACTTCACCACCACTCGCCTTCCCCGCCAACACGGTCAACTCATTCGCCTTCCCTATCACACCCTCCTCCTCCTCATCCTTACCCACCTCTCTTTCCTCGCTCACCTCCCCTAGCCCACCCTCAACCTCACCATCCTCATGGACCCCCAGCTCGTCCCCAATAACCTCACTAGATGCCTTGCCACCCGCCACACCCCACACCTCACCACCCACCACTCTGTCACGAGCTCAGCCACATGCTACCACCTGCACCACCCCATCACTGAACATCCAGACAACACCGCGAGGCCGCACCTCCCCACCACCACCGCTCCTTCTCCCCCCACACCTCACCCCACCTTTCCTCGCCTCCGACAACACACACCACCCGCCACACCCCACTCCTCAGCCCCTGCCAAGCCACCACGGTTCCAGCACCGCACACCACCCGCCACCAACCCCACACCCGCACCATCCTGTCTTCTCACCCACCGCCCACCCCACACCGCGAGCACAGAACCCCTCTACCGCCCAAACCATCCCACCACCAAACACCAGGATGGCGCCACAAGACCGCACTCCCTCCTCACCACCTACACCTCTAGCCACCTCACCTGTCACCTCACCACCGCTACCGACCTCCAGAGCCAGATCACCCTTACACCCCCACACACCACCCACCTCAAGCCCCACTGCCTTGCCCATGCCCACCATTGGAGCGCCGCCCGAAACTACCCCGCCCTGGCACACCACTTCCACCGCCACGCCACAAGCAGCCACAGCACCAAAGGTCCGCGCACTCACCTCACTACTCACTCCCACCCTAAAATCTGCCCTCACCCGCTCTGGCCCCCTTCCACCCCCGCCCGCGAGACACACCACCCCCTCCCCAATCCCAGCTCCGCCTTCCCCACCGGTGCCAACCCTCCCCCTGACTCCTACGATTGCTGCATCGCCCCCCGCCACCCCTCTCTCCCTCCCCCTTCCCTGCCGCCTCCACCTCACCTCCCGTCACGCCGCCTCACACCTCACCTGTCAACTCACCAACGCCACCAGCTCCGCGCTGCTCCTCCACCTCCTCACCACCCACCGCCCCCTCTCCCACGTCCAGTGCCGCATGTCTCGTCCACACCCCCACACCCCCACTCCTAGCTCCCCACACCCCCCCTCAACCACCCTTCACCCAACCGCACGCGCCTCGCCCACACCAACCCCACACACCCACGTCACCACCCACACCGACACTCAAAACAACCTCCACCTGCTCCGGGCACCTCGCCTGCCCACCCGCCTGATACATCCACTCCCCCACCCCACCCGCATCACTGCAAAATCACACTCCCACCCCTGCCCTAAACCATCTCACCCTCATGCTACATCAAGCCCAAATCCCAGCCACCTATACTCCCCAGAGACACTATGCCGCATTACTCCGGCGTAAAACCTGACCCCTACCTTCCATCTCAAGCATTCAGCACCACACCACACCACGGGCAACAACCACCAACATGAAGATACGGCAAGCTGGCATGCAACCAACGAGTCCGAGGACCACACCACCTCCTCCAACTCCTCTGCTCCTTCACCACCATGTCCACCCTCTTCCTCACCTATGACGCAGAGCAGGACGAGAACACCGCCACCACAGCCTGGCACACCCCCTCTGACACCTACAACCGATCTACGTCACCCACGATATGGAAGTCTACCACCTCCAGTCACGAGGACGTGACTTTTTCCCTGCAGACA
Organism: Coenobita brevimanus; assembly: GCF_032717465.1. Classification (NCBI taxonomy): domain Eukaryota; kingdom Metazoa; phylum Arthropoda; class Malacostraca; order Decapoda; family Coenobitidae; genus Coenobita; species Coenobita brevimanus. The sequence continues at coordinate 32,482,890 of NC_137051.1, read as the reverse complement.
GTGGTAAAATGCAGCATAGTGCCCCCTGGAACACCCAGCCGCCCCCACAAATAATACAGCATAGTGCCCCCATGAACTCCTGGACACCCCCACAAGGAGCCCACGAAGGAGCAGCAGCAGCACGCCGGGACTTGGTGCGACAACGGGCTAAGTCAGCCCAAGCCACGTGCCCCTATGACCCGGAGCCCGCCTGCTGTCGCCATAGCAGGAATACTGCACTACCTTCCGGGCAAGCCTTCACCAACCAGCTAAGGGGTGGAGCTGCCTATCCAACTCCTGCCAGCACCTCAAAGGAAACGGCCTGTAGCCGCTCCCGTCTTCCTCAGGAGACGGCGTGTAGCCACTCTGAAGGTGTCTTCCTCTTTGAGACGGCCTGTAGCCGCTCACCCCTCGCTAAGGAATTGGCCAGTAGCCGACCTGAGGGTAATAAGGAGACAGCCTGTAGCCGCTCCCGCCTTCGCCAGACAGCCAGTAGCCGCTCCCCTAGGAAGCCACGGCCAGTAGCCGGGCCCTACAGCAGGAGGTGGCCGAGAGCCACCCCGTCACTCAAGTTTGACGCCAGTTCCCCGACCCCCAGCACCGAGGGAGTAGAGGAGTATTGGTGAGGCCCCATAGTCTCCCCGCACCTCCGCTTCCTACGACTGGCTCTGGAGGAGACCCACCTGACGGACCCTGACACAGGCCGGTGCCGCAGCCCTCTCCTGTCGGCGCCACCCAGCCCTGGGGACCGCAGTCCTCGGGAACTCCAGACCCTTCCCCGAACGCCCGGATGGGAACTCCCTACACCTCGACGGTGGATGACCTCCCCTTCCATCAGGAGCCTGAACGACAGATTCAGGCAATTGTTCGGCCCCAGCCCTGAGGGCTGCGCTCTGGTCCCGAGCCCCGAGAGTTCGGACCCGTTCGCTGCCAACAGCCCCGGACGAGAGCAGACGCCCCTGCGAGTGATCCCGTGTCCCCTGAGCACGGGGACTCCTGGTGGTGCCCAGCCTTGTCAGTGCGGAGCTGCGTGGCCCTTCAGCCGCACCCTTGGAGCCGGAAGGGTTATAGTGACTCTGTGCAATAATAGTGATCCAATAGTGCCGAGGCGGAATAGTGAACTTACAGTGACAGACCAAAAGTCGGTAAGAGAGATAGATGCAGTGAAGTGCTATACAGTAATAAGACCAACACCAGGGCCGTGGAGTAAGTAACGATAATTTACCAAAAGTGACCCTAAGGCAGAAAATAACAAAGTGAACATGCTATCATCAAACGCTGCCTCACAATACGATAATTACAATTAGACCCCAGTGCCTTACACCCCCCCCCTTGTGAGAAATAGCCCTAGCCTCTCCACGCGCGTAAAGACCCTGCACTATATTAAATTAGAACATTCCGCTTCGAACATTGTTTTAATATATTTTCCCGACAGTATCCTGCGAGGTACTATTCACCCTACCTAGTTGTAAGAGTTTATGATCACCCAAAATATCGTGTTTGTAACATCTGCTGTTTCCCTTGTCTGACTGAGTAATACACGTGCAAGGTTATTGCCTGAGTTTTTGTGTCCTGCCTCTCTCCTATTTGTTTAAGCCCCGGTCTCGAAAGAGGACCACGCTACACGTTAGGTGCTTTATGTACGGGAAGCCGAACCTAAAACACCTAGCATTACAATTAGTGTAAGTTGGTATAAGCTAGTATTGTAAGTGTAATGTTAAGTTCAAGTATAGTTAGAGTATAACTCATGATTTAACTGTTAAGTTCTGTATTTAAGTCTAGTCTTAGTTGATATTCGTAATGTGAACATGATTGTGATATTGATAGTACTGAGTCAAGTATTGATGTGAATATGATTGTTATACATATGGACCAGCTCTTCCCCCCCAACAAAGACGTATAACCGCGAAATTTTAGTAGAGATTAATAGTCGCGAATGTCTTTCTTCGAATTCTGATCTAGAGATTTACCTGCCGAAGTTAATAGATTTCATTTTTTGAACTATGCAGTGGTGAACTGAGAATGTCTGGAATAAGAATATTGAAGATGTTATTTGTGAAGCTCGAAATTTATGTCACTGAATCCTGTTTGCAGTCACGTAGGCATGTAACCGACAAATGGTAATAAAACTGTTCGAATTCATAATTCATTTGTCTTCTAAAATACAGCATAGTGCCTTCTGGAACACCCAGCCACCCCCACAAAGAATACAACATAGTGCCTCAATGAACTCCTGGACACCCCCACAAGGAGCCCACGGAGGAGCAGCAGCCGCGCGCTGGGACTCGGTGCGACAACGGCCTAAGTCAGACCGGGCCGTGCGCCCCTATGACCCGGAGCCCGCCCGCCATCGCCAAAGCGGGAATACTGTACTACCTTCCGGGCAAGCCTTCACCAACCAGCTATGGGGTGGAGCTGCCTATCCAGCTCCTGCCAGAACCCCAAAGGAGACGGCCTGAAGCCGCTCCCGCCTTCCTCAGGAAACGGCCTGTAACCACTCTAAAGGTGTCTTCCTCTTTGAGGTGGCCTGTAGCTGCTCGCCCATCGCTAAGGAATCGGCCAGTAGCCCACCTGAGGGTAATAAGGAGACGGCCTGTAGCTGCTCGTCCCTCGCTAAGGAATTGCCCAGTAGCTGACCTGAGGGTAATAAGGAGACGACCTGTAGCTGCTTCCGCCTTCGCCAAGAGACGGCCTGTAGCCACTCTGAAGGTGTTCTTCCGGAGACGGCCTGTAGCCACTCCAAACACCTCCTGCAGGAGACAGCCTGTGGCTGCTCCCACCTTTTGTCAGATGGCCTGTAGCCGCTCCAAAGGCATTCCACCAGAGACAGCCAGTAGCCGCTCGCTCCTCACAAAGGAGATAGCCTGTAGCCGCCCTGAGGGTAATGAGGAGACGGCCTGTAGCCGCTCCCGCTTTCGTCAAACAGCTTGTAACTGCTCCAAAGGTGTTCCCCTTGAGACGTCCTGTAGCCGTTCTACACCCCTCCTGCAGGAGACGGACTGTAGCTGCTCCCACCTTCGTCAGACGGCCTGTAGCCGCTCCCACCTTCATCAGACGGCCTGTAGCTGCTCCGAAGGTTTTCCCCCAAAGATGGCCTGTAGCCACTCATCCCTCGCTAAGGAGACGGCCTGTAGCTGCTCCCGCCTTCGTCAGACGGCCTGTAGTCGCTCTGAAGGTGTTCCCCTTGAGACAGCCTGTAGCCGCTGTACGCTAGGGCTACTCCTGCAGGAGATGGCCTGTAGCCACTCCCGCCTTCGTCAGACAGCCTGTAGCCGCTTCGAATGTGTATCTGGGTCTGCTGGCAGACATTCACCCTCTCAGGCCATGGTCAGTAGCCGGGCTTGCGGCCAATGGCCGTGCCCCCAGGAAGCCACGGCTATTAGCCGGACCCTATGGCAGGAAGTGGCCGAGAGCCACCCAGCCGCCTATGCTTGATGCCTGTTCCCCGACCCCCAGCACGGAGGGCGTAGGGGAGTATTGGAGAGGCCTTATAGTCTCCCTTGGCCTCCACTCCCTACAACTGGCTCTGGAGGAGACCCACCTGACGGACCCTGATGCAGGCTGGTGCCACAGCCCCCTCCTGTCGGCGCCGCCCAGCCCTGGGGACCGCAGTCCTCAGGAACCCCAGACCCTCCCCAGAACGCCCAGGCAGGAACTCCCTACACCTCAATGGCTAAGGAACTCCACCACCGTCAGGAGCTTGAATGACAGATTCAGGCAATTGTTCGGCCCCAGTCCTGATGGCTGCACTCCGGTCCCTAGCCCTGAGAGTTCGGACCCCTTTGCCATCAATAGCCCCGGACGAGAGCAGATGCCCCTGCGCGTGATCCCGTGTCCCCTGAGCATGGAGACTCCTGGTGGTGCCCAGCCCCGTCAGCAGCGGGGCTTTGGGGCCCCTCAGCCGCACCCTTGGCACCGGAAGAACTATAGTGACTGTGACTGTATAATAATAGTCATCCAATAGTGACGAGGTGGAATAGTGAACTTACAGTAATAGACCAAAAGTTGGAAAGAGAGATAGGCACAATGAAAGACTATACAGTGACAAGACCAACACCAGGGTCGTTGAGTAAGTGACGGTAATTAACCAAAAGTGACCCTATAGCAGAAAATAACAAAGTGAACACAATACCATTAAACTCTGCCTCACAGTACTATAATCACAATTAGACCCCAGTGCCTTACACCCCCCCTTCTTGTGAGAAATAGCCCTAGCCTCTCCATGCGCGTAAAGACCCTGGACTATGTTAAATTAGGACATTCCGCCTTGAATATTGTTTTCAGTATATTTTCCCGACAGTATCCTGCGAGATACTGTTCACCCTACCTAGTTATAAGAGTTTATGATCACCCAAAATATCGTGTCTGTAACATCTGCTGTTTCCCTTGTCTGACTGAGAAATACATATGTAAGGTTATTGCCTGAGTTTTTGTGTCCTGCCTCTCTCTTATTTGTCTAAGCCCCGGTCTTGAAAGAGGACCCCGCTACACGTTAGGTGCTTTAAGTACGGGAAGCCGAACCTAAAACACCCAGCATTACGCTGGTGAACAGCGGTGGTTCTTGACCCGGGCATAAGACAGTAGTAGTCAGGAAATACCAGAAAAATGGCAACCAAACCGCACGTGCAATTGCCTAAGTTCGACCCCGAACATTACGATGTTCATACATATCGGGCGATCATTAAACCTTAACTAGATTGTTATGCGGGGTGTTTAGCTCGACTTCTCGGACTAAAAATGCCCGCGACTGAGCGGGGTCCTCTTTCCGGACCGGAAATAAAACACTTACAAAGGAACAGGGCATAAAAACTAGGCAGCACACCTTAACACGTCTATTGGCTTATTTCAATACACTGTTACAATACAGAGTTACAGGATATGATGGAGACAGGTTTACAGAGTTAGCTTCCCAATAATATGTATCACACACAGCACAGGGAGAGAGTAGAGTTCTGCAATTATATCTCGATGGCTAGTTGTAAGTTCTATATACCCGCATTGTGTCTATAGGCAAAATTAGTATTTAATAATCTCAACCAGAGGCACTATGGGTAGAGAGGGCCTGGGGTCGAGAGAGTGAATATTACTATAATTGATCAGAGCACGAGCCGTGACACTCGAGAAAGTTACTTAGTCGTGGTGACACTGTTCACAGACTTTTGGCTTTTCCTTGCGCTCATGCCGTCTTTGTATGGCTATAGGTCCGTGTTCACTAGTCTTTTCTATTCTGCCTGGGTATTTGTCTCACAGTGTGTTACTTATATTATTTTGGCCTCACTCTTTCACTGTCACTGTTCACTCCCATTTCTGTGGTTTTCCAAGGCACACGAGATACATTTCAGTCACTGCTGGCCCTTGTTTCCTGGGCTTAACACAAGAGGTGCCCGGGAATGGAAGGGGGCTCTACTGGGGAGCCCTCCTGTAGAAGACTATGGACTACCTGTAAGGGTGTCACTGCCCGGGGTTCCTTCGTCATGGGGGGTGCAGGGAGGCTCTCCCGTTTGGGGGCCTCGGCCTGAGAGGCCCTCGTGCTGGAGCCTCGTCGGTGGGGTTCAGGGAGGCCCTCCAACCTGGGGGCCTCGACCTGAAGGGTGGCCCTCGGGACTGGGGCCGAACAGCTGCAGGAGACGGGCCTGTCGCCTCTTCTTCCGGCCAGAGAGTCGTGGGGGAGTGGAGCCCAAACAGCCTGACTCTGGGGCCTGCCGGCCCGGTCTGGGAGCCTGGGTGCTGCAGTTGCCTTTAGGGAAGGGCGCCGTCAGGGGCAGACTTCGGCACCTCTTCTGTCTGGCGTCCGTCAGAGACCAGGACCGACCAGGTGTAGGCGGCAGGGCCGACACAGGGCCGTACCACCACTCCGATAGTACCTCACGGGAACCACACCTGGAGGGAGTAAGAGAGGGGCGTTTCACGCAGCCGAGAGGTGGAAGGCCGGCCGCGCAAGGGACCTCCTTCTCTGGGAGGACGTCAGGGATCACAGATGAAGGACGTACAGTGGCCGTTCCTTCCCCCACACATACAGTGGCTGATGTGGCGGTTCCGTGATCTCCAGGGTCCACAGCTGAAGGGTGTACAGTGGCCGTCCCTTCCCCCACACGTGCAGTGGCCGTTGTGGCGGTGCTGCTCCCGAAGGAGGAAAAGGTGGATGAGGGGCATACAGTGGCCGAACCCTCCCTGACACGTACAGTGGCCGATATCGCGGTTCCACTCCTGCTTCCTTTGCCAGCCAGAGTGAGCTCAATAGTTGACACTCCGGAGGTAGTACTCCCGTAGGAGGAGGAGGTAGTGGATGAGGGGCGTACAGTGGCCGTCCCCTCCCCGACACGTACAGTGGCCGATATCACGGTTCCACACCTCCTTTCTTTGCTAGTCGGAGTGCGCTCAATAGCTGACACTCCGAGGCCTTATCCGGATGTGGCTGTAACTGAAGGGCGTACAGTGACCGTCCCTTCCCCCACACGTACAGTGGCCGATGTGGCGGCACTACAGGGGGAAAGCAAGTGAGGGGCGTACAGTGGCCGAACCCTCCCTGGTACGTACAGTGGCCGTACTGAGGTGTTGCTTGGGACTGACTCTGGCTCAGTCCCACCCCGAACTTGGTGAGTGCTGTCCCGCTCGCCGGTGTAGTTTCTATCGGACTGGTTGAGGGACAGAGGGACTCAGGACAGAGGGGCACTGATGTCCTTCTTGCCCTGGGTTGACCTCTCGGTGACCCGGCCCTCCGTGGTGCCCTCCTGGGGTGGTGGTGAGGTGGTGGCTTGGTCATAGGGTGGGGGGTGGTGTGGTGGCCGGTCCGGCGGCGGCAGGTATTTCACCACCTTCCGCAGTGGAGTCACGGCCCCGTGACTGGAGGTGGTATGTTGTGGTAGTGGAGGTCTGATGGGCCAGTGTGAGGTGGTTGAGGAGGCTGGTCCAATGGCGGGTGGTGAGGTTCAGCTCCTGGTGGGGGTTGAGGGTGAGGTGTAGGGACGATGGTCGGGTAGTGTGCTGTAGGAGCTGGAGGAGCTGGTGAGTCACCCGTAACCTGATGCTGGGGCGGTCGTGGGTGCACCATGTTACCCTTTCGATCTTCATTTTGGGTGGTGGTGCTTGGTGTGAGGGCAGAAGCTGTATGCTGGCGAGTGAGGAGATCTTGGGGTTTATATGGGGGATGGTTGGGTGGGAGGAGCATTTTCCTTTGGGGAATTGGGATTTGGGGAGTTTCCACCTTGCCTGATTGAGGGGGAGGGTGATGAGGGTGGTGTTTGGGGGGAGGTTAGCACGTGTTGGGAAATGGGGAGCAGGATGGGGCGGAGATGAGGGTGTTGGGGTGTATCTAGATGGTGGGCGGGACAGGTGTCCTGATCTGGTGGTCGTGGTGGTGAGGGTGGGTGTGGGTGGTGAGGGTGGTTGGATACGTGGTGGTGTTGGGGTGTGATTCTGGATGGTGGCGGTCATGGGCGGTGGTGTGGTGCGTCGTGTGTAATGAGAATGGTCAGTGGGTAAAGGGGAGGCAGAAGTGGTGGTGTGGGTGGTGCATGTGAGAGGTGATGTGGGCGCACGTGGTGGGCTGGAGGGCGGTGTGGCGGCAGGTGTAGTGCGTGGGGTAGGGTGAGAGGGGTGGGAGGTAGGATGCGGTGGTGTGGTGGTGGTGGTTGGGAAATGTGTTGGTTGGCCGGGAGTGGGCGGGGTGGAGAGTGCCGTGGGTGGCATTGGAGACGGGTGTGGAGGAGACAGTGGAGTGGGCATAGGAGAGGGATGGAGAATGGGTGGTGGTGGAGGATCGGGGTCAGGGGGAGTGGGTGGTGTCAGGGGCTGGGGTGGGGGGAGGTGGCGTGACTGTAGGTGAGGTGGAGGGGGGTGGGGAGAAGGAGTAGGAGTAAGAGTCTGGGGGGTAATTCTCAGAAGACGCCATGGTGGTAGGTGTGTGGTGGGTGGTGTTTGACGCGCAGGTGAGTGTGGGGTCATTGTTGGAGGGTGGGAAGGGATGCACATGTCTGTTTCTGTAGGTCCGTGGTTGGCCCTCATTGTTAATCGTGACTTGATATGGGTTAGGGACTTTGATGATGGTGAAGGGACCGTCAAAACGGGGGGAGGTCTTGATGGGGGTAGGCAGGCGTGCCACGATGACGGAATCTCCCGGCTTGTAGGGGTTGGTGGGGTTAATGTCGGGCTGCAGGTCTTGTTGTGCTTGGAGGTGATGGAGGCATCGTTTGAGGTGGTGTAGGGGGTCGGTGGTGGAGGGTGTGGTGGGAGGTTGGAGGTGGTGACGGAGGGGTAGGGGGAGTGGTGATTCCCCGAAAACTCGCTCGTGGGGGGTGATGCCGTCCTCTCTGGGGCACATGTTTAAACTCCATTGCACGATTTTGACGTGCGCCGGCCAGTCGTCATTTCCAGTTTGAATGATTCTTGTCCTTACTTGATTTAGGAGGGATCTATGACTCCTCTCGCAGATGCTGTTTCCCTGGGGCAAGTATGGGGATGAATGGGAGATGCGATAGCCAAATATTGATGCGAGTTCCTCCCAGATTTTTCCCGTAAATTCTGGTGCGTTGTCTGAATGTAAGGCCTGTGGGATTCCGAAATAGGGGAAGACGTGGCAGACTAGGGCATTGGCAACTGAAACGGCATTGTGTTCTTTAGCGGGACAGGTGATGAGGAATTTAGAGTAAACGTCTACAAAGGTGATAATATATTTGCATCCTGCTTTAGGTGTGAGGGGGCCGACGACATCGAGAGAGAGCAATTGCCATGGTTTTTGTGCGGTTAGTTCGCTGCTGGGCCAGGTGTGCGGGTGATGTCTTTGCCCAAGGCACAGGCACGGCATGCTTGAACAATGCTTTTGACAATGGTGGAGGGGTTAGAGGTCCAATATATATAATTGAAAACTTGTAAAAGTTTCTTTGTCCTGAGGTGGATGCCGTTGTTGGCGTGGAGGTGCAGCATTGTGTCGTGGGCGACGGTTGGGTCGAGGATGATGTGGCCGCCTGGGTTCAACAGGTGATCACCATGCTGGTGTAATTTGGCGAACGTGTGCTGCGGAATCCAGTGGGGCATTGTTTATCCCGCCACATTTGAATGAGGTCAGGTTTGGGGCATACAGCATTGATGGGTAGGCATGAAAGGGCGTCAGCGTTGGTGTGTAGCTTGCCGGGCCGATAGGGTATTTAGAAATCGAACTCTTGTAACGCTTCTTGCCACCGGATGAGTTGGGCATTGTTAGTATTAGACTGGCATAGCCACTGAAGGGATTGGTGGTCGGTGATGATGACTACGTGGGTGCCGGAGATGTATGACTGGAAGTAGTCAAGCGCCCAGATGATTCCGAGACATTCGCATTTGGTGGCAGCGTAATTACTTTCGGCCTGATTCAGGGTGCGGCTGGGGCAGGCGATGATGTGTTCCCGCCCATTCTGCACTTGAGCGAGAACAGCTCCTATGGCAATGAGGGAGACGTCGGTGTACAGATGAAAGGGGAGGTTGTAGTCTGGAAAGGCAACGATGGGGCTGAGATCAGTTTTGACTTGAAGTTGTTAAATGTGGCATTCCTTTCCTCAGTCCATGCGAATGGTTCGCCTTTCTTTGTCAGGTCATGGAGTGGCTTGGCGATATCGGCGAAGCCTTTCACGAAACGCCGATAATATGAAGTCAGGCCTAGGAAGGCACGGGTTTCGTGGACATCTTTCGGTAGGGGGATGTCTGCTATCGCACGTAGTTTTCCTGGGTCAGGTGAGATGCCCTCAGCTCCGATCACGTGTCCTAGGAAGGAGACGGATCGCTCGGCCAGGACGCATTTGGAAGGCTTGAGTTTTAGTCCAGTCTGGTGTATACATAGGAAAACTTGCTTGAGGCGGTGTAGATGGTCGGCCCAGGTACGAATGAAAACAGTGACGTCATCGAGATATGTCAGGCAGATTTCCCAGGTTAGGCTGCCTAGTGCAGACTCCATGAGGCGAGAGAATGTAGCTGGGGCGGTGCAGAGTCCAAAGGGAAGGACTTTGAACTCGTAATGTTTGCCGTTTGAGGTAGAGAAAGCGGTCGTCTGTTTGTCCCCTGGATGGACAGGGACTTGCCAGTAACCTGACTGTAGGTCTAGCGTGGAGAACCAGGTTGAGCCGTGTAGGGAGTTGAGGGAATCGTCGATTCTCGGGAGGGGCATGGCGTCCTTGGTGGTGACATCGCTGAGTTTGCAGTAATCCACACAGAACCGCATTGTTCCATCTTTTTTTCTAAATAGTATGACGGGGGAGGACCATGGGCTATTTGAGTTGGAAATGACCCCGGCATCAAGCATATCCTGGACCTGCTGGTCTTCCTCCGCCCATTGCTTAGGGTTTTTGCGGCGTGATGGTTGGCGAATGGGTGGTCCAGTTGTGTGGATCTCATGGCTGAGGTAAGTCATGTGGCCGATGTCTGCAGGGCCAGATGAGATGAGGTCTTGGAAGTCCAGGGGTAATTGTCGGAGGCTGTTGGTTTGGGAAATAGGTGCGGAGGGAGAGGAGGTAGAGTGGGATGGTTGGAGGGCGGTGTTGTACAAGGCTCGGCTTCTTCCATGTTGCCTACGATTAGTCCTCGTGGTAGGGTAAGGGGTGTGGCGGCGAGGTTTGCGACACGGATAGTTGGGATATGGGGGGGGGAGGACAGTCAGGGACACTAAACATGATGATAGGGGTCCGGTTGGTAGGGCAGGAGAGAAGAGGACGGAGCTACTGGAGGGTCTGTTCAGTTCTAACCAAGCCTCGTGGTGGGGTGGAATGGTGATAGCGGAGGCGATAGCGGCAGGGAAAGTCGGAGAGGGAGGTTGAATAGGCTGGGTGAAATAGGGGGGTGGTGATTGAGGGGGTGAGGTGTGAGGTGATAATGGAGTGGAGTTGCATGTGCAGATGGGCTGGGGAGGATGACAGTCAGGGGGAGGTGGTTTGTATGTGTTGTGCGGATGAGTGGTGATGTTTTTTTTTGGGGGGGGGGCGTTGGGGGCTGGACTGAAGTGGAGTCGGCTCTGGTGGCAGTCGATGGTGGTGTGTAGTTTTTGGAGGAGGTCCAGCCCCAGGTAGCCATTGTATACACGACAGGTGGAGTCGAAGATGATGAAGGGATGAGTGGTGGATGCTTCTTGGTGTGTTTCGGTCCGCAGGGCCCGAGTTTCCCCACGGATAGGCAGGGGGCCATCCCCTGCGTCTACGAGGTTGGCTGAGGTGGGGAGAAGGGGGCCGAAGGTGGAGTTGTGGTGGGAGTAGAAGTGCAAATATAGGCATGACCTGGCAGCTCCTGTGTCCACCAGTAGTCTAGCCTTGACCCCGTTCAGGCGTATTTTGTCGTAGACTGGGGGTCTGTACTTGTGTGAAGTTGCCCCCGCCACCGTGGGGAGGTGCGGGGGCGGACCTAAAAATCCATCTGCTGAGGGTTGACGTCTTCGTCGGGCTCCTAGTCACCGGGTTCAGGGTAGATGATGGGTGGAGCGTCATCTTGTGGAGTGTCGTCCTCTAGGGATGAGACTTTCCTGTGCCCCTGATTGAAGGTCCTGCGTCGGTTTGCCTTAAGCTGTTCCCTGATGTTCTGCAGAGGGCAGGTACGACTGCAGGCAGTAAATTCCCAGGGGTTAATAGAGATGAGGTTGGAATTTTCCCTGGGGTTGGGACGTTTTCTCTGTGGGTGATCCCTCGGGATGGTGATGGACGGCTCCGTGGTGGGTTGGGTGGGCTGAATGGGCGGTGTCCTTGCCTTGGGTGGTTGTGGTTTGGTGGTGGGGAATTTGCTCACCGTGTGCATAGGTTGTGGTGTAGGGCGGGCGGCGAGGAGCCGTCGGACAAGTTGCAGGTCACGATCCATGTCGCCTGAGGGATCATAGATGGTGAAGTGTTCCCGTATTGTGCTCAGGAGAATCCTCAGCAGGGTGTTAAAGGTGTGTTGATCCCGTGTTGCAGTGGTAGCTTTGAGATAGGCGGTGCTGACGAGGCGCCTAGCCTGGACGAAAGTGTCATCAAGGCAGCCATTGTAGGTGAGGGCGTCGAGTTGCGAGAGGGCAACAACTCTACCCAGTGAAAGCATCACAGCCTGCTTCACAATGTGCGAAAATTGGTCCTATGTCAAGTCGGGGACGATTTTCGTGGCTATAGTAGCAATTATTTTGCCCAGGTTGGGTAGTGTGACAGCTATTTTTTCTCTGTCCGTGTCAAACCCAATGTCTAGGAGGGGTTTTACCATATCTAAGTAAACATCTATGTCATATTGTTCAGGATTGAACTTCGGCAATTGGATGTGAGGTTTGGCTGCCATTCTGCAGGTTTCCCTTTTGTGTTCCTCCATGCTTTACTCGGATCCAGAACACCGCTGACCACCAGTGTTATGCGGGGTGTTTAGCTCGACTTCTTAGACTAAAAACGCCCGCGACTGAGCGGGGTCCTCTTTCCGGACCGGAAATAAAACACTTACAAAGGAACAGGGCATAAAAACTAGGCAGCACACCTTAACACATCTATTGGCTTATTTCAATACACTGTTACAATACAAACAAAGAGTTACAGGTTATAATGGAGACAGGTTTACAGAGTTAGCTTCCCAATAATATGTATCACACACAGCACAGGCAGAGAGTAGAGTTCTGCAATTATATCTCGATGGCTAGTTGTAAGTTCTATATACCCGTATTGTGTCTATAGGCAAAATTAGTATTTAATAGTCTCAACCAGATGCACTATGGGTAGAGAGGGTCTGGGGTCAAGAGAGTGAATATTACTATAATTGATCAGAGCGCGAGTCGCGACACTCGAGAAAGTTACTTAGTCGCGGTGACACTGTTCACAGACTTTTGGCTTTTCCTCGCGCTCATGCCGTCTTCGTATGGCTATAGGTCCGTGTTCACTAGTCTTTTCTATTCTGCCTGGGTATTTGTCTCACAGTGTGTTACTTATATTTTTTTGGCCTCATTCTTTCACTGTCACTGTTCACTCCCGTCTCTGTGGTTTTCCAAGGCACACGAGATACATTTCAGTCACTGTTGGCCCTTGTTTCCTGGGCTTAACACAAGAGGCGCCCGGGAATGGGAGGGGGCTCTACTGGGAAGCCCTCCTGTAGGAGACAGTGGACTACCTGTAAGGGTGTCATTGCCCGGGGTTCCTTCGTCAGGGGGGTGCAGGGAGGCTCTCCCATTTGGGGGCCTCAACCTGAGAGGCCCTCGTGCTGGAGCCTCGTCGGTGGGGTGCAGGGAGGCTCTCCGACCTGGGGGCCTCAACCTGAAGGGCGGCCCTCACGACTGGGGCTGAACAGCTGCAGGAGACGGGCTTGTTGCCTCTTCTTCCAGCCGGAGAGTCGTGGGGGAGTGGAGCCTAAACGACCTGACTTTGAGGCCCGCCGGCCCGGTCTGGGAGCCTGGGTGCTGCGGTCGCCTTTAGGGAAGGGCGCCGTCAGGAGCAGACTGTGGCACCTCTTCTGTCTGGCGTCTGTCAGAGACTGGGACCGACCAGGTGTAGGCGGCAGGGCCGACACAGGGACACGCCACCACTCCGGTAGTACCTCACGGGAACCACACCTGGAGGGAGTAAGAGAGGGGCGTCCCACACAGCGGGAGAGGTGGAAGGCCGGCGCCGCAAGGGACCTCCTTCTCCGGGAGGATCTCAGGGATCACAGATGAAGGACGCACAGTGGCCGTTCCTTCCCCCACACGTACAATGGCCGATGTGGCGGTTCCGTGATCTCCAGGGTCCACAGCTGAAGGGCGTACAGTGGCCGTCCTTTCCCCCACATGTGCAGTGGCCGTTGTGGCGGTGCTGTTCCCGAAAGAGGAAGAGGTAGTGGATGAGGGGCATACAGTGGGCGAACCCTCCCTGACACATACAGTGGCCAATATCGCAGTTCCACTCCTGCTTCCTTTGCCAGCTGGAGTGCGCTCAATAGCTGACACTCTGGAGGTAGCACTCCCGTAGGAGGAGGAGGTAGTGGATGAGGGGCGTACAGTGGCCGTCCCCTCCCCCACACGTACAGTGGCCGATATCGCGGTTCCACTCCTTTCTTTGCCAGTCGGAATGCACTCAATAGCTGACACTCTGAGGCCTTCTCCGGATGTGGCTGTAGCTGAAGGGCGTACAGTGGCCGTCCCTTCCCCCACACGTACAGTGGCCGATGTGGCGGTGCTACGGGGGGAAAGCAACTGAGGGGCGTACAGTGGCCGTACCGCAGTGTTGCTTGGGACTGACTCTGGCTCAGTCCCACCCCGAACTTGGTGAGTGCTGTCCCGCCTGCAGGGTTGTGTCCTCCGCCAAAGTAGTTTCTGTCGGACTGTTTGAGGGACAGAGGAACTCAGGACAGGGGACACCGATGTCCTTCTTGACCTGGGTTGACCTCTCGGTGACCCGGCCCTCCGTGGTATCCTCCTGGGGTGGTGGTGAGGCGGTGGCTTGGGGGTAGGGTGGGGGATGGTGGGATGGCCGATCCGGCGGCGGCAGGTATTTCATAGATATTGGTTTTGAAAATGACCAACAAAAAATTGCAGTTACACTCCCACTGTTGGACAAAGCGGCGGCTATTATAGCACCAAAAATCGTTCCGGAGCTCACCTGGCAGAATTTCATGAGACTCGTGATCCAAGTCATCACCCCATCACTAGGGAAAGTGGTGGCACTACCCCAACTGGATAGTTTGACTATCAATGGGAATCTAGATGATACCCTAATCTGTGCAAGACGCCTGGTTACCGCTGCCTACCCAGAGGCAGATGATGAAACCCGGGAACAACTCATGTTTCACACACTCCTCAGGATTCTACCCGGTTTAAAGAACGCTTTATAATGCATGATCCGACGGGAGACCTAGATAAAGAAATCAATTTAATGAGGTGCCTTCTAGCCGTGCAGGCCACCCCTCAACGCATCGGCGAAATCAATCAATTCCCCACAAATCTCATTGCCGTCAACTCGTGGGAATTTTCTCCTTGTTGCCACGAATGCTCAATCCACGACATCCGTGAGCAGCTAAAACCTGCCCAGAGCAGCAACATGACACAAGGGCGCCTACAAACATCCCCACCATACGCCGATTGCCCCGAGCCTCAGGGAAAGAAAATACCAAGGAGAAGGCACAGAAGGCGCCCCCCCACTGCCCCCGCATCCCACCGTAATGACGGGGGCCACCTCACATCTCCTACAACAGGGGGAAACGTCATGTTTCCTTTTCCTCTCCTCTCACTATCCCTTCTGCTTTACCTTCCCCTATCCCTACCCCTATTCCTAACCTTCCCACCTCACACACCACTTTCTCCACTACTATCGCCTCCCTCCTTCCTATCCCCCCTCAACACAAAGCCTACCTTCCCCTTCATAGGCCTCCTAGAACCCTTACCTCATCTTCCCATAACCTACTTCCTCAAACCACCTCCTCCTGTCTACTGCCTTCCACCTACCACCCTGCACCACCCACCACCATCACTTCAACACCACTCGCCTTCCCCGCCAGCACGGTTAACTCGTTTGCCTTCCCTATCACACCCTCCTCCTCCTCATCCTCACTCACCTCTCTTTCCTCGTTTACCTCCCCTACCCCACCCTCAACCTCACCATCACCAAGGACCCCTAGCTCGTCCCCAATAACCTCACCAGATGCCTCACCGCCCACCACACCCCGCACCTCACCACCCACCACTCTGTCACGAGCTTAGCCATCAGCTACCGCCTGCACCGCCCCATCATTGAACATCCAGACAACACCGCGAGGCCGCACCTCCCCACCACCACCGGCTCCTCCCCCCACACCTCACCCCACCTTTCCTCGCCTCCGACGACACACACCACCCGCCACACCCCATTCCTCAGCCCCTACCAAGCCACCACGGTTCCAGCACTGCACACCGCCCACCACCACCCCCACACCCGCACCATCCCCTGGCTTTGCACCCACCGGCCACCCCACACCATGAGCACAGAACCCTGCTGCCGCCCAAACCACCCCACCAACAAACACCAGGGCTGCGTTTCAACAGGCCTCAGGCGTCCCAGAGCGGTCCGGGGGTAGTGGGGGTAGTAGTGAAACCACCGAATACTTAGAGCGCGAATTCGCTTTTACTCTAGATGTCCTTCTTTCAGAATACTTAGCAGTTATGTATATTTGATCATTACTAACAACAGTATTAATGTTACATGAATATTTGTCAGCAAAATATAATTGTAAATGCATATTGCCAAAATACTTTGGAAATATTTAAGCCATAATGAAGAACCACAAAAAATCCTGCCTTCGCCACAGCTGCTTCCTCTTGTAATTTCCTCCGATCTTGAAGACGAAATGAACCCAGCATTGCAAGACTACAGTGGAACAAGATGACTTTGGATGATATGATCATCGTGCAGAGGTGAGGAGGTACTTCATAGAAGTATGATTTTTGCGGGAATGAATGAAAACAAACCCTCAGTCCATACTCTTTAGATCCGTATAGCCTTTACTTTCATTAATCCGAAAATCAATACTTAATTGAAATGAAGAGGGTATTGTAACAAAGCTTTTCATTTATGACATGTTAGTATCCAAAATCCGTTCACTCTCCCAAATTACACAGAATAATACCCTGGCATTGAGAGTTCTGTTATCCTTTACACGACTGTGATTTAAACCATTTACAGCTGTCAGATGTCGCCAGAGAGACCCACTTCACCAAATAGTTCCAACTGTGACGGAGGCCGCGACAACCCCCCCTTAACCCCCCACACTTTCGCTCTCGAAAGCGCCGTCACATACCGTGGCGCTCCAGCTTTTGAAACGCAGTCCCAGATGGCGCCACAAGACTGCACTCCCTCCTCACCACCTACACCTCAAGCCACCTCACCTGTCACCTCACCACCGTTACCGACCTCCAGTGCCAGATCATCCTCACACCCCGACACACCACCCACCCCAAGCCCCACTGCCTCGCCCAAGCCCACCATTGGAGCGCCGCCCGAAACTACCGTGCCCTGGCGCACCACTTCCACCACCACGCCACATGCAGCCACAGCACCAAAGGCTGCGCACTCACATCACCACTTACTCCCACCCTAATACCTGCCCTCACCCGCTCTGACTCCCTTCCACCCCCGCCCGTGAGACACACCACCCCCTCCCCAATCCCAACTCCGCCTTCCCCACCGCCGCCAACCCTCCCCCTGACTCCTACGATTGCTACATCTCCCCCCCCCCGCCACCTCTCCCTCCCCATTTCCCGCCGCCTCTGCCTCACCTCCCGTTACGCCGCCTCACACCTCACCTGACAACTCACCAACGCTACCAGCTCCCCGCCGTTCCCCCACCTCCTCACCACCCGCCACCTACGCCCAGCGCTGCACGTCCCGCCCATGCCCCAACCCCTTCAAGCCCACCCCACCCCCACACCCCCACTCCTAGCTCCCCGCATCCCCACCTCAACCACCCCTGACCCAACCGCACGCACCTCACGCCCACACCAACCTCGCATACTGTCACGGGGTTTTTAAAGTGTATGCAATATTAAAGAATAATATTGAATAATACTTGAGAACAGGACAGAGAACTGACTTGTGAAAATCAAGCAATGTTTACTTTATGCCGGCTTACTTCACCGATTCTCTAAGGACGAGAATTTATAAACTTTCTCAACAGTACACAGCAGAGACTAATTATTCACACGTGCTGTTTATTAGTACTGTTGGCCTCTGAAGGAAGTGACTCCACCCCTGACAATCAATAACTAATGCTATTAATGATAAACAGGTTCTTGCTGGTGCAATTAACTCCTAGATGGCACAACGGATTTGAGTTAATAAAAAGGACTTGACTAAGTACCAGTTGTGAATAATGCAAAGGGTTTATGCAAACTAGGAGCTGCAACTAGAATAAGTTTAATATGGAAAATAAAACACGAGTTTACATTACATTAAGCTCAAGAAAAAGAACTGTTAAATTTATTGATTACAATATTGGCGGAGGGTTAGTGCCCCTCCCCGGAAAACAACTAACTAAAAAAACAAACAATAAGCCTCGGACAAGGACTGACCAAACGATGACGACCAAGGACCGGACAAAGGACATGGTTATCGGAACGTGGAATGTAAGGGGAGCGAATGATGAGATGAAAGAGAGAGAGATTGTCCAGCTGCTTGAGGGTGCGAAAGTGGATGTATGTGGAATAACTGAAACAAAATGGAGAGGAGAAAGTGTGAGAGAATGGGAGTATGAATGGGGTATACGTGCAGGAGTAGGTGAGAATGAGAGGGCAAAGGAAGCAGTATGTATAGTTGTGAGTAAAAGATGGAAGAAGAGCATAAGACAGTATGAATCAGTTGGGTCAAGGATTGGGTGGGTAAAGTTGAAAGTTGGAATACAAATGTGGGCGATTGTGTGTGTGTGTATGCGCCAACGCAAGATCGTGCTAGAAGAGTGAGAGAAGAGTTCTGGACAAATGTAGAAGTGTGCATGGAAAAGTTTGTAAGGAATGAGAGAGTGTTTTTGATCGGTGATATGAATGGTAAAGTTGGGAGTGTGAAGGTGGATGGAATAGTTGGTGAGTGGGGTGTGCCTGCTGAGATAGATGAGAATGGGAGTGCGTTAGTGGACATTTGTGCTGGGAGGGGGTTGGTGATGGCCAATACCCTCTTCAGGCATAAAATGGTCCACGGGTATACATGGCGAGTGATGAGAAGGGTGGGTGGTGAACTGAATGAAAGGAAGGCAATGATTGATTATGTGTGTGTGGATGAAAGGATGCGAAGATGTGTAATGGATGCAAGAGCTCATAGAGGTTGGGGGAGTGGACTTTCTGACCACTACTTGGTGGTGGCCAGAATTAGAATCCAAGTAAGATGGAGGAATGGAAGAAGGGAAAGACGAGAGGAAGGAGTAGTTGCAAGGAGAGTGGAAAGGTTACAAGAGGATGAGAAAAAGGCACAGTATAAGAGAGAAGTGGAGGAACGATTGGGCAAATATGAATTGGAGCAGATGGGAGACGTGGAAGGTGTGTGTAGGATATTTACAGAAGAAATATGTGCAGCATGTGATGTGGTGTGTGGAAGGAAGAGAAGACGGAGGGGGGTGCAAGGAACAGCGAGATGGACTGAAGAGGTGAGACAGGCTGTGGCACAAAAGAAGAAAGCATACAATGAATGGATGAGAAATAGGGGCGTGGAAGAAGTTGAGAGGCGGAAGACAGAGTTATATGTAGAAAGAAAGAGAGAGGTGAAAAGATTAGTAAGAGAGAGTAAGAAGAGAGTGGATGAGGAATTTGGAAGGAATTTGAGTGTAAAGTGGAGGGACTGTAAGAAAATGTTCTGGAAAGAGGTGAAAAGAGTAAGACAGGGTCGAAGTGAAGTTAGCAGGGGAGTGAAAGATAAAAATGGTAGATTACCAGTGGAGAAGAGAGAAAAAGTGAGCAGATGGAGAGAACACTTTAAGGAATTGTTTAACATAGAGGATGGAAGTAATGCGAGTATAAGTGGCTGGGGAATGGCTGGGAGAAGGAGGGAGGTGAGAAGACAGGAAGAAATCAGTAGGATAGAAGTTGTGGAAGCAATGAAGAAAGTTAAATCGGGGAAAGCCCCAGGAATTGATGGAGTGTGTGGT
Organism: Coenobita brevimanus; assembly: GCF_032717465.1. Lineage (NCBI taxonomy): Eukaryota > Metazoa > Arthropoda > Malacostraca > Decapoda > Coenobitidae > Coenobita > Coenobita brevimanus. The sequence continues at coordinate 32,463,381 of NC_137051.1, read as the reverse complement.
GAAATGCTGAAACATGGGGGAGAGATAGTAGTAGAATGGATGTGGAAGATGTGCAGATTGGCCTGGGAGGAAGGTAGTCCCGGAGGATTGGAAGTCAGGTATAATTATTCCCTTGTACAAAGGAAAAGGGGAAAAAGAAGTGTGTGGTAATCATAGGGGCATTTGTCTTCTTAGTATAATAGGAAAAGTGTATGGTAGGATACTTAGTGACAGAGTTAGAGAAAGAACAGAGAAATTAGTTGGAGAAGAACAGGGAGGCTTTAGGAAGGGAAGAAGTTGTGTACATCAGATATTCATTCTTAGATCTTTAGTGGAAAAGCTTCTAGAGAAGGGAAAGAAGTTGTATGCGGCTTTCATGGACATGGAGAAAGCATATGACAGGATGAATAGACAAGGATTGTGGAAAGTGTTAAGAATATATGGAGTAGATGGGAAGTTGTTGAATGCTGTGAAGAGTATGTACGATGGGTGCGAAGGCTGTAGTGCGTGTGGATGGTGAACTAAGTGAATTTTTCTCTTTGAAAGTTGGGTTGAAACAGGGATGTGTCATGTCTCCATGGTTGTTCAATCTGTACATGAATGGGGTAATAAAAGAGGCACAAGGTAGGGTAGTGGATGTTGGAGTGGCACTGGTGAGAGGGGATAGTGTTTGGAAACTCCCTGTACTGTTGTTTGCAGATGATACTGTGTTGTTGAGTGAAGACGAAGGGGAGCTGCAAGGCTTGGTGGATGAGTTTGGGAGAGGGTGTAAGAAACGGAATCTATAGGTGAATGTAGGGAAGAGTAAAGTGATAGTTTTTGAGAGAGGAGAAGTCAGTGAATGTACAGCGAGGTTGGATGGTGAGGAATTAGAAAATGTGAGTACGTTTAAGTACTTGGGTAGTGTGATGAGTAAGGATGGAGGTTTGGAGGGTGAAGTGCGTGAAAGGGTACAGCAGGGAAAAAAGGTTGCTGGTTCTTTGAAAGCAGAGATAAGAAACAGGGAAGTGAGTATGGAAGTGAAAAAGTTACTACATAACAGTACTGTGATACCAACTCTAACGTACGGAAGTGAAGCTTGGACGTTGTTGGAAGGACACAAGTCAAGAGTGAGAGCAGTGGAAATGAGTTAAGAGGAGCCTGTGGAGTCACATGGAGAGACAGGCTGACGAATGAGGATATAAAGGAGCGTTGTGGTGTGGATGTGGATGTGATAGGAAGCGTTATGAGGAACACACTGAGGTGGTTTTGCCATGTGGAGAGGATGGAGGGTGAAAGACTGACGAAGAAAGTGTATGTGAGTGAGGTGGAGGGGGTAAGAGGGAGGGGGAGGCCGAGGATGAGATGTAGGGATGGAGTGGAGAGGTATATGAGAGAGGGGGGTGTGAGTTGGGAGCAGGGCAGTGAAATGGCGGGGGACAGGGCGACTTGGAGGCGATTTGTTTGTGGCAACCCCAAGCCGGATTGAGGCGTCTGGCAATAGATAGATAGATAGACAGACAATGAAATAAATTTATGTTACATATTTCAAAATGAATTCATAATAAGATCGCACGCACTCACTCACTCAAAAGCTAAACTCTTAAACCTAGGAAAAACGAAAAGATATACTGGTCAGAGAGTGGACTAAGCAGATGACTGAGCGTCGTTGCTGAGGAAGGATGCTGCACACGCTGAGCCTCTCGCCAAATCATGCTAGGTGGGAATTCAGGAACTGGACAACAGCGGCACTGCTACACACTGGGTCCAACCTGCTTCCACGGCGCTCAAATCTTGAATGAGTTCAAACAAGGGAGGTGAGGACTGAGGCCAGCCGCTAACTGGTAATGGCTAGAAGTGAGCGAAACGTGCCCATAACAAATCACTCAGCGGAGGTGCTAATATCGCGCACAAGGACGATCACTTATGAAACAGTGAAAAATGTTCTGAAAACATTCCCGATCGGGTGAATATGTGGCGGTTGACTGAGTGATAAATACTGGGATTCCACTAGAATTCGCGGTTCCCACCAAAGTTTAATGTCACGAGCTTATTTAAATATAAAATCGCGCCGACTCGTGACATTATGCCCCATGAAAATCAAATTTTTTTTTTCCTTCAGGAAAAAATAAAAATTTCAATATACATACATAAAAATCCTAACTCAGTCACAGAAGATTCACACTGTGGTGTGTGTGTGCTATCCTGCTGCAGGAGAAAGTCACAGTCGCCAGTGAGCAAAAAAAAAACTAGTATTTACGTTAATAGAAGCAAGTTTGAGGGAAAAACTCCGTGACGACAGTGAAAAATCCTGTACTCAGGTCAAAATGAGCGAAAAATTCGCTACATTTACATTAACAACTAATTATTATGTAGCGTGATGTATGTAATACATGGTGTACAGTAGGTGTGATAGTTGTGGTGTAAGTGTACCTACATGTAAAATTATATAATGGAAATCAGTAGTAAATGATGACGACGAGGCAGAAGAGAAGAGGGGACAGCATGCGTCAGGGATGATCAGCTGTTCTGCACGGCTATGCTGCACCCGCCAGCTGCACCTACGAAAGGAATCAAGGTGGAGCATCAAAAGTGTCATTTCTCTCTCTCTGCCTAGCAATCAGTACTTATGTCATAATTAACCAGGAAACGTAGTCTTTGGATTTACAATTCTCTTAGAACCCTTGTAGTTTACTGGTTAACGCTTATTAACTAGGAAACGTGCCAGTTCTTGAATTCACAAGTTTCTTAGAACAAGCAGTTTACTAGTTAACCTAACATTATTAAACAGGAAACATGCTAGTTCTTGAATTCACAAATTTCTTAGAACAAGCAGTTTACTGGTTAACCTAACACTACACTTACGATTAATGACAGGAAGCTGAGAATCCGAACGCAATCTCAAGCAGGTCATGTTTTAACACCCACCGTGGGTGTGAACACTCATGTGGATAATATGCATTCTCCGGGAGCCCTGAGAGAGGCCCACAGCTCAAGACTTTCCACAAGGTAATTCATACACAGCCTCGGACTGTCTCTGCGGGGTTCTCAAACTTCCCCCTTAACTTACGATACACCTTGATTCCTTTCGCAGGTGCAGCTGGCGGGTGCAGCATAGCCATGCAGAACAGCTGATCATCCCTAACGCATGCTGTCCCCTCTTTTCTTCTGCCTCGTCGTCATCATTTACTACTGATTTGTGGAGTAGACTGTAGCACCAGTCGAGCAGGGCAGTACTCCCGAGGTGGATGGAAAGCTGATGACAGGGAGTGCTGGAGCTCCCGTTTCATCAGCCCTCAGGACTAGTTCCTGACCATCCCCCTTTGCTGAACTTTTTCAGTGTCTCAGTTACACAGAGAGTAGGCCAGCATGCTCTCCAGTACAAATTTCTCTAACTATCTTCACCAAAATACATGCACAGTACACACTACACTTCCTATTCAAAATTTACCTAAAATGGCGTCGTTATATCAAGCCTTGGAGTCCCCAGGGGGGGGGACCATAAATGCCCCCACCATCTGCCCCTCTCCCGGTGACGACTCAAGGTGCCTGGAACCACTGTCTGACTCTCTTCTTCTTCATTTCTGCAACATTCGCGGCCTTTCCTCTAACTTTCGCTCTGTTGAGCACCACCTCTCCTCCTCTAAACCTCACCTTCTTTTTCTAACGAAGACTCAGCTGTCTGAGGCAACTGACAGCAAACCCTTTTCTGTATCCTCCTACTTTCTCTATACTCATTTCAAAGCCAAAGATGGCTGTTGTGTATATATACGCAACGACTTATCTTGCTCTCGTGTTCCTGAACTTGAGTCTTCTGAATTCTCCACACTCTGGCTTCGGCTTTCCTGTCATTCTCTGACTAAATATATCTGTGCTGTTTACTTATCCCCTAATTCTACTGACTATCAAAAATTCTTTGACTATCTTACTTCTACGATGGAACACATTCTATCCATTTCTCCTTTCTCTGAAATCTCCATTCTTGGAGATTTCAATGTTCACCACCACCTTTGGCTCTCCTCTCCTTTCACGGATCCACCTGGTGAACAAGCCTACATCTTTTCTATCCTTAATGACCTAGAGCAGCATCTACAGCACCCTACCCGTATCCCTGACTGCCTTGGAGAGAGCTCCAACATACTTGACCTCTTCCTCACAACTAATCCTTCTGCTTACTCTGTTAATCTTTTCTCTCCGTTGGGCTCCTCCGATCACAACGTTATTACCTTAACCTGTCCTATCACTCCGGTACGTCCTGTGGACCCTCCAGGGAAACGTCGTCTGTGGCATTTTGGAGCTGCAGACTGGGAGGCCCTCAGGCAGTACTTCTTTGATTTTCCTGGAATGATTATTGCTTCCATGGCCGTGAGCCATCTGAGTGTGCCTTGCGCATTACGGAGGTTATTCTCTCGGGCATGGAAGCATACATTCCTTTCTCATATCCTTTGACTAATGCAAGAAAGCCTTGGTTTAATCACGCTTGTTCTAATGCTGTCCACAACAAGGAGAGGGCCTACAAAAGGTACCGAAGCCAACCCACCCCTGAATCACATCATCTTTACGTTTCTGCCCGGAATCATGCTAAGTCTGTTCTTCGCTCTACTAAAAATAATTTCATCCATACTAAATGCTCTCAACTCTCCAACTCGAATTCTTCCCACTCCTTCTGGCATCTTGCCAAAAATCTTTCTAACAACTTTACCTCATCATCCTTCCCTCCTCTTTTCTACTCTGATGGTTCTGTAGCTATTTCTTCTACTGATAAAGCAGATCTCTTCGCACAGACTTTCTCCTCCAATTCTACCTTAGATGATTCCGGTGCTGTTCCTCCATCACTTCCCCCCTCTGACTTCCTCATGGCTGACATTAAAATTTCTTCAGTTGATGTATTTTCTGCCATCACTGGCCTCAGTACTAACAAGGCATATGGGCCTGATGGGGTCCCTCCTGTTGTTCTCAAGAACTGTGCTTCTGTGCTTACACCCTGCCTAGGCAAACTCTTTCGTCTTTGTCTGTCAACTTGTACCTTTCCTTCTTGCTGGAGGTTTGCTCTCATTCAGCCAGTCCCAAAGAAGGGTGACCACTCCCAACCCTCCAACTATCGTCCAATTGCTTTAACGTCCTGTATTTCAAAAGTTTTCGAGTCAATTCTTAATAGAAAAATTTTAAGGCATCTTTCCTATCACAACCTTCTTTCCGATCGTCAGTATGGGTTCCATCAGGGACGCTCCACTGGCGATCTTCTCACCTACCTTTCAGACTCCTGGTCATCCTCCTTTCGGGACTTTGGAGAAAGCTTTGCCATTGCACTTGACATCTCAAAGGCTTTCGATCGAGTCTGGCATAAATCTTTAATTTCCAAACTGCCCTCCTACGGTTTCTATCCTTCTATCTGTGCCTTCATCGCTAGCTTCCTTTCTGGTCGTTCTATAGCCGCTGTTGTAGACGGCCATTGTTCTTCTCCTAGATCTATCAACAGTGGTGTTCCTCAGGGCTCTGTCCTATCACCAACTCTCTTCCTTTTATTCATCAATGATCTTCTAAGCTGTACATCTAACCATATCCACTCATACGCTGATGACTCCACCCTTCACCTTTCCATTCGGTTCCCGCAACGCCCATCTCAACAGTTACTTCAACAAACAAGGGATGAGGCTATGGCACACCTAATGTCTGACTTGGCTCGTATCTCTGACTGGGGTAAAAATAATATGGTTGTCTTTAATGCATCTAAGACTTAGTTCTTACACCTATCAACCCGACAAAATCTTCCACAGGTATACCCACTAATGTTTAATAATATTCAGCTTAATCCTGCATCATCCTTGAACATGCTTGGGGTTTCATTTACTCGGGACTTATCTTGGAAAGATCATATTACATCTCTTGTAAAATCTGCTTCCAAGAGATTGGGTGTGCTAAGCCGACTCCGCTCTTTCTTTACCCCTGCGCAATTGTTGACTCTATACAGGGGTTTTATCCGCCCCTGCATGGAGTACAACTCTCATGTGTGGGGAGGCTCCCCACATACAGCTCTTCTCAATAGGGTGGAGTCAAAGGCTTTTCGTCTCATTAACTCTCCTCCTCTTACTGACTCCCTTCAACCTCTGTCTCTTCGCCGCACTGTTGCATCTTTATCTCTTTTCTATCGCTACTTTAATGGTCACTGCTCCTCTGAACTGTCTGCTTGCATTCCTCCACCTCTACGACGGGCGCGTAGCACCCGTCTGGCAACAAACTCTCATCCTTTTTCTGTCCAACTCTCTAATGCAAGAGTTAACCGTTACTCCCAGTCTTTCATTTATGCAACAGGTCAGCTCTGGAACTGTCTCCCTCTTTCTGTATTTCCTGCTGCCTATGATCTCCAGTCTTTCAAACGCAGTGTGTCCAGGCATCTCAAAATGATCGGATCTTGAATTTGGCTCTATATTGTATTTTGTTTTTCTCTTGGAGGGAACTGTAACTGCGGGCTCATGGCCTTTGGTTCCTTCTTCCTCGCATAAAAAAAAAAAAAATATGTATGTACAAGCCCTGGACATGACGTGTCCTGTGGGGCCAACAGGCGAGACGTCAGGTCTATATCCACATTACCACTGCCCTGTCTCTCAACTGACTCTGAGATTATGGGTGTGGATTCAAACGGCACAGGAAAGACATGTCCCTGACTATGGTACTTTGACACACACTGCAGGAATGCACAAAGCTATGTATCTCGCATCCCATCCCTGGCCAGAAAAAAGTCAGCTTGGATACGGCCCTGGGTCTTCTTTTTGCCCAGGTGACCTCCTGAGGCTGAACAATGACCCAATTCTAACACTGCTTGGCAGTACCTAACGGGAACGACAAACTGCAGACGAACTTCGCCCTGGGGTGTTCGTGACTCACGGTACAGCCGTCCTTGTTTACGAAGGTACTTGGCTTGACCTCCCCGTGAATACTTTATCAGTCTACCCTTTTGTTTCTTCCGCACAGTAGCAAGTGTCAGGTCAGAGTGTTGTTCTTGAACAACAACTTGGCTACACATTGGATCTTGTGGCGATTCAATGGTCACCGGGGTAACACAGTTTGGAGCCTCAGTGATGGCTTGTGCTTCTGCGGCCGAAGTCTGAGTAGCGTCATCTTCGGTGCAACTATCCTTGGCACCTGGAATATTGTCTATGATTAGGTCAAATAAAGGTTCTGGCATGACAACTGCGACTGTCGTACCAGTGTAAAAAGGAGATGCCACCTGCATACATGCTTCAGGGAACAATCTCACTGATCCATCAGTAAGGTTTGCTTGGATCTGTCGACCTGTGTACTGCTCAGGCCAAACTAGACTCTGCCTGACAGAGCAACCTGAGGACCCATTGTCTCTCAGGACCTTCACAGGAATGTCTCCCACAAACCCTGACTGAACAAGGAAGGCACTGTCACCTTTCGGAGGGCCTGTGGAGGAAGCAGCCAGCCACTGATTAGGCTGCTGAATAAATGATGCAGCAAACATATTGCCCTGAGAATTAGATACTTGAGGGGTCGTACTCACTGCCTGGGGAGATGGAGCATTGGCCATCTGTGGAGGGGGTTCACTGTCGCTGTGGGACTAGTGAACTGTGGGGAAGTACCCATACTGCGAGGGACAACACCACCGTGCTGCTGTTGAGGAATGAAGGCTGCTTTCGCCTCCTGCCTCTGATACACTGGGGCTGGTGCTGAAAAGGTTCGTCCCGTCAATCGGTTGCGTGGCTGATACTGATGCTGATTAGGGCACTTGTTGTACCACTTCCACTCAGGTTTCTGAGTGTTTTGCCCCTGGCCCTTCCTCTGCGGTTTTGGACCTTGGCCATTATTCTGAGAACGGCCTTGTTGCTGAGGTTCAGTCTGAGACAGTTTCCCACATTTATCAGGTTTCCTGTTCCAGGTATGCTGCTTGCGAGTTTGATACCCAAATACAGTGAAGAATGTGTCAGCCTTGTCCATCATTTGGCTGGCATCCTTTACCTGGCAGATCTTAAGCTAAGCCATAAGTTCAGTAGGGCACGACTTTTCTAGCTGCATGCGCAGCATAAGGTCAATTATCCCCTCACACGTGGAAGGAGTTTCATCTTTCTCCATCCACTCATCTAAGTAAGCAGAAAGCCGGTCAAGAAACTGAACGGCAGTCTCTTTTTCCTGTAAACGCGCCCTCATGAACTGACTCTTGGCGTCGTCAAGTGTGAGACCGTACGCTTTGACGAGTGCGGCCTTCATCATCTCATACATGAGATTGTCTTCACGAATTCTGTGGAGAATATCGAGGTCAGGACCCTCAAACAGGCTAAGAAAGTGAAGCCGCTTAGCTGCATCATCCAGCTGATAATGTTGAGCCATGTCTTCAAAACGTGCTATGCATGGCTCGATTCGCTCGCCTTCCTTGTATGGGGGAAGCTTGATGTGTGGGGTCGCCATAATATGTGCAGGGATAGCGCTCGTGGAGCTTGGGCCAGCTGCACCAGTCTGAAGCCAAGGAATCTCGCTTGAGCTTCAACACTTCAAGTTTATGTTTTTCGCGTGCTTCTCGCTCGGCACGTTCGTGTTCTCATTCTCTCTCTGGTTGTTCACGCTCGTATTCGCTCTGTTCTCGCTCGTATTCGTGCTCTTTTTCGCGTTCCTCACGCTGAATTCGACTCTCTTCACGAGCATCATTCTCGCGTTGCTGCTCATAATTAAACCGAGAGAGGACATAGTCCTTTATTTTCTCCGGATCCGTAAGCCCCATATCTTTTGTTTCCTGTACCTAGATGCTGGTAAACATGATGCCAAGTCAATCTAAGTGAACTAAGGACTAAGTACTGACTGCTATTTTGGAAAGAAAGATGCCAATAATCGAGAATAAAGAATATAGGTACAGGTTAGTGGTGACCAATTTTATCTAATTAAACTGGTAAAACAAGAAAATTAAACAAACAACTGACTATGAAAACTATTACGTAAATTAATAGAACTGAATCAATAATCACCAGTAAGATAGTGCCTATAGACTTTAATGATAAATACTTAAGTATAAGTGAGTGAGTATTATCTCGTGAATAGCTTTAGAGCTAGGAGTTAATATCCTGGAATGAGGTCGCCAAATATCACTGGGTTTTTAAAGTGTATGCAATATTAAAGAATAATATTGAATAATACTTGAGAACAGGACAAAGAATTGACTTGTGAAAATCAAGCAATGTTTACTTTATGCCAGCTTACTTCGTCGATTCTCTAAGGACAAGAATTTATAAACTTTCTCAACAGTACACGGCAGAGACTAATTATTCACACGTGCTGCTTATTAGTACTGTTGGCCTCTGGAGAAAGTGATTCCACCCCTGACAATCAATAACTAATGCTATTAATGATAAAAAGGTTCTTGCTGGTGCAATTAACTCCTAGATGGCACAACGGATTTGAGTTAATAAAAAGGACTGGACTAAGTACCAGTTGCGAATAATGCAAAGCGTTTATGCAAACTAGGAACTGCAACTAGAATAAGTTTACTATGGAAAATAAAACACGAGGTTACATTACATTAAGCTCAAGAAAAAGAACTGTAAAATTTAATGATTACAATGAAATAAATTTATGTTACGTTTCAAAATGAATTCATAATAAGATCGCACTCACTCGCTCACTCAAAAGCAAAACTCTTAAACCTAGGAAAAACAAAAAGATATACTGGTCAGAGAGTGGACTAAGTGGATGACTGGGCGTCGTTGCTGAGGAAGGACGCTGCACACGCTGAGCCTCTCGCCAAATCATGCTAGGTGCGAATTCAGGAACTGGACAACAGCGGTACTGCTACACTCTGGGCCCAACCTGCTTCCACAGCGCTCAAATCTTGCCTGAGTTCAAACAAGCGAGACTAGGACTGAGGCCAGCCGCCAACTGGTAACGGCTAGAAGTGAGCGAAACACGCCCATAACAAATCACTCAGCGAAGGTGCTAATATCACGCACAAGGACGATCACTTATGAAACAGTGAAAAATGTCCTGAAAACATTCCCGATCGGGTGAATATGTGGCGATTGACTGAGTGATAAATACTGGGATTCCACTAGAATTCGCGGTTTCCCACCAAAGTTTAATGTCACGAGCTTATTTAAATATAAAATCGCGCCAACTCGTGACATTGCACCCCATGAAAATCAATTTTTTTTTCCTTCAGGAAAAAAAAAAAAAAATTATACATACATATAAATCCTAACTCAGTCACACAAGATTCACAGTGTGGTGTGTGTGTGTGCAATCCTGCTACAGGAGAAAGTCACAGTCTGCAATGAGTGAAAAAACCTCATATTTACGTTAATAGAAGCAAGCTTGAGGGAAAAACTCCGTGACGACGGTGAAAAATCCTGTACTCAGGTCAAACTGAGCGAAAAATTTGCTACATTTACATTAACAATTAATTCTTATGTAGCGTGATGAATGTAAAACATGGTGTACCGTAGGTGAGACAGTTGTGGTGTAACTGTACCTACATGTAATATTACATAATGCAAATCAATAGTAAATGATGACGACGAGGCAGAAGAGAAGAGGCGACAGCATGCGTCAGGGATGATCAGCTGTTCTGCACGGCTATGCTGCACCCGCCAGCTACACCTGCGAAAGGAATCAAGGTGGAGCATCAAAAGTGTCATTTCTCTCTCTCTGCCTAGCAATCAGTACTTATGTCATAATTAACCAGGAAACGTAGTCTTTGGATTTACAATTCTCTTAGAACCCTTGTAGTTTACTGGTGAACGCTTATTAACTAGGAAACGTGCCAGATCTTGAATTCACAAATAGTTAACCTAACATTATTAACCAGGAAACCTGCCAGTTCTTGAATTCACAAATTTCTTAGAACAAGCAGTTTACTGGTTAACCTAACACTACACTTACGATTAATGACAGGAAGCTGAGAATCCCAACGCAATCTCGGGCAGGTCACGTTTTAACACCCACCGTGGGTGTGAACACTCATGTGGATAATGTGCATTCTCCGGGAATCCTGAGAGAGGCCCACAGCTCGAGACGTTCCACAAGGTAATTCATACAAAGCCTCGGACTGTCTCTGCGGGGTTCTCAAACTTCCCCCTTAACTTACGGTACATATGTATGTACAAGACCTGGACATGACGTGTTCTGTGGGGCCAACAGGCGAGACGTCAGGTCTACACCCACATTACCACTGCCCTGTCTCTCAACTGACTCTGAGATTATGGGAGTGGATTCAAACGGCACAGGAAAGACATGTCCCTGATTAGTGGTACTTTGACACACACTGCAGGAACGCACAAAGCTATCTATCTCTCGTCCCATCCCTGGCCAGAAAAGGTCAGCTCGGATACGGCCCTGTGTCTTCCTTTTCCCCAGGTGACCTCCTGAGGCTGAACAATGACGCGATTCTAACACTGCTTGGCGGAACTTAACGGAAACAACAAACTGCAGCCGAACTTCGCCCTAGGGTGTTCGTGACTCACGGTACAGCCGTCCTTGTTTACGAAGGAACTTGGCTTGACCTCCCCGTGAATACTTATCAGTCTACCCTTTTGTTTCTTCCGCACAGTAGCAAGTGTCAGGTCAGAGTGTTGTTCTTGAACAACAACTTGGCTACACATCAGATCTTGTGGCGAGTCAATGGTCACCGGGGTGACACAGTTTGAAGCCTAAGTGATGACTCGTGTTTCTGTGGCCGAAGTCTGAGTAGCGTCATCTTCGGTGCAACTATCCTTGGCACCTGGAATATTGCCTATGATTAGGTCAAATAAAGGTTCTGGCATGACAACTGCGACTGTCGTACCAGTGTAAAAAGGAGATGCCACCTGCATACATGCTTCAGGGAACAATCTCACTGATCCATCAATAAGATTTACTTGGATCTGTCGACCTGTGTACTGCTCAGGCCAAACTAGACTCTGCCTGACAGAGCAACCTGAGGACCCATTGTCTCTCAGGACCTTCACAGCAATGTCTCCCACAAACCCTGGCTGAACAAGGAAGACACTGTCACCTGTGGGAGGACCTGTGGAGGATGCAGCCAGCCACTGATTAGGCTGCTGAATAAAAGATGCAGCAAACATGGTGCCCTGAGAATTAGATACTTGAGGGGTCGTACTCACTGCCTGGGGAGATGGAGCATTGGCCATCTGTGGAGGGGGTTCACTGTCGCTGTGGGACTAGTGAACTGTGGGGAAGTACCCATACTGCGAGGGACAACACCACCATGCTGCTGTTGAGGAATGAAGGCTGCTTTCGCCTCCTGCCTCTGATACACTGGGGCTGGTGCTGAAAATGTTTGTCCCGTCAGTCGGTTGCGTGGCTGATACTGCTGCTGGTTAGGGCACTTGTTGTACCACTTCCACTCAGGTTTCTGAGTGTTTTGCCCCTGGTCCTTCCTCTGCAGTTTTGGACCTTGGACATTATTCTGAGAACGGCCTTGTTGCTGGGGTTTAGTCTGAGACAGTTTCCCAGATTTTTTAGGTTTCCTGTTCCAGGTATGCTGCTTGCGAGTTTGATACCCAAATGCAGTGAAGAATGCGTCAGCCTTCTCCATTTGGCTGGCATCCTTTACCTGGCAGATCTTAAGCTGAGCCATAAGTTCAGTAGGGCACGACTTTTCTAGCTGCATGCGCAGCATAAGCTCAATTATCCCCTCACGCGTGGAAGGAGTTTCATCTTTCTCCATCCACTCATCTAAGTAAGCAGAAAGCCGGTCAAGAAACTGAACGGCAGTCTCTTTTTCCTGTAAACGCGCCCTCATGAACCGACTCTTGGCGTTGTCAACTGTGAGTCCGTATGCTTTGATGAGTGCAGCCTTCATCATCTCATACATGAGATTGTCTCCACGAATTCTGTGGAGAATATCGAGGTCAGGGCCCTTAAACAGGCTAAGAAACTGAAGCCGCTTAGCTGCATCATCCAGCTGGTAAAGTTGAGCCATGTCTTCAAAACGTTTTTTTTTTTTTTTATGTGAGGAAAAAGGAACCAAAGGCAACGAGCCTGCAAAACTATTCCTTCCAAGAGAAAAAACAAAATATATGAGAGAGACAAATTCAAGATCCGATCATTTCCAGATGCCTGGACACACTGCATTTGAAAAACTGGAGATCATAGGAAGTAGGAAATACAGACAGAGGGAGACAGGTCCAGAGTTGACCTGTTGCATAAATGAAGGACTGGGAGTAACGGTTAACTCTTGCATTAGATAGTTGGACAGAAAAGGGATGAGAGTTTGCTGCTAGACGGGTGCTACGCGTCCATCGTAGGGATGGAGGAATGCATGCAGACAGTTCAGAGGAGCAGTGACCATTGAAGTAGCAATAGAAAAGAGATAAAGATGAAACAGTGTGGCGAAGAGACAAAGGTTGAAGAGAGTCAGTAAGAGGAGGAGAGTTAATGAGGCGAAAAGCCTTTGCCTCCACCCTATTGAGAAGAGCTGTATGTGGGGAGCCTCCCCACACATGAGAGTTGTACTCTGCACAGGGGCGGATAAAACCCCTGTATAGAGTCAACAATTGTGCAGGGGTAAAGAAGGAACGGAGTCGGCTTAGCACACCTAATCTCTTGGAAGCAGATTTTACAAGAGATGTAATATGATCTTTCCAAGACAAGTCCCGAGTAAATGAAACCCCAAGCATGTTCAAGGATGATGCAGGATTAAGCTGAATATTATCAAACATTAGTGGGTACACCTGTGGAAGATTTTGTCAGGTTGATAGGTGCAAAAACTGAGTCTTTGATGCATTAAAAACAACAAGATTATTTTTACCCCAGTTAGAGATATGAGCTAAGACAGACATTAGGTGTGCCATAGCCTCATCCCTTGTTTCTTGAAGTAACTGCTGAGATGGACGTTGCGGGAATCGAATGGAAAGGTGAAGGGTGGAGTCATCAGTGTATGAGTGGATAGGGTTAGATGTACAGCTTAGAAGGTCATTGATGAACAAAAGGAAGAGAGTTGGTGATAGGACAGAGGCCTGAGGAACACCACTGTTAATAGATCTAGGAGAAGAACGATGGCCGTCTACAACAGCGGCTATAGAACGACCAGAAAGGAAGCTAGAGATGAAGGCACAGATAGAAGGATAGAAACCGTAAGAGGGCAGTTTGGAAATTAAAGATTTATGCCAGACTCGATCGAAAGCCTTAGAGATGTCAAGTGCAATGGCAAAGCTTTCGCCAAAGTCCTGAAAGGAGGATGACCAGGAGTCTGAAAGGTAGGTGAGAAGATCACCGACGGAGCGTCCCTGACGGAACCCATACTGACGATCAGAAAGAAGGTTATGATAGGAAAGATGCTTTAAAAATTTTCTATTAAGAACAGGCTCGAAAACTTTTGAGATACAGGATGTTTAAGCAATTGGACGATAGTTAGAGGGTTGGGAATGGTCACTCTTCTTTGGGACTGGCTGAATGAGAGCAAACTTCCAGCAAGAAGGAAAGGTACAAGTTGACAGACAAAGGCAAAAGAGTTTGCCTAGGCAGGGTGTAAGCACATAGCACAGTTCTTGTGAACAACAGGAGGGACTCCATCAGGCCCATATGCCTTATTAGTATTGAGGCCTGTGACAGCAGAAAATACATCAGCTGAAGAAATTTTAATGTCAGCCATGAAGAACTCAGAGGGAGGAAGTGATGGAGGAACGGCACTGGAATCGTCTAAGGTGGAATTGGAGGAGAAAGTCTGAGCGAAGAGATCTGCTTTATCAGTAGAAGAAATAGCTACAGAGCCATCAGAGTAGAAAAGAGGAGGGAAGGATGATGAGGTAAAGTGGTGTTTGGCAAGGTGCCAGAAGGAGCGGGAAGAATTCGAGTTAGATAGTTGAGAGCACTTAGTACGGATGAAATTATTTTTAGCAGAGCGAAGAACAGATTTATCACGATTCCTGGCAAAAACGTATAAAAGATGTGATTCAGGGGTGGGTTGGCTCCAGTATCTTTTATAGGCCCTCTCCTTGTTGCGGACAGCATTAGAACAAGCGTGATTAAACCAAGGCTTTCGTTCATTAGTCAAAGGATATGAGAAAGGAATGTATGCTTCCATGCCCGAAAGAATAACCTCCGTAATGCGCAAGGCACACCCAGATGGCTCCCGGCCATGGAAGCAATAATCATTCCAGGGAAAATCAAAGAAGTACTGCCTGAGGGCCTCCCAGTCCGCAGCTCCAAAGTGCCACAGACGATGTTTCTTTGGAGTGTCCGCAGGCCGTACTGGAGAGATAGGATAGGTTAAGGTGATAAGGTTGTGATAGGAGGAGCCCAACAGAGAGAAATGATTAACAGAGTAAGCAGAAGGATTAGTTGTAAGGAAGAGGTCAAGTATGTTGGAACTCTCTCTAAGGCGATCAGGGATACGGGTAGGGTGCTGTACAAGCTGCTCTAGGTTATTTAGGATAGAAAAACTGTAGGCTTGTTCACCAGGTGGATCAGTGAAAGGAGAGGAGAGCCAAAGGTGGTGGTGAACATTGAAATCTCCTAGAATGGAGATTTCAGAGAAAGGAGAAATGGATAGAATGTGTTCCATCGTAGAAGTAAGATAGTCATAGAATTTTTGATAGTCAGGAGAATTAGGAGATAAGTAAACAGCACAGATATATTTAGTCAGAGAATGACTGGAAAGCCGAAGCCAGAGTGTCGAGAATTCGGAAGAATAAAGTTCAGGAACACGAGAGCAAGATAAGTTGTTGCGTATATATACACAACAGCCACTATTGGTTTTGAAATGAGTATAGAAAAAGTAGGAGGATACAGAAAAGGGTCTGCTGTCAGTTGCCTCAGACAGCTGAGTCTCAGTAATACACATGTAAGGTGTTGCCTTGAGTTTTTGTGTCCTGCCTCTCTCTTATTTGTCTAAGCTCCGGTGCTCCGGTCTAGAATGAGAACCCAGCTACTCACTAGGTGCACTAGGGACTGGAGGCCGACCCTAAAACACCTAGCATTACAATAAATCTATCTATCTATCTATCTATCTATACATATAAGGATATTCCTAGCATTTTTGTTTATATTGCTCTTTGGGAATATCCTTGAGGAACAAAACACATCATCTTTGGTGAGAAAGCAGTCTAAATAAGTAAAAGACATTATAAAAGTTATAAAAGAACAGAAATGGAGGTAAGGTAACTGACATGAACGGAAACCGGACCGCCCAGCTCCGGATATATATATATATATATATATATATATATATATATATATATATATATATATATATATATATATATATATATATATATATATATATATATATATATATATATATATATACTGTATATACGGTACATATTTAGTACCAGTTTAAGGATATTATTTCGAATTTGACTTCACTCAGTTACAGGCCTTAGGATTCGTTTGCAGTGGAAGTTGTTCCCTAAATCATGCAAAAAAGGGTTATTTCTAACCTATACTGAAAAAAAAAAAAAATTAAATACAGTGGGCTCGCACAGTACAAGAGTGGATGGGTGGTCCTGGTCCTCACACACTTTGAAATCGTGTACTGTGAATACATATTCTTATGGGAAGAATTTCATATGGGTGGTACCCCCATATACCTTGACATTTTTTTACCCTTATAGACATAATAAAGGGAAAATATTTCAGACATACTGTATACTACAGACATAGTTACAATAACAAAAATATGGTCAGTCACCTTAACAACAGAAGACAACAGGCCTGATGGACGTAAATAACAGGGGTTCCAAGGCGTGGCAACACATTTAGAGTGCCCCTGCTGCACCACCCCCTGCACCGCACGTGTTCAACAGTTGCCAGTGTTGTATTATTCCAGGCTTTGATGAAGAAATATACGGCCTGTCGAATGTTATATTTCTTCCAGAATGCAGTAACAGTCATTATGGCGGAGGTTGAAGGTATGCCAGGTGAAGCAGGTGGGACTTCGGAGGTGGAGGCGGCTGGTGAGTCGGGGGAGGGGGGGGGGGAGTTGAGGTGGAGGGGACAGTGGCGGGCAAGTCAGGGGAGGTGGTGAGGGGAGGATCCTCCATCTCCTCCTCGCTGCTGCTCACATTTTTGGCAATTTCCTTCAACTCTCCTTGTTTGTCTGCTTCATTCCTTATCTTGTAATGGATGTATTTGCTGTATAACAACTTAGCATTCGCGAAGTAACTGTCATTCAAGCGAATCCAAACATTATTAAAGAAACTGGATTCTATTATAAATTAGTGTTATTGCCGAAAACGTTATTGTCGAAGTCGTTATTGGCGAGATCTTGCTGTAGAATCCCTTGAGCACCTTCCCCACGAGGCTCTAAGTCACAATGGGCACGTTGTGTGAAGAGGGCGGTCGCTTAGTCAGGGAAAATAGTGGTTTTGGGCCACTCTTTGCTTCTACCTCACGTATTGTGGGCTAAACTCGCCCAGTGAAGGTTTTTTGGTTGTTATTTTTGGTCACTTGCATACGATGCGATTCGCCTACTGTGAACTCGTGTACTGTGTGACCCCACTGTACTATGACTGAACTAAAAAAAAAAAAATCCCTGATTTACTGTGCTTATTGTTGTCTTGGAACTAATATCAATGTTTTATTCTTTCAGGTAATCTAACACTGTAATTCTCCTACATGTATAGAACCGCACATACCAGGCAGCCAGCATTCTCCTTAAGAGAATGGTGGACAGCTTCTCCATTTGTCATACAGAACCTACACCGTACATTATTATTCTTGGTGGTAGCACCTAAGTAGTGATTTGTTTTTCATAGTGCTATCAGAGTTGCTGAGTAATTGTTTGTCGTCTTTATATTTTCTTTTGTACTCTAAGAGAAGCAATGGATCTGGCTACTGAAACGAACACTCTGCTGAATGTGCTGATGGTTGCTGGTTGTCTGCTATCGTTACCGTCCTATCTGATCTCCTGTTAACCTTTAGTATACCGTTAAGTTCCCCTATGGCATTTTATTTTTCCCTACTTAGTTGCCCTAATTAATTTCTCTGATTAATTACTTTCTTTTTATCACATAGAGCTCTTCTGCAGACGGTGGAATCCAAAGCTTTTCACCTCATCAAGTCTTTAAGATAGCAACGTGAATTATTTTTCTGTAATACACAATATATAAATTAAAGAACTACTCTGTGTATTATTTTTAAACATCTATCTTCATTAGTGTCCAGTCCTGTGCAGACTGTTGATGTATTGCACCTTATAGTCAAACCAAGTTTCATGGGTTCTATTACATTAACTGTTATGCGGGGTGTTTATAGTTTGACCTCTCTTCCTAAAAACGCCCGCGACTGATCAGGGTCCTCTTTCCGGACCAGAACAGGGCATACTCGGCAGTACACCTTAACACATCTATTGTCTTAACACACCTTACAATATAAGAACAAAGAGACACTGGATATGGAATGGACAGGGTGGGAGTTGGCTTTCCAATACAAGATGTACACAAACATACAAGGATGTCAAGGACAGAGTATTGTGATATTCATATACCCAGATATTGATAGTCACTAGAGCACGACAAAGGTATTATAGTGAGGGCATAACTGTCAATTAATGTTCTGGACTGGATGCACTATGTGTGGATGGAATAAAGGGTCAGGCTGGTTAATATTACTATACACTTGTTATGGCGCGAGTTGCGACACACGTAATTGTCACATAGCTGTGGCGACACTATTTCACTGGTTTTGTTTCCTTTTAAGGCGCCACTGGTATAGACACAATGTTTCCTTACATCCGGTCACCTTATTGTCCGTGCTCACTGACCCTTACTTTCTGCCCTGGTGTTCAAGTACACTGTTTGTCACTTTATACTATGCCCTCACTGTTTGACTGTCACTTTCACTTCTGTCTCTGTGGTTCAGACTTAAGTGCGACGTAGGAGATGTGTTGAAGTCGCCACTATGCCCTTGGTTCCTGAGCTAACAGAGGTGGCGCCCGGGCGTGGGAGGGGGCCCTACTGGAGAGCCCTCCTGCAGGAGGCAATGGACCACCTGCAGGGGCATCGTTGCTCGGGCCTCCTTCGGTAGGGGGGTGCAGGGAGGCCCTCCCATCTGGGGGCCTCGACCTGATAGGTGGCCCTCGTGCTGGGGCCTTGTCGGTGGGGTGCAGGGAGGCTCTCCTGTCTGGGGGCCTCGACCTGGTAGGTGGCCCTCAGGGCTGGGGCCAAATAACTTCAGGAGACGGGCCTGCTGCCCCTTACTCCAGGCGGAGGGCCGTGGGAGAGTGGGGCCCAGGCAGCCCTACTCTGGGGCCTGCTGACTGGCCCTGGGGGTCCGGGTGCTGTGGTCGCCTACAGAGCTGGATGCCGTCAGGAGTGAACTGTGGCACCTTTTCTGCTGGGCGTCCGTCAGGGGCTGCAGGATCGGGACAGGACCTAGCCACCACTCTTGGAACGGCAGCACCTCCGGGGAACCACACCTAGAGAGAAAGAAAGAAGGGCATCCTACGCAGCCGAGAGGTGGTGAGCCGGCCACGCAAGGGAACTTCTCCTCCAGGAGAACCCTAGGAACTACAGATGAGGGGCTTACTGTGGCCGCTCCTTCCCCCAAACGTACGGTGGCCATTGTGGCAGTTCCGCAGTTCCTAAGGGTAGCAGCTGAAGGGCGTACTGTGGCCGCTCCTTCCCCCACACGTATGATGGCCGTTGTGGCGGTGCAGCTCCCGAAGGAGGAAGAGGCAGATGAGAGGCGTACCGTGGCCACTCTCTCCCTGGTACTTATGATGGCAGTTACCGCGGCTCTTCCTGCCCAACGGGAAGTAACTGAAGGGCGTACTGTGGCCACTCCTTTCCCGGTACGTACGGTGGCCGTTACCGTGGTGTTACTCCCATAGGAGGAGGAGGAGGTGGAAGAGGGGCATACGATGGCCGCTCCCTCCTCGACGCGTACGGTGGCCGTTGTCACGGCTCCGCTTCTCCTTCCTTTGCCAGTTGGTGCACGCTCAATAACTGAAGCTCCGAGGCTGTCTCCAGATGTGACTGTAGCTGAAGGGCATACTGTGGCAGTTCCTCCCCCCACACGTACGGTGGCCATTGTGGCGGTGCTACAGGGGGAAACAACTGAAGGGCGTACTGTGGCCGCTCCCTCCCTGGCATGTATGGTGGCCATTACCGCGGTGTTGTTTGGGACTGTACCTGGAGCAGTCCCACCCCGAACATAGTGAAGGCTGCTCCCCTCGCAGGGTCATCTCTTCTTCCTGCATGGTTGTTGTTTGGTTGGTTGAGTGGAAGAGGGACTCAAGGTGGGAGCGCCCAGGTGCCCTTCTCGCTCTGGGTCAGTTTCACTCTGACCTGGCCTGTTGTGGTGTCCTCCTGGGGTAGTGGTGGGGCTGTGGCTTGGCAGTGGGGTGGGGGGTGGCGGGGTGGTGGGTCCGGCGGCGGCAGAGGTGTGTATTTTACCACCTTCCACGGTCGAGAAGTCATGGCCCTGTGACTGGAGGTGGTATGTGCTGGTGGTGGACGTCTGGTGGGCCGGTTTGATGTGCTGGAGGAGGATGGTCCAGTGGTAGGTTGTGGTGTTTGGTTCCTCGTGGAGGTTGAGGGTGAGCCGGAGTGATGAAGGTTGTGTGGTGTGGTGTAGGATACGAAGGAGCTGGTGGGTTCCCCATAGTCTGACGGCCGGGCGGTCGTGGGGGCGCCATAGTATTCGGTCGATTCTCATCTCCGGTGGTGGTGCTTGGTGCAGAGGTAGAGGCTGTATGCTGGCGAGGGATGAGGTCCTGGGCTTTTTATGAGGGAGGATTTGGTGGAAGGAGCGTTGTCCTTTGGGGAATTGGGAATTGGGAACTTTCCACCTTGCTTGATGGAGGGGGAGCATGATGGGGGTGGTGTTGGGGATATGGGTGGTATGTGTTGGAGAATGTGGGGCAGTATTGGGGGTAGGGGTTGGTGTAGGGGTGTATCTAGATGGTGGGTGGGAGAGGCGTCCTGATCTGGTGGTAGTGGTGGTGAGGGTGGGTGTTGGTGGTGCGGTTGTGGGTGGTGGTGTGGGGTGTCATGAGTAGTGAGAATAGTCGGTGGGTAAGGGGTGGCCAGGAGTGGATACGTGCGTGGTGCGTGTGGCACGTGGAGTGGGAGCACGTGGTGGGTCAGTGGGTGGTGTGGTGCATGGGATGGTGCATGGAGGGGTGTGGGGGTGGTTGTGGTGGTGCGGCGGCGTTGGGTGTGGTTTCCATTGGGTGATGGGGTGTGGGGTGATTGGTGGGTGCCGCGGGTGGTGATTGAGAGTGGCGTGGTGGAGACGGCGGGGTGGGCGTAGGAGAGTCATGGAAGGTTGGGGGTGGTGAGGGGTCAGGATTGGAAAGAGTCGGTGGTGGGTCGAGTGTGGGTGTAGGGGGTGGGGAAGTGATGGTGGGTGAGGTAGAGGGGGGGTGAGAAGGAGTAGGCGTATGAATCGGGAGGGTGATTCTCGGAAGACGCTGAGGTGGGTGGTGCGCGGCGGGAGGTGTGCAGCGTGTGGTTGAGTGTGGGGTCATGATTGGTGGGTTGGAAGAGACGCAAGTGTCTGTTGCGGTATGTGCGTGTCTGTCCCTGGTGATCGATAGTGACCTGGTAGGGGTTAGGGACTTTGATGATAGTGAAGGGACCGTTGAATCGAGGAGAAGTTTTGCTGGGGGTTGGCAGATGTGCCACGACGACAGAATCTCCTGGTTTGTAAGGGTTGGGGGGGATTGTGTCGGGTTGTAGGTCTTGTTGTGATTGGAGGTGGTGCAGACGCCTTTTGAGGTGGTGTAGGGGGTCGGTGGTGGAGGGTAGGGTGGGGGGTTGGAGGTGTTGAAGGGGCAGGAGGAGCGAGGCTTCTGAAGACTCGCTCATGGGGGGTTATGCCGTCATCTCTGGGGCATGTGTTTAGGCCCCACTGCACAATTTTGACGTGGGCCGGCCAATCGTCGTTGCCCGTTTGCACAATTCTGGTTCTTACCTGGTTTAGGAGGGATCGATGACTTCTTTCGCAGACACTATTTCCCTGTGGCCAGTATGGAGAGGAGTGGGAAATATGGTAACCAAAGATTGTTGCGAGTTCCTCCCAGATCTTGCTCGTGAATTCTGGGGCGTTATCTGAATGTAGGGCTTGGGGAATCTCGAAGTAAGCAAAGACGTGGCAGACTAAGGCTTTGGCGACTGTGATGGCGTTGTGGTCTTTAACAAGGCAGGTGATGATGAATTTTGAATAAACATCAACGAAGGTGATCATGTATCTGTATCCCGCTTTAGATCTGAGAGGGCCAACGACATCAACCGAGAATAGCTGCCATGGTTTTTGTGCAGACAGTTTCCCTGATGGTCCAGGTGTGCGTGTGATATCTTTGCTTAAGGAACAGGCTCAGCACGCTTGAATGATGTTTTTGGCGATGGTAGAGGGGTTTTGTGTCCAATATATGTTATTGAAGACTTGTAGAAGCTTCCTTGTGCCGAGGTGGATGCCATTGTCAGCGTGAAGGTGTAGCATGGCATCGCATGCAGTGCCAGGGTTGAGGACGATGTTCCTGTTTGGGTTGAATAGATGATCGCCATGCTGGTGTAGTTTGGCGAAGGTGCGTGGCAGAATCCAGGTGGGGCATTGCTTATTCTGCCACATTTGAATTAGGTCAGGCTTGGGGCGAATAGCGTTGATGGGGAGGCGGGAAAGGGCATTGGCATTGGTGTGTAATTTTCCGGGCCGGTAGGCTATTTTGAAATCGAATTCTTCCCAAGCCTCTCGCCATTGAATGAGTTGGGCGTTGGTGGTGTTGGATTGATGTAGCCATTGGAGTGATTGGTGATCTGTGATGATGACCACGTGGGTGCCGGAGATGTACGAACGGAAATAGTCCAACGCCCAGATGATTCCAAGGCACTCGCGCTTGGTGGCAGCGTAATTTCTTTCAGCTTGATTGAGGGTGTGGCTGGTGCAGGCGATGATGTGTTCGTGCCCATCCTGCACCTGAGCAAGTACAGCCCCTATGGCAATGAGGGAGACGGTGTAAAGACAGAAGGGGAGGTTGTAGTCTGGGAAGGCTACAATGGGGTCTGAAATGAGCTTCGATTTGAGGATGTCGAATCCTGCTTTTCTTGCTTCTGTCCACACAAAAAGGTTCATCCTTCTTTGTTAGGTCGTGTAGTGGTTTAGCTATGTTGGCAAAGCCTTTGACAAAACGCCGGTAGTATGAGGTTAGGCCCAGGAAGGCTCACGTTTCGTGGACGTCCTTAGGCAGAGGGAGGTCAGCTATGGCATGAAGTTTGTCGGGATTGGGGGAGATGCCCTCGGCTCCGATCACGTGTCCTAAGAAGGAGATGGATCTCTCGGCTAGGACACATTTGGAGGGTTTCAGTTTAAGTCCGGCTTGGCGTATACGTATGAAGACTTGTTTGAGGCGGTGGAGGTGGTCGGCCCAGGTACGGCTGAATTTTATGACATTATCGAGATACGCCAGGCAGATCTCCCAGGTCAGGCAGCTCAGGACCGACTCCATGAGATGTGAGAATGTAGCTGGGGCATTACAGAGTCCGAAGGGGAGGACGTTGAACTCATAGTACTTGCCGCTGGAGGTTGACAAGGGAGTTTTTTGCTTGTCTTCTGGGTGGACAGGGACTTGCCAGTACCCTGATTGTAGGTCGAGGGTGGAAAACCATAATGAGCCGTGTAGTGAGTCGAGGGAATCGTCGATTCTGGGTAGGGGGCGTGGCGTCCTTGGTGGTAACATCATTGAGTTTGCGGTAATCCACACAGAACCGCATGGTGCCATTCTTTTTTCTAACCAGCACGACAGGGAAGGACTACAGGCTGGTGGAGTTAGAAATAACGCCGGCATTGAGCATGTCCTGGACCTCCCAGGCTTCCTCTGCGCATTGATTAGGGTTTTTGTGGTGTGAGGGTTGACGGATGGGTGGGCCGGTGGTGTGGATTTCGTGGTTGAGGTAGGTAGTGTGGCCGATGTCTGCTGGGCCTGATGAGAAAAGGTCTTGGAAGTCCAGGAGTAACTGTCGGAGGCTGTTAGTTTGAGAGGTGGAGAGGTGGGAAAGTAAAGTAGGTAGAGTGGGATGGTTGGAGGGGGGTGTTTCACAGGGCTCGGCCTCCTTCATGTCGCCTACGATCAACCCTCGCAACAGGGTAAGTGGTGTGGAGGCGAGGTTCGCGATGCGGACTGCACGGACATGGGGAGGGAGGAAGGTTGGGGAAACTAAACATGACGAAAGGGGTCTGGTTGGTAGGGCTGGGGAGAAGAGGACAGAGGTACTGGAGGGTCTGTTTAGTTGTTACCAAGCCTCGTGGTGGGGTGGAATGGTGATAGCGGAAGCGAT
The DNA here is from genome assembly GCF_032717465.1 of Coenobita brevimanus. Taxonomy (NCBI): domain Eukaryota; kingdom Metazoa; phylum Arthropoda; class Malacostraca; order Decapoda; family Coenobitidae; genus Coenobita; species Coenobita brevimanus. The sequence continues at coordinate 32,439,199 of NC_137051.1, read as the reverse complement.
GGTGGAGGGAAAAGTTGGAGGGGAAGGTGGTATAGGTGAGGGAGAGTGTGAGGGGTGTGGGTGAGAAGATGAGGTGTTGGGTGGCGGGATTGGTGGGCTGCATGTGCAGACTGGTTGGGGGAGATGACTGGTGGGTGGTGATGGTGTGTATGTGTTGCGTGAAGGGTTATGTTTTTTTTCTTGGGGGGTGCTGGGGGCTGGACAGAAGTGGAGGTGGCACTGGTAACAGTCGATGGTGGAGTGCAGCTTTTGCAGGAGGTCCAGCCCCAGGTACCTGTCGTATGGACTGACAGTGGAGTCGAAGACGATGAAGGGATGTCTGGTGGAAGCTTGCTGGTGGGTTTCAGTCCGCAGGGCCTGTGTTTCTCCACGGATAGGCAGGGGGCCATCCCCCGTGTCTACGAGGTTGGCTGAGGTGGAGAGGAGGGGGCCAAAGGCGGAACTGTGGCGGGAGTAAAAATGTGAGTACAGGCATGGCCTGGCAGCTCCCATGTTCACCAGTAGCCTTGCCTTGACCCCGTTCAGGTGTATTTTGCTGCAGACTGGGGGTCTGTACTTATGTGAAGTGGTCCCCGCCACCATGGGGAGGTGGGGGGGCAGACCTAAAAATGCATCTGCTGAGCGTGGTCTTCCTTGCTGGGCTCCTCATTGCCTGGCTCTGGGTAAATTATGGGTGGGGCGTCATCTTGTGGGGCATCGTCTTCCAGGGAGGATACCTTATGGTGCCCTTGTGTAAAGATCCTGTGTCGATTAGCTTTGAGCTGCTCCCAGATGTCGTGCAGGGGGTAGGTGCGACTACAGGCCGTAAATTCCCAGGGGTTGATGGAAATGATGTTGAGGTTTTCCCTGGAGTTAGGGCGTTTCTTTTGGGGGTGGGCCCTGGGGACGGTGGTTGATGGCTCCATAGTAGGTTGGGTGGGCGGCTGCCTCGGCTTGGGCGGCGGGGCTTTGGTTGTTGGGAATTTGCTAACAGTGTGGACAGGCTGGGGCATGGGGCGGGCAGTGAGGAGGCGTCGTACAAGTTGCAAATCACGGTCCATATCGCCAGAGGGATCGTAGATAGTGAAATGCTCCCTGACAGTGCTTGGGAGGATTCTCAGCAGGGTGCTCAAGGTATGTTGATCCCGAGTGGCTGTGGCTGCCTTGGGATAGGCGGCAGTGACGAGTCGCCGTGCCTGGACGAAAGTGTCATCTAGGCTGCCGTCGTAGGTGAGGGCATCGAGTTGTGAAAGGGCGACAACTCTGCCCAGTGAAGGCGTGACAGCCTGTTTCACAATGTGTGAGAATTGGTCCCATGTTAATTCAGGGAAGATTTTTGTGGCTACAGTAGCGATTATTTTGCCCAGGTTGGGTAGTGTGACTGCTATTTTCTCTCTGTCGGTGTCAAACCCAATATCCATGTGATGCTAGGTGAAAAGGGCCCAACTCCTCGGTCCTAGAACACCTAACGTGTGGCGGGGTCCTCTTTCGAGACTGGGGTTTAGTGCAATAAAGAGAGGTAGGACACAAAAACTCCAGGCAATAACCTTTACACGTATATTACCACAGTCAGACACAGGACAAAAACAGCAGATATTACAACACAATATGTGACAGAAAATAAAACCTTAACTAGGACATCAGTATCTTGCAGGATACTGGCTTAACAGATGCTGATGCCAACACAGTAATTTTAGTGCACAGGTGTACAGGGAATACAGGATTGCGGTGTGCATGGGAGCGCAGGGAGTAAGTCTCACACAGGGGGGTCGAGGGGTGACGCGCGGCAGGTCAGAACAGAGTTATAGTAATATTGGGATGGAGTAAGTATTATTAATTCGAACGTAGTATTTTCTGATAGCAAAGGGGTTTTGACAATAATGATTCTACTCCTCGTCCAGGTTCTTACGTACACACTAACTGCTGGGAGGAGATTCTTAAAGGAAGGGTGGAGGACATTGGGAGTTCACTGCGATTATGGTAATACAAGCGGGAGAATATTATTAACACTTTTTCTCTACTGTTTCCTTGTAGCAAAGGACATTTAAGTATTATACTATAGCCAATTTCTCAGGGTAGTAGTCTTACTGATTTTCTGCAAGGGCGTCACTCGTGAGTCTGATTCACCAGAACTTAGTTTCAGCACTCGTCCTTATTCATCTGCCCGTGATTTCACTCGCCCCGATATTCACCATACATTAAGTCACTGTGTTACTGTTACACTAATTCTGGGGCAACTTCACACTTAGGATAAGTCACTTAACTAATTCTGGAGTAACACCACACTTAACATAAGTCATTCATATAGTGGGGGCGGCGGGGAGACATGCCAGCAACAACTCTGCAGGAATAGGGGCACCGCCAAGGGAGGGCGTGCCAAGAGGGCACGAGACGACTCGCAGGGGCGTCCTCTCTCGTCCAGGGCTGCAGGTGGAGAAGGGGTCCGTAGTCTCCGGGTTAGGTACAGGAGTGTGGCCCTCAGGACTGGGGCCAAACAGGTCCAGGAATCTCTGGCTCAAGTCTCGGCCGGAGGTGGAAGTCTTACACTGTCTTGGGGATGTGGAGAGATCATGCCCGGGCGTCGTGGGGAGGGCCTGGAGTGACTGAGGGCTGCGGTCCCCAGAGTCAAGGGGCGCCGTCAGGGAGGGGCTGTGGCACTGACCTGAACTAGGGTCCGTCAAGTGGGTCTTCTCCAGGGCCAGGCGTAGGGAACAGAGGCCAGGGGAAGCTTTAGGGCCTCGCTGGGGTTCTTCGATGCTAGAGGTCTGGGCTCTCATCTCATGCTGGGGCGATGACACTTCTGACACCTCTCTCTGGCTGTGGGGCCCGGCTATCGGCCGTGGCTGCCCAAGGGCCCAGCTATAGGGCGCCAAGGCCCAGCTATTGGCCGTGGCCTGAGTGGGGGACTTAGCGTGCCTCTGTACACCTTCGGAGCGGCAATCGGCCATCTGACGAAGGCGGGAGTGGCTTCCGGCCGTCTCCTGCAGGAGGGAGGGTGAGCGTCTATTGGCCGTCTCGGAGGCAGCACCTTTGGAGCGGCAATCAGCCATCTGACGAAGAAGGGAGCGGCTATCAGCTGTCTCCTTCTGCCGGAGGAGGGGTGTGCGGCTATCGGCCATCTCAGGGGCAGCACCTTCGGAGCGGCTATCGGTTGTCTGACGAAGGCGGGAGTGGCTATCAGCCATCTCCTTCTGCCGGAAGGGTGAGTGGCTATCGGCCATCGCGGGGGCAGCACCTCCGGAGCGGCTACCGGCCGTCTGACGAAGGAGGGAGTGGCTATCGGCCATCTCCTGCAGGAGGGGGTGTTGGGCGGCTATCGGCCGTCCCAGGAAGGATACCTTCTGACGAAGGCGAGAGCGGCTATCGGCCGTCTCCTTGTTACCCTCAGGCCGGTGAGACACCTGTTCCCTTACGAGGGGCGGGTGGCTACAGGCCGTCCCTAAAGAGAAGGCACCTTCCTGTAGAAGGTGGGAGCAGCCATCGGCCGTCTCCTGAGGGGCGCTAGTTGAAGCTGGACAGACAGCTCCACCCTGAGCTGATCTGGCAGTCCCACTCCCTGAAGGTAGTGTCATCTTCCTGCTAGGGCGGCAGTGCGGCGACTGGGTGCTATAGGGGCGCACGGCCCAGGCTGACTTATGCCATTGTCACACTGCATCCCATGGTTCAGCTGCAGCTTCTCCGTGGGGTCTGGGTGGGGGTGTCGGTGAGTTCCTGGGGGCACTATGCTGTAAATCACGCACTTCACCACTCTCCTCCTGGAAAAAGTCACTTCCCCGTGGCTGGAGGTGGTATACGTGAGTGTTGTGGGTGGCGTACACAGGTTGGAGGTGCTGTAGAAGGGCCTGCCAGGCAGCAGTGGAGTGGTTCCCTTCCTGCTCTGCGTCGCAAGTGAGGAAGAGCGTGGAGGTGTGGGGGCGGAGCGGAGGAGGCTCAGTAGGTGTCGGTGGTTCCTGCCAAGGGTAGGCGCCCATACTACTCGTCACACTTTCATCTTGCACGGTGTTGCTGCTGGTGCTGTATACTGGACACCGAGGGCAGGAGTCGGGTTTTCTGCTGCGGTAATGCAGTGTACGGTCTCTGGGGAATGTAGGTGGTGGGGATCTGTGTTTGGTGTAGCATGACAGTGTGAAGTTGTGGGGAGGCAGGTGGTGTAGGAGAATGGGTGTACTGGGTAGGTGGGCGTGAGAGGCGGCTTGAGCGGGTGGTGGTGGTTCTGAGGATGGGAGTGGGTGGGGAAGTGGGCATGCAGGGTGGGCAGGGTTGGGTAGTACGGGCTGTTGTGTGAGTGAGGGGGGCGCGGTGATGCCATCGGAGTGGGCGTACGTAAGGGCGGTGGGTGGAGGGCAGTGGTAATGGGTTGTGGTGAGGGTGTGGTGGTGTGGGCATGACATGTGGGGCTGGGTGGTGAGGGTGGGGCGGCGGAGGGATGGGGTGAGAGAGAGCGAAGGGAGGTTGGTATGGCGGGTGAGGTGTCAGGTGAGGTGCAGGGGGTGGTGGCGGCCGGGGAGGCTGAGGCGGTAGGGGGGGTGGAGGGGGAGGGCAAGGAGGAAATGTAGCACTCATTTGTGGAAGTGGAGGGTGGTGTGGGAACAAGGGGAGGTTGGGGGTGTGGAGTCGGGGTGACGGAGGCGGGCATGCAGAAAGGGCGCATGTGGCGGTGTCGGAGGGTGCGTGGGGTGCCGTGATAATCCACGACAACCTAGTAAGGACTGGGGACGCGGGTGATTGTGTGAGGCCCCTTGAAGTGGAGGGTGAGTTTGTTGGGGGTGGGAAGTTGGGCGATGCTGACGGTGTCGCCCGGGCTGAAGGGGTTGGAGGCTGTGTCGGGGCCGAGGTCTAAACTTTTTTGTAGGTGGTGCAGTCGGCCCTTCAGAAGGTGCAAAGTGTCTGTAGTGGGAGCAGAGGCGAGTGGTTGCAGGTGCTGGCATAGTGGTAATAGAAGGGGGGCCTCGCTGAATATTCTTTCATGTGGGGAAACCCCATCTTCTTGGGGGTAGGAACTCATGCCCCACAGAACAATCTTCACATAAGCCAGCCAGTCATCGTCTTTCGTAGCCTCGATGCACGTGCATAATTGATTCATGAGAGTACAATGGCTACGTTCACATACTGCGTTCCCCTGTGGCCAGTAGGGAGAGGAGTGGGAGATTTTATACCCAAATGTTCTGGCGCGTTCCTCCCAGATTTTCCCAGAGAATTCAGGGGCATTATCAGAATGGATGGCCTGAGGGATGCCAAAATAAGGGAATAAGTGTCAGAGAATGGCATTGGCGACGGCAACGGCAACGGCATGATGCTCTTTAGCTGGGCAGGCTACTACAAATTTTGAATATGTGTCCACATAGATGATCACATATTTATATCCAGATTTGGGAGGGAGGGGGCCTACTACATCTATCACCAGGAGTTGCCAGGGCTTGTGGGCGGTGATGTGGCCCGAGGGTCCAGTGGTCCAGGTGGTATCTTTCCCCAATGCACAGGCGTGGCAACTTTGAATGATTTTCTTGGCGAGGGTGGAAGGGTTTGGCGCCCAGTAGGTGTCATTAAACACTTGTAATAATTTCTTGGTGCCCAGGTGGATGCTATTATGGGCATGAAGGTGGCTGGGGGTGTCACGCACCGCATCGGGGGTCAGGAGGATATGTCCGGATGGGGTTAGGAGGTGGTCACCATGTCAGCAATGATTAGTGAACAGGTGGCCGGGAATCCAGGGAGGCTGCTCCCTGTGGTGCCATTGTTGTAGGAAGTCCGGGTCCAGCTGTACCGTGTGGATGGGGAGGTAGGAGAGGGCATCTGCATTGGTGTGGAGTTTTCTGGGCCAATAAGAGATTTCATACAGAAATTCCTCCAGGGTTTCGTGCCACCTGACGAGTTGGGCGTTATGGGAGTCAGACTGGCATAGCCACTGGAGTGACTGGTGGTCTGTGATAATCGTGACCTGGGTCCCGGAAAGGTAAGCCCTAAAATGTTGGAGGGCCCAACTTATGCCGAGGCATTCTCGCTTGGTCGCGGCATAATTTCTTTCAGCTGGATTCAAGGTGCAACTGACACAGGCAATGATGTGTTCCCGACCGGCTTGTACCTGGTCTAGTACGGTGCCTATGGCGGTGAGGGAAACATCGGTGTAGAGGTGAAAGGGAAGGGCATAATCGGGAAAGGCCACGATAGGGGCAGAGACGAGCTTGTCTTTTAGCTGTTGGAATGCAGCTCACCTTTCCTCAGTCCAGATGAACAGGTCCCCCTTCCTGGTCAGATCGTGACGAGGCTTTGCAATTTGTGCGAACCCCTTTATGAAGCGACAGTAGTAGTACGTCAGTCCTAGGAAGGCACGGACGCCGTGGACGTCCTGTGGTGGCGGTATGTCCGCTATGGCGTGGAGCTTGTCGGGGTCTGGGGAGATTCCTGCCTGGGAAATAACTTGTCCCAGGAACGAGACAGTCCTGGCGGCCAGGACACACTTAGAGGGATGGAGCTTGAGGCCCTGCCTGGCGAATCCTGGGGAAGACTCAGCAGAGGTGCTGCAAGTGGTTGGCCCAGGTCTGGCTAAAGACGATGACGTCCTCCAAATAGGCCAGACATATCTCCCAGGTGAGGCCACTCAGGACAGATTCTATTAGCCTGGAGAAGGTGGCAGGAGCGTTGCAGAGGCCGAACAGCAGGACACTGAATTCATAATGTTTGCCGTCGCTCGTGGAAAAGGCCGTCTTGCCTCGGTGTTCTGGATGTACAGGGACCTGCCAGTATCCAGACTGGAGGTCGAGGGTGGAAAACCAAGACGCCCCCGTAAAGGGAATCTAAGGAATCGTCAATTCGTGGGAGGGGAGTGTCATCTTTGATGGTGACGTCGTTCAGGCGGCAGTAATCGATGCAAACTCGCATCGTGCCGTTTTTCTTCTTAGTAGAACGAGGGGGGAGAATAAAGGGCTGGTGAAGGGGGAAATGACGCCGGCCTCCATCATTTCACGTACCTGGCGGTCCTCTTCCTCCCTTTGTCGGGGATTCTTTCGCTGGGAAGGCTGTCTAATGGCTGGGCCTGTCGTGTGAATTTCATGTGACAGGTACGTGGTGTGCCCTATGTCTGCTGGTCCTGTCACAAACAGGTCCTGGAAATCCAGGAGGAGGCGACGTAAGGTGTCTGACTGCTGGGTGAGGAGATGGTCAGGAATGGGGGGTAGGGGGGCAGGGAAGTGGGAGGAGGATGGGGCACAGGGCTTGGCTTCCTCCATCTCTCCAATAATGAGCCCTTTAGGGAGGGTAAGGGGGGAAGGGGCAAGGTTAGCTATGCGGACGGCAGTGTGGTGTGGAGGGAGAAACGTGGGAGATAAAAGGCAGGCAGAAAGAGCTCCCGGCGGGAGGAGGGAGAACAAGACAGAGGGACCCGAGGGTCGGTTAAGGGGCACCAAGGCCTCATGGTGGGAGGGAATGGTAACAGCGGCGGAGACGGCGGCAGGGAAGGAGGGAGGAGGGGTGGTGATGGGGGGGCATGGGAGGAGGAAAGGGGGGTGGAGGGAGGGGAGGCGGAGGGGAGCACAGGAGGGGGGAAGTGGGCGAATCATCTGGCCAGGGCCGTGGCGTGCAGGTGCAAATGGCCTGGGTGGGGTGGGGTGGGGGACGGAGCTGGAGCTGCCGGTAGCGGCAGTCAATTGTAGCTCCAAGTTTTTGGAGTAAGTCCAGTTATAAATACCCATCGTAGCTCCGGCAGGAGGAGTTGAAAACAATGAATTGATGTCGGGTGGACACTGGCTGGTGGGTGTCGACCCGTAGGGCCCGAGTCTCCCCACGGATGGGAAGGGGGCCATCCCCCGTGTCCACAAGGTGAGTGGCAGTGGGGCGGAGTGGGCCAAAAGTCGATTTGTGGCGGGAGAAATAGTGGCTGTAAAGGCAGGACCTGGCTGCTCCCATATCGACTAGCAGTCTGGCCTTCACGGTGTTCAATTTCATCTTGTGGTACACTGGAGGGCGGTACTTAGGGGTAATGGCCCTCGCCACCGTGGGTTGGTGCGGGGGTGGGCCTAAAAATCCAGCTGTCTAGGGCTTTCATTCTCCTGTTCCTGCTCCTGTTCTCCCGGATGGGGCTCGTCCATGAGTGCCAGTTCATCTTCTGGGGCCTCACCTTCTAAAGAGGATACCTTACGTGAACCCGGGGCTGTGGTTCTGCAGTGGGCAGCTTTAAGCTGGTCCCGTATGTCACGTAGGGGACAGCGGGAGCTGCAGGCTGTGAATTCCCACGGATTCACTAGGATCAGATTTGGATTTTCCCGAGGGGCGGGACGCCGGCGGGAGGGGTGTGCCCTGGGTAGGCTGGGTGCTGGGGTAGGGCTGGTGTGAGGCAAGGGCAGACGTGGCATGGTCGGGGGAGCCGGGGGTTGAATGGGAAATTTCTTTACCACATTAATTTGCTGGGGAGTAGGGCAGGCGGTCAGGAGGCGCCGTATGAGCTGGACATCTCTATCCATGTCTCCAGTTGGGTCATGGATAGTAAAGTGTTGTTTGACAACACTTGGAAGCACTCTGAGCAGAGTGTTAAACGTATGCTGATCCCGAGTTTCCTCATCTGCCTCCGAGTAGGCAGCAGTAACTAGGCGTCTTGCCTGTATCAGGGTATTATCTAAATCCCCGTCAAATGAAAAACTACCCAGTTGGGATAGAGCCAACACTCTCCCTAATGATGGGGTGATGGCTTGAACAAGGAACTTTGTAAAGTTCTGCCAGGTGAGCTCCGGGACGATTTTCGGTGCTATGTTCGCCGCCGCTTTGCCTAATAGTGGAAGTGTGACTGCAATTTTCTGCTGGTCATTATCAAAGCCAACATCCAGTAAGGGTTTGATTATTGCCAGATACATGTGTATATCGTACTGGTCGGGGTCAAACTTGGGTAACTGTACATGCAGTTTAGTTGCCATTTTGCCAAATATTTCCTCACTACCTCTCTTCTACGCCCAGGTCAAGAACCACCACTGGCCACAAGTGTAATGCTAGGTGAAAAGGGCCTGACTCCTTGGTCCTAGAACACCTAACGTGTGGCGGGGTCCTCTTTCGAGACCGGGGCTTAGTGCAATAAAGAGAGGTAGGACACAAAAACTCCAGGCAATAACCTTTACACGTATATTACCACAGTCAGACACAGGACAAAAACAGCAGACATTACAACACAATATGTGACAGAAAATAAAACCTTAACTAGGATATTAGTATCTCGCAGGATACTGGCTTAGATACTGATGCCAACACAGTAATTTTAGTGCACAGGTGTACAGGGAATACAGGATTGCGGTGCGCGTTGGAGCACAGGGAGTAAGTCTCACACAGGGGGGACGAGGGGTGACGCACGGCAGGTCAGAACAGAGTTATAGTAATATTGGGGGGGAGTAAGTATTATTAAGTCGAACGTAGTATTTTCTGATAGCAAAGGGGTTTTGACAATTGATTCTATTCCTCGTCCAGGTTCTTACGCACACACTAACTGCTGGGAGGAGACTCTTAAAGGGAGGGTGGAGGACACTGGGAATTCACTGTTTATGGTAATACAAGCGGGAGAATATTATTAACACTTTTTAACTACTGTTTCCTTGTAGCAAAGGACATTTGTGTATTTTACTATTGAGAATTTCTCGAGGTAGTAGTCTTACTGATTTTCTTCTGCACTTGTCCTTATTCATCCGCCCGTGATTTCACTCGCCCCGATATTCAACATACATTAAGTCACTGTGTCACTGTTACACTAATTCAGAGGCAATGTCACACTTAGCATAAGTCACTTAACTAATTCTGGGGCAACACCACACTTAACATAATTCACTCATATAGTGGGGACGGCGGGGAGAGACGCTGGCGACAACTCTGCCGGAATAGGGGCACAGCCAAGGGAGGGCATGCCGAGAGGGCACGGGACAATTCGCAGGGGCGTCCTCTCTCGTCCGGGGCTGCAGGTGGTGAAGGGGCCTGTAGTCTCCAGGTTAGGTACAGGAGTGTGGCCCTCAGGACTGGGGCCAAACAGGTCCGGGAATCTCTGGCTCAAGTCTCGGCCAGAGGTGGAGGTCTTACGCCGTCCTGGGGGCGTGGAGAGATCACGCCCGGGAGTCCTGGGGAGGGCCTGGAGTGACTGAGGGCTGCGGTCCCCACAGTCAAGGGGCACCGTCAGGGAGGGGCTGTGGCACCGACCTGAACTAGGGTCCATCAGGTGGGACTTCTCCAGGCCCAGGCGTAGGGAGCAGAGGCCAGGGGAAGCTGTAGGGCCTTGCTGGGGTCCTCTGATGCTAGAGGTCTGGGCTCTCGTCTCACGCTGGGGTGATGACACTTCTGACTCCTATCCCTAGCCGTGGAGTCCGGCTATCGGCCGTGGCTGCCCAATGGCACAGGTATAGGGTGCCAAGGCCCGGCTATTGGCCGTGGCCTGAGTGGGGGACTTAGCACACCTCTGTACACTTTCGGAGCAGCAATCGGCCGTCTGACAAAGGCAGGAGCGGCTTCCGGCCATCTCCTGCAGGAGGGAGGGTGAGTGGCTATCGGCCATCTCGGGGGCAGCACCTTTGGAGTGGCTATTGGCCATCTGATGAAGGCGGGAGTGGCTATCAGCTGTCTCCTTCTGCCGGAGGGGTGAGCAGCTATCATCCGTCTCAGGGGCAGCACCTTCGGAGCAGCTATCAGCCATCCAACGAAGGCGGGAGTGGCTACAGGCCGTCTCCTTCTGCCAGAGGGGTGAGCGGCTACCGGCCGTCCCGGGGACAACAACTTCGGAGCGGCTACCGGCCGTCTGATGAAGGAGGGAGCGGCTATCAGCCATCTCCTGCAGGAGGGGGTGTTGGGTGGCTATCGGCCGTCCCAGCAAGGACAACTTCTGACGAAGGCGGGAGCAGCTATCGGCCGTCCCAGGAAGGACACCTTCTGACGAAGGAGGGAGCAGCTATTGGCCGTCCCAGGAAGGACACCTTCTGACGAAGGTGGGAGCAGCTATTGGCCATCTCCTCATTACCCTCAGGCCAGTGAGACACTGGTTCCCTTACGAGGGGCGGGCAGCTACAGGCCGTCCCTAATAAGAAGGCACCTTCCTGTAGAAGGCGGGAGCGGCTATCGGCGTCTCCTGAGGGACGCTAGTTGGAGCTGGACAGACAGCTCCACCCCGAGCTGATCTGGCGGTCCCACTCCCTGAAGGTAGTGTCATCTTCCTGCTAGGGCAGCGGTGCGGAGGCTGGATGCTATAGGGGTGCACGGCCCGGGCTGACTTATGCCGTTGTCACACGGCATCCCGTTGTTTGGCTGCGGCTACTCCGTGGGGTCCGGGTGGGGGTGTCGGTGAGTTCCTGGGGGCACTATCCTGTAAATCATGCTTTTCAATCTAAGAGAGGTTTAACCATATCCAAGTAGACGTCAATGTCATATTGTTCAGGGTTGAACCTTGGCAATTGGATGTGAGGTTTGGCTGCCATTGTGCAAGTTTCCCTTATTGTGTTCCTTCATGCTTTAATCGGATCCAGAACCACCGCTTGCCACCAGTGTTATACAGGGTGTTTTTAGTTCGACCTCTCGTCCTAAAAACGCCTGCGACTGAGCGGAGTCCTCTTTCCGGACTGGAAGTAAAGCACCCACAAAGGAACAGGGCATAAAAACTTGGCAGTACACCTTAACACATCTATTGTCTTAACTCAACACACCTTACAATATAAGAACAAAGAGACACTGGATATGGAGTGGACAGGGTGACAGAGTTGGCTTTCCAGTACAAGATGTACACAAACACACAAGGATGTCAAGGACAGAGTATAGTGATATTCATATACACAGATATTGATAGTCACTAGAGCACGACATAGGTATTTTAGTTAGGGCATAACTGTCATTTAACCCTTTAACCGCGGGTGTCATTCCAGAATGACATTGCAAAAACTGGACCAAACCGCGGGTGTCATTCTCGAATGTTTGTGAATATTTTGAATATCCCGCGTTTTTTCCGTGCGCCAATTGTTTCAAGGGAGAGTAGCTATTAAGTTCTTTCACTCCAGCTGACCCCCCCTCCCTCCTCCCCCCCCTGGGGCCCCACCTCCCACCCCCTGGGTCCCCCACCCCACCCCGGACCAAACACGCATCAGTATCTGTCCAGCTGTGTGAGCGACAACACTGCTGATGTGGAAGTGAAGTGCAGGCAATTACAGTGCCTTTTACCTGCCTCAGTGAACACAGAGTGGGTGTTTATCGTATGTGCAGTGTTCATATATGTTTATAGTATTATTATCAGAATGAGGTTGGCATTTGGTAATGGTGTTTGAGCGAAAAATAGTGCTTACAACACCGCTGATATGGCAGTGAAGTGCGGGCAATTACAGTGCCTTTAAAGGCCCTATCACACGGTACCTCGTACCAGGAACGGCCGAGGAAGATTTAAGTGGAACAAAACTTGGACGCTATCACACATGTTCCTCGTATCCTCGGCAAAGGACATGCTTCTCACACTGTTGCCAGAGCCCCGTCTCGTGACTGTGGACAGTGATCGCTGTCGCTGACTCGATAAAGAATAAGGAGAAGCAACTTTTGTTTACAAACTGGTACACACACGGAACTGCCTCAATTTCTCTATAAGGGCGAATTCAGCTGCCCTTGTCCAGGAAATCGATGATAAAGCCATCAGTACGTTGTTGTTGTGGTGGTGTTTTCAGGTGGCGACTGGTTCGTCTACTCTACCTGCGATGGAGTCCTCAGTTGTAAACACGTGATATTTTATCGACATCACAGTTTCCTCGGTGTAGGAAATATTAACTCTTTATAAGGCCTTCAAAACGATTGATATTTATTATAAAATATTAATAAGTATTCAGTATTAGGCTAAATGTTTAATAATGTAGTATGATATATTCTCTGTCGAGTAGCCTGGGTTTTGGTCACACTGTTTTGCCCGTCGTATCGTCGGCAGGAATCCATACAGACGGGTTCCAAATGCCCGTGGTATCGTCGGCAATTTTACCACGTTACCGTTCCGATTTACCATCGTATCCTCGGCAAACCTCGTATGAGGTGCCGTGTGATAGCCCCTTTACCTGCCTCAGTGAACACAGAGTGGGTGTTTATCGTATGTGCAGTGTTCATATATGTTTATAGTATTATTATCAGAATGAGGTTGGCATTTGGTAATGGTGTGTGAGCGAAAAATAGTGATTACAACACCGCTGATGTGAGAGTGAAGTGCGGGTAATGACAGTGCCTTTTACCTGCCTCAGTGAACACAGAGTGGGTGTTTATCGTATGTGCAGTGTTCATATATGTTTATAGTATTATTATCAGAATGAGGTTGGCATTTGGTAATGGTGTATGAGCGAAGGTAATGGTGTGTGAGCGAAAAATAGTGATTTTAGATCGCTCACTTCTAATGGCACTGCCCATCCAGTGATAGTCAACGAAATCATGAAACCTACATCATTGCAAAGCCGAAGGTTAGTACTTTCTAATGGTACCTTATTTTTCGCTCTAGATTTATTCTGTGCAGAGTTACTGAAAGTGACAGTGATATACAGTGATGCGACAGTGACGTGCTTTACCAATAATTGTATAGTGGATAATGTAGTAATAAGGGATATTTTGCCTAGAAAAAAAATGTTAATATTGGCCAGTATAATAAGTGATATTGTAATAAGAGAATCTGCGGCACTTGTGTAATTCTGCGGCACTTGTGTAATTCTGTGATGCGACAGTGACGCAATATAGTAATAAGTGCAGTGTAAATATAATGTATATTGCCCAGATTATATGTAAAATAATATTAGAAGTTAGAAATAATGAAAAGATCGCCTGAAACATCAGTGAGCGGGTGACGCCGCAGTGAAGTGAGGCGCAGCCGCAATGAAGAGCGGGCGCAGCCGCAGTGAAATGCCTTTTACCTACCTCAGTGAACACAGAGTGGGTGTTTATCGTATGTACAGTGTTCATATATGTTTATATTACTATTATGAGAGAGTGGTTGGCATTTGGTACTGGTGTGTGGGGCGTAAAATAGTGATTTTACACCCCTCACTTCTAACGGCTCTGCCCGTCCTGTGAAAGTCAACAAAGTCATGAAACCTACATCAATGGAAAGCTGAAGGTTAGTACTTTCTAATGGTACCTTATTTTTTTCTCTAGCTTTATTCTGTGCAGAGTTATTAAGGTTTAAAGGTTTGTTTACATTTGGCTGAAACCCCTGCGGGAGAGGACAGTCAGACCAAAACAATACCCGCGGTTAAAGGGTTAATGTTCTGGACTGGATGCACTATGTGTGGATGGAATAAAGGGTCAGGTTGATTAATATTACTATACACTTGTTATGGCACAAGTCGCGACACACGGAATTGTCACATAGCCGGAGCGACACTATTTCACTGGTTTTGTTTCCTTTTGAGGCACCACTGGCATAGACACAATGTTTCCTTACATCCGGTCGCCTTATTATCCGTGATCACTGACCATTACTTTCTGCCCTGGTGTTCACATATACTGTTTGTCACTTTATACTATGCCCTCACTGTTTCACTGTCACTTTCACTTCTGACTTAGGCGCGATGTAGGAGATGCATTGAAGTCGCCACTATGCCCTTGGTTCCTGGGCTAACAGAGGTGGCACCTGGGCGAGGGAGGAGCCCCTACTGGAAAGCCCTCCTGCAGGAGGTAATGGGCCACCCGCAGGGGCGTCATCACCCAGGCCTGCTTCGGCAGGGGGGTACAGGGAGGCCCTCCTGTCTGGGGGCCTCGACCTGATAGGTGGCCCTTGTGCTGGGGCCTCGTCGGTGGGGTGCAGGGAGGCCCTCCTGTCTGGGGGCCTCGATCTGGTAGGTGGCCCTCAGGGCTGGGGACAAACAACTTCAGGAGATGGGCCTGCCGCCCCTTACTCCAGGCGGAGGGCCGTGGGAGAGTGGGGCCCAGGCGGCCCTGGTCTGGGGCCTGCTGACTGGCCCTGGGGGTCCAGATGCTGCAGTCGCCTAAAGAGCGGGGCGCCGTCAGGAGTGAACTGCGGCACCTCTTCTGCCAGGCATCCGTCAGGGGCCGGTGTCGTCCAGGAGTCGGCTACAAGACCGGGTCAGGACCTTGCCACCACTTTTGGAATGGCAGCACCTCCGGGGAGCCACACCTAGAGGGAGAGAAAGAATGGCATCCCATGCAGCCGAGAGGTGGTGAGCTGGCTGCGCACGGGACCTTCTCCTGGGAAAACCCTAGGAACTACAGATGAAGGGCATACTGTGGCTGCTCCTTCCCCCAAACGTACGGTGGCCGTTGTGGCGGTTCCGCAGTTCCTAAGGGTAGCAGCTGAAGGGCATATTGTGGCCGCTCCTTCCCCCACACGTACAATGGCCGTTGTGGCGGTGCTGCTCCCGAAGGAGGAAGAGGCAGATGAGGGGTGTACTGTGGCCGCTCCCTCCCCGGTACGTACGATGGCCTTTACCGCGGCTCTGCCTGCCCAGTGGGAAGTAACTGAAGGGCGTACGGTGGCCGCTTCTTCCCCGGTACGTACGGTGGCTGTTACCGCGGTGTTACTCCTGTAGGAGGAGGAGGAAGTGGATGAGGGGCGTAGGGTGGCTGCACCCTCCCCAACACGTACAGTGGCCGTTGTCGCAGCTCCGCTTCTCCTTCCTTTGCCAGTCGGTGTGCGCTCAATAGCTGATGCACTGAGGCTGTCTCCAGATGCGGCTGTAGCTGAAGGGCGTACTGTGGCCGCTCCTTCCCCCACACGTACGGTGGCTGTTGTGGTGGTGCTACAGGGTGAAAAAACTGAAGGGCGTACTGTGACCGCTCCCTCCCCGGCGCGTACGGTGGCCGTTACCTCGGTGTTGTTTGGGACTGTACCTGGAGCAGTCCCACCCCGAACCTGGTGAAGGCTGCTCCGCTTGCAGGGTCGTCTCTTCTTCCTGCGTGGTTGTTGTTGGGTCGGTTGAGCGGAAGAGGGACTCAAGGTAGGGGTGCCCCGGCGCCCTTCTCACTCTGGGTCAGTCTCACTCTGACCTGGCCTGCCGTGGTGCCCTCCTGGGGTGGTGGTGGGGCTGCGGCTCGGCAGTGGGGTGGGGGGTGGCGGGGTGGTCGGTCAGACGGCGATGGAGGTGTGTATTTTATTAACTATACCTAAACTATACTGATGTTGTTACAGTACTGTATGCAGTATATGAATCTTGCAGGACATTTATATAGTTTGCACATTATTGAAAATTAACCCGTTGATGATTATGATGCATCTTGACAGTTTATTTTATCAGTCATTAGACAAGTTTATACGACTTAAATTAGGAAGGCTCCCTAGAAATCAAATGTATAAAAATAATTTACATTCAATCCCTAGATCCCATAAGTTCTTCCCGAGCTGAATAAATTATAGTCTGTATGAGTTAATCGATTAATAAGCTAACAATGCTTTGATGATTGATGAATTTGACAATTTATTGTGGCTAAATTATTACTTTTATTCAGCATAGGAAGAACTTGTTGGAGTTAGGAAGTGAATGTATATTTTTTTATGCATTTGGTTTCTAAACAGCCTTCCTAATTTGCATGCGTGATTTCCACCAGATATTACTGTGTATTACTCATGAATTTCAGCACGTCTATTACACGTGCTTAAATTCTCGTGAAACGAACTATCAAAAAAGATCAGATATCTACATCTTTTTGATATCTCCAGTCCACATCTTTTCCACGTGAAAAATGTGACATTTGTCCACTGGGATATATTCTCAAATAAGATCGCGGTACCCTATTTTTCTATAATCTCTCGAGTTCCCACCATCACACAGGAGGTATCTAAATTCTGATCTTTACATTGAGGGTGGTGGCCAAATTTTTCGTTATTACGCTGGTCGCAGTGGTGGGATAAGATATTGTGGTATAAGATACTGTTGTGGGATAAGATATTGTGGAATAGAATCCCTCAATAACAGTACACTGGCGGCCCACTTAATCTCGCGATATTTCTAGAATTGGTGTTCTTTAAAGCTCCTGGAGGACCAGCAAAATCATACTTCACCGAGAGTAGAATGAATACCGAGCTGGAGACACAACTTGTGTATTTTGTGACTGCCTTCTGGAAGGAGTAGTAAGGTGGAAGATGAGTTATTAATGGAACTTAGGGGTCAAATGTCAAGAAGAGCGAGTGTAGCTCAGTGGACCATGATATCCGATTCGTTAGGTTCTTTCCCCTCACAACAAAACAATCCACACACATCACACCATCGTGTAGTGGAGGTGTGTACGTGGTAGAGGATGTGTTCACGGGGAAAAGCATCCAGGGAGCTGCAGGACGGGGTATGCCCTGTTGCGGAGAACAATGGCCCTTGGGACCCCTGGAGGGGGCCTTTGAGCCTGATCCGGTGGATGAATAGTTGCCGCCTAGTGAGAGATGCCCTCCCCGGAGACTTATTGAGAAGTGTTGATTGTTAAACTGGTTATGGCAATATTAAGTTAAGAGATGGATAGGGAAATGTGTGCACGTCGGACCGTCTGGCTACTGACTGTGAATTCATAGGAGTTTGAGTTATGGGCGCAGCCCAGTTCGGTGGAAATAATAGATTGCTTTACTTCGAGGGGCAGTGTCCACGTGCCTCTCAACTTACAGTCGACACTGTCTCGGGTGAAGCAGTGACTTCAGGACCTGACAGGCGCTCGTCAGTTACTAGGTGGAGAGCTGGAAGCGTAAGAACGAATGGATGGGAGCGTAAATGCGATTAGTCCGTATGTTGTATGAATGGGAAGCACCCTTAGGACGATCCTGGCAGCGAGAGTACTGGTCTGTCCAGGTGAGACGACCATGTTGCCACCCAGGCAGGAGGTTGGCTGGGGCACATCTATCCACTGAATTTCGAGTGTTTATCGTGACAGAGAAGCGACCCCCTGGGGTACGTGATTTTTCTTGTGGACCGACAGGTGCCACTTATTGGAGTCGTGTTCACAGTCAGATTTGTTAAGTCCGTCCCGTCCGCACACACGTCCCTAGGAAATGTAGATGAATGATTTGATTGTTGACTTCCGATGTTATTTATTTATTTATCTATTTTTTTTTTCGGAGGAAGGACCCATGTAGTATTAGTGTGACATAGTATAAGCTAGTATTGTAAGTGTAATCTTAAGCTTAAGTATAGTTGCAAGTATAACTCATGATTTAACTGTTAAGTTCTATATTTAAGTCTAGTCTTAGCTGATATAATGTGAACATGATTCTTTTTTTTTTTTATGCGAGAAAGAAGGAACCAAAGGCCATGAGCCCGCAGTAACAGTTCCCTCCAAAAGAAAAACAAAATACAATAGAGAGCCAAATTCAAGATCCGATCATTTTGAGATGCCTGGACACACTGCGTTTGAAAGACTGGAGATCATAGGCAGCAGGAAATACAGACAGAGGGAGACAGTTCCAGAGCTGACCTGTTGCATAAATGAAAGACTGGGAGTAACGGTTAACTCTTGCATTAGAGAGTTGGACAGAAAAGGGATGAGAGTTTGCTGCCAGACGGGTGCTACGCGCCCGTCGTAGAGGTGGAGGAATGCAAGCAGACAATTCAGAGGAGCAGTGACCATTAAAGTAGCGATAGAAAAGAGATAAAGATGCAACAGTGCGGCAAAGAGACAGAGGTTGAAGGGAGTCAGTAAGAGGAGGAGAGTTAATGAGACGAAAAGCCTTTGACTCCACCCTATTGAGAAGAGCTGTATGTGGGGAGCCTCCCCACACATGAGAGTTGTACTCCACACAGGTGCGGATAAAACCCCTGTATAGAGTCAACAATTGTGCGGGGGGAAAGAAAGAGCGGAGTCGGCTTAGCACACCCAATCTCTTGGAAGCAGATTTTACAAGACATGTAATATGATCTTTCCAAGATAAGTCCCGAGTAAATGAAACCCCAAGCATGTTCAAGGATGATGCAGGATTAAGCTAAATATTATTAAACATTAGTGGGTATACCTGTGGAAGATTTTGTCGGGTTGATAGGTGTAAGAACTGAGTCTTTGATGCATTAAAAACAACCATATTATTTTTACCCCAGTCAGAGATACGAGCCAAGTCACACATTAGGTGTGCCATAGCCTCATCCCTTGTTTGTTGAAGTAACTGTTGAGATGGGCATTGCGGGAACCGAATGGAAAGGTGAAGGGTGGAGTCATCAGCGTATGAGTGGATAGGGTTAGATGTACAGCTTAGAAGATCATTGATGAATAAAAGGAAGAGAGTTGGTGATAGGACAGAGCCCTGAGGAACACCACTGTTGATAGATCTAGAAGAACGATGGCTGTCTACAACAGTGGCTATAGAACGACCAGAAAGGAAGCTAGCGATGAAGGCACAGATAGAAGGATAGAAACCGTAGGAGGGCAGTTTGGAAATTAAAGATTTATGCCAGACTCGATCGAAAGCCTTTGAGATGTCAAGTGCAATGGCAAAGCTTTCGCCAAAGTCCCGAAAGGAGGATGACCAGGAGTCTGAAAGGTAGGTCAGAAGACCGCCTGTGGAGCGTCCCTGACGGAACCCATACTGACGATCGGAAAGAAGGTTGTGATAGGAAAGATGCTTTAAAATTTTTCTATTGAGAATTGACTCGAAAACTTTTGAAATACAGGACGTTAAAGCAATTGGACGATAGTTGGAGGGTTGGGAGTGGTCACCCTTCTTTGGGACTGGCTGAATGAGAGCAAACTTCCAGCAAGAAGGAAAGGTACAAGTTGACAGACAAAGGCGAAAGAGTTTGCCTAGGCAGGGTGTAAGCACAGAAGCACAGTTCTTGAGAACAACAGGAGGGACCCCATCTGGCCCATATGCCTTGTTAGTACTGAGGCCAGTGATGGCTGAAAATACATCAACTGAAGAAATTTTAATGTCAGTCATGAGGAAGTCAGAGGGGGGTAGTGATGGAGGAACAGCACCGGAATCGTCTAAGGTGGAATTGGAGGAGAAAGTCTGTGCAAAGAGATCTGCTTTATCAGTAGAAGAAATAGCTACAGAATCATCAGAGTAGAAAAGAGGAGGGAAGGATGATGAGGTAAAGTTGTTAGAAAGATTTTTGGCAAGGTGCCAGAAGGAGCGGGAAGAATTCGAGTTGGAGAGTTGAGAGCATTTAGTATGGATGAAATTATTTTTAGTAGAGCGAAGAACAGACTTAGCACGATTCCGGGCAGAAACGTAAAGATGATGTGATTCAGGGGTGGGTTGGCTCTGGTACCTTTTGTAGGCCCTCTCTTTGTTGCGGACAGCATTAGAACAAGCGTGATTAAAGCAAGGCTTTCTTGCGTTAGTCAAAGGGTATGAGAAAGGAATGTATGCTTCCATGCCCGAGAGAATAACCTCCGTAATGCACAAGGCACACTCAGATGGCTCCCGGCCATGGAAGCAATAATCATTCCAGGGAAAATCAAAGTAGTACTGCCTGAGGGCCTCCCAGTCCGCGGCTCCAAAATGCCACAGACGACGTTTCCCTGGAGGGTCCACACGCCGTACCAGAGTAATAGGACAGGTTAAGGTAATAAGGTTGTGATCGGAGGAGCCCAACGGAGAGAAAAGATTAACAGAGTAAGCAGAAGGATTAGTTGTGAGGAAGAGGTCAAGTATGTTGGAGCTCTCTCCTAGGCGGTCAGGGATACGGGTAGGGTGCTGTACAAGCTGCTCTAGGTCATTAAGGATAGAAAAGATGTAGGCTTGTTCACCAGGTGGATCCGTGAAAGGAGAGGAGAGCCAAAGGTGGTGGTGAACATTGAAATCTCCTAGAATGGAGATTTCAGAGAAAGGAGAAATGGATAGAATGTGTTCCATCGTAGAAGTAAGATAGTCGAAGAATTTTTGATAGTCAGTAGAATTAGGGGATAAGTAAACAGCACAGATATATTTAGTCAGAGAATGACAGGAAAGCCGAAGCCAGAGTGTAGAGAATTCAGAAGAATCAAGTTCAGGAACACGAGAGCAAGATAAATCGTTGCGTATATATACACAACAGCCACCTTTGGCTTTGAAATGAGTATAGAGAAAGTAGGAGGATACAGAAAAGGGTTTGCTGTCAGTTGCCTCAGACAGCTGAGTCTCCGTTAGAAAAAGGTGAGGTTTAGAGGAGGAGAGGTGGTGCTCAACAGAGCGAAAGTTAGAGGAAAGGCCGCGAATGTTGTAGAAATGAAGACGAAGAGAGTCAGACAGTGGTTCCAGGCACCTCGAGTCGTCACCGGGAGAGGGGCGGACGGTGGGGGCATTTATGATCCCCCCCCCCGGGGACTCCGAGGCTTGATGAAAAGAAGCCATTTTTGTTGAATTTTGAATAGGAAGTGTAGTGTGTACTGTGCATGTAGTTTGGTGTAGATAGTTAGAGAAATTTGTCCTGGAGAGCATGCTGGCCTACTCTCTGTGTAACTGAGACACTGAAAAAGTTTAGCAAAGGGGGATGGTCAGGAACTAGTCCTGAGGGCTGATGAAACGGGAACTCCAGCACTCCCTGTCATCAGCTTTCCATCCACCTCGGGAGTACTGCCCTGCTCGACTGGTGCTACAGTCTACTAGTGCTGAATCAAGTATTGATGTGATATTGCTAGTACTGAATCAAGTATTGATGTGATATTGCTAGTACTGAATCAAGTATTGATGTGAATATGATTGTTATACATATGGACCAGCTCTTCTCCCCCAACAAAGACGTATAATCGTGAAATTTTAGTAGTGATTTAGAGTCGCGAATGTCTCTATCTATCTATTGCCAGACGCCTCAATCCCGTTTGGGGTGGCCACAAACAAATCGCCTCCAAGTCGCCCTGTCCCCCGCCATTTCACTGCCCTGCTCCCAACTCACACCCCCCTCTCTCATATACCTCTCCACCCCATCCCTCCATCTCATCCTCGGCCTCCCCCTCCCTCTTCCCCCCTCCACCTCACTCACATACACTCTCTTCGTCAGTCTTTCACCCTCCATCCTCTCCACATGGCCAAACCACCTCAGTTTGTTCCTCATAATGCTTCCTATCACATCCACATCAACACCACAACGCTCCTTTATATCCTCATTCGTCAGCCTGTCTCTCCATGTGACTCCACAGGCTCCTCTTAAATAACTCATTTCCACTGCTCTCACTCTTGACTTGTGTCCTTCCAACAACGTCCAAGCTTCACTTCCGTACGTTAGAGTTGGTATCATAATACTGTCATGTAGTAACTTTTTCACTTCCATGCTCACTTCCCTGTTTCTTATCACTGCTTTCAAAGAACCAGCAACCTTTCTTCTCTGCTGTACCCTTTCAAGCACTTCACCCTCCAAAACTCCATCCTTACTCATCACACTACCCAAGTACTTAAACGTACTCACATTTTCCAATTCCTCACCATCCAACCTCGCTGTACATTCACTGACTTCACCTCTCTCAAAGACCATCACTTTACTCTTCCCTACATTCACCTTTAGATTCCGTTTCTTACACACTCTCTCAAACTCATCCACCAAGCCTTGCAGCTCCTCTTAGTCTTCACTCAACAACACAGTATCATCTGCAAACAACAGTACAAGGAGTTTCCAAACACTATCCTCTCTCACCAGGGCCACTCCAACATCCACTACCCTACCTTGTACCTCTTTTATTACCCCATCCATGTACAGATTGAACAACCATGGAGACATGACACATCCCTGTTTCAAACCAACTTTCAAAGAGAAATATTCACTTAGTTCACCATCCACACGCACTGCAGCCTTCGCACCATCGTACATACTCCTCACAGCATTCAACAACTTCCCATCTACTCCATATATTCTTAACACTTTCCACAATCCTTGTCTATCCACCCTGTCATATGCTTTCTCCAAATCCATGAAAGCCGCATACAACTTCTTTCCCTTCTCTAGAAATTTTTCCACTAAAGATCTAAGAATGAATATCTGATCTACACAACCTCTTCCCTTCCTAAAGCCTCCCTGTTCTTCTCCAACTAATTTCTCTGTTCTTTCTCTAACTTTGTCAATAAGTATCCTACCATACACTTTTCCTATTATACTAAGAAGACAAATGCCCCTATAATAACCACACACTTCTTCATATTCTGATCTAGAGATTTACCTGCCGAAGTTAATAGATTTCCTCTCTTGAACTATGCAGTGGTGAATTGAGAATGTCTAGAGTAAGAATATTGAAGATTGTTATTTTTGAAGCTCGAAATTTATGTCACTGAATCCTGTTTGCAGACACGTAGGCATGTAACCGACAAAGGGTAAAAAAACAGTCCGAATTCTTAATTAATTTGGCTTCATAATGATTGAAGTTCATGTACGCTTAATACAAAATTTCAACATCGTAAGTCACTTTTCTACGTATGTTGAGTGCAGACGTATCTTTCATATTCTTTGAAGATCCTAGAGAATCGATAATAGTATAAAGTAATCAGTTAAAATTTTAGCCGATTCCCGAATACTGTCTTGATGCTTATAAAAGGCGAGAAGCCATACCAAACAATTCAGATCATCGCTCTTTCTCATCGTTGCAGACGAGAGTTGTGGAGAGCCGTGGCTCGCATCCCAAGGATTCTGGCGTTCTTGCCGTGGCCTTGCCGCTGGCAAATCCCCCCCCCCTCTTTAGTTCATGGAATCAAAGTGAATATCGGCTGGTCCATTTGTCCATTTAATTACGGTCCATATGATTACTGGTCCTTTTGATTATTGTGTCTAGTTTATTTAAGATTCTTCATTTATCGTGTATTTAGTCTTAGAGAATATTCATTGATGTTAATCTTTAAGTTTCTTCCCGACGAGTCCGTCAGAGACCACGGGACTATTGTATATCCATGCGTACTTGGGATATTAATCTAGTGTGTAAAGATACATATTTCTGGAGTTATACTGTAAATCCTCTGAAATGCGTGAGTTAGAGTTTAGTGCCCCCGAGAAACCACCGACACCCTTAGAGTTTAGTGCCCCCGAGAAACCACCGACACCCTTAGAGTTTAGTGCCCCCGAGAAACCACCGACACCCCCACACGGACCCTCACGGAGTAGCTGCAGCCAAACACCGAACGTCCAGGCAACAACGACACAAGTCAGCCCGGGCCGTGCGCCCCTATGATACCCAGCCGCCCCAACGCCATCCCAGCAGGAAAAAGACACGACCTTCGAGGAGTGGGGTTGCCAAGTCAGCCCGGGGTGGAGCTGAGATTTCAGCTCCTGACAGCACCCATCTGGAGATGGCCGATTGCCGCTCCCGCCTTCGTCAGTCTCCCCAGCGTTATACTGAAGGTGCTTCTTCTGAGACGGCCTACTGCTGCTCTACTCTTCTGCAGGAGACAGCCTACTGCCGCTCCTCCCCCCTGCCGAAGGAGACGGCTGACTGCCGCTCTGAAGGTGCTGCCCCTGAGACGGCCTACTGCCGCTCCTCCCTCCTGCTGAAGGAGACAGCCTACTGCCGCTTCCTCCTCCTGCTGAAGAAGACGGCCTACTGCCGCTCTAGAGGCGCCGCCCCGGAGACGGCCTACTGCCGCTCTGCCCTCCTACCGAATGAGACGGCCTACTGCCGCTCTGCCCTCCTGCCGCTCTGCCCTCCTGCCGAAGGAGACGGCCTACTGCCGCTCTAGAGGCGCTGCCCCTGAGACGGCCTATTGCTGCTCCTCCCTCCTGCAGAAGAAGACGGTTCACTGCCGCTCAAGAAGGGACCAGAGGCGTCCTGACCCCCTTGTGCAGGCCACGGCCAGTTGCCGGACCTTGACACAGTCACGCCCTTGGGCAGCCACGGCCGATTGCCGGGCCCTAAGACCTGCAGGAGGTGTCACCCACACCACCGTCCCAGTGTGAGGTGAGAGTCGGGCCCTCCAGCCCCCGAGAACCCCTGTCAGGCCCCAAGGCCTCCCCTGGTCTCCGTTCCCTGTGCCTGGCCCTGGAGCAGACGCACCTGACGGACCCTAGTCCGGACGGGTGCCGCAGCCCTCCCCTGATGGCGCCCTTCGACACTAGGGACCGCAGCCTGCTGTCCCTCCAGGCCCTCCGCAGGACGCCCGGGCGTGACCTCTCCGCGCCCACTAGACGGTCTAAGGCCTCCATCTCAGGCCGGGACCTACACCAGCAGTTCCGGGAGTTATTTGGTCCCAGTCCTGAAGGCCATACTCCTGAGCCCAGTCTGGAGACTGCCGGCTCTTCCACCCCCTGCAGCCCTGGATGTGAGAGGACACCCCTGCGCACAGTCCCGTGCCCTCTCGGCTCTCCCTTTCTTGACGGTGCACTCTCTCCGGCCTAATTCACGCCGGCGTACCGCCCTGTCACCCACCACAGATAAGTGAACTGCTTAATGTGTTGCCCTCAGTATAAGTGAAGTGACTTAGGTTACGTAGACAGTGCCCTCAGACAAGTGATATAGTGATTGGGAATAAGTGATGTCGGACGAGTGAGATCACGGGCAAATACTTACGGGCGGATACAGAGACTAAGTAAAATCACGAGTGACGCCCTTATAGAAAACAGCCAGAGTGTTATCCTATAAATGGTCCCATTGAGAATCTGGTAGATATCATTTATTGTGAGGGAACAGTGAAGAGGAAGTGTTTAGAATACTCCTGTACAAATATTACTATAACGAGTGTAAATTCTCAGTGTGTCCCCCCCCCCTTCCTTGTCCGGGTCTCCCTTTAGGAATCTCCTCCCCGACAGCCTGTGTAAATATAATAACTTGAATAAGAAATATAGTCAATCGCCAAAGCCCTTGTACTATCAGGAAGTAGTAAATCTGCAACAGTAATACCCTCCCCCTCTCGATATTACCATAAATACATTCTAGCTCTACGGGCGTCATCCCTTCCCCCCCCCCGCTCTCTCTCCCCCCCCACAATACTCACCTCCTCCGCGCGCCCCAGTCCTGTATTCCCTTGTACATCGAGATCATTACTTATTGTGTTGGCATTGATATTGTTAAGCCGGTATCCTGTGAGATACTAATATCCTAGTTAAGGTATTATTTTGTCACATACTGTGTTGTACTATCTGCTGAATTTGTCCTGTGTCTGACTGTGGTAATATACGTGTAAAGGTTATTGCCTGGAGTTTTTGTGCCCTACCTTTCTTTATTGCACCACGCCCCGGTCTTGAAAGGGAACCCCGCTACACGTTAGGTATTTTAGGACCGAGAAGTCGGGCCTTTTTCACCTAGCATTACATCCTCAATATTGAATATTAATTTAGTTCGTGAAGATTCATGTTTCTGAAAAGAGTAACAGTGTTCTTTGAATAATCAGTTTGAGAAGATTCCTATTTCTGTTGATATAGATCCTCATTATATTTTGTTTGGTGTCATTCCCAGTTTGAAGAGCAATCTGTATCTCGGCTCTTGATACTTAGTAAATCTTAGGTTGTCATTGTGAGTTTGAATTTTGCTATCCTCCAAGGAGTGGTACGGACGAGGTTAAGTGACCCGCCAGGTGTGCTAATATCTAACTACTCACGCCCTCTCTAATAAGATCGTGCTGCTTCATTTCTCATAAAGCCAAATATTCTCAAATACGATCACGCTACCCTGTTTTTCTATAATCTCTGGAGTTCCCACCATCACACAGGTGGTATCTAAATTCTGATCCTTACATTGAGGGTGATGGCCAAATTTTTCGTTATTACAAAATGGCAGTTGTTTAAGAGTGCTGTGGTGGGCCATGCGGAAGAGGTGTGTGGTGTGAGACGAGTGGGTGGTGGTGTAAGAAAGGGAAGTGAACAGTGGTGCGAGGAAGTAAGTATGGCTGTGGTTGAGAAGAGACGTGCATATGAAGTGTGGCTGCAGAGGAAGGATGAGGTGTCATATGAAAGGTATAAGGAAAAGAGGAATAGGGCGAGAAGGGCTGTCCGTGATGTGAAAGTGGACAGCAGATGAGAGGTGGAGTAGGCGGTTGACTGAAATTTTTCAACAGAATAAGAAAATGTTTTGGAAGGAGGTGAAAAGGGTGTGAAAGGAAGAGGGAGTAAATGTAAAGGATGGAAGGATGTTGAGATGGATGCAGTAAGGAAGAGATGGGCTGAGTATTTTGAAAGACTGTTAAATGTAGAGGAGGAAAGGGAGGCTGAGTTTGTGGCAGGTGGAAGGGTGCAAGGAATAAATGTGTTGCGAGAGTTGAATGATTCTTTGATCACGGTGAAGGAAGTGCAGGAGGCTGTATAGGAGTTGAAAACAGGGAAAGCTGCAGGTATGGATGGGTGTGTTGGGGTATGCCTGAAAGGTGGTGGAGCGACTATTGTTGACTGGTTAGTAAGACTGTTGAATGTGTGCTTTATGAAAGGTATGGTGACAATTCCCAATGTCACTAACCAAGGAAAAACTGCCACTCTTCACCAGATTATTTAATTTTCGACATCAAAATCGGTCTACTAAACTCCGTTCATTTTATGCGCCCCCTGTGTCACTAAAAGGAAGGGAGAAATTATAACAGCATTATTTTAGTCACTGCTACAAGGAAGAGAGGCTGTATTATAGTCAAGGAAAATAAAGAAATGGTGGGCTGAGTCTACCATATCGGTTTGGGGACGGATATTAGTCTTTCTCTCCTTAAATATCGATAAGCTTTATTTTACATCCATTTCATGTGTGTGTCAATCAAAACAAAATAAACAGTGTTAAGAGAAACATGTAACGATTCTTTATACAGAAATATTAGCACGACACGGCTGAAGATCGTACGTTAGGATTATAAACAATAACAAACTCACGTGTGTCTTCTGCCCTGTTGGACCTACTGTACAAAGATCATGGAAAACCGTTGCAGAGAAAAATGACAGTGCCTAGACTGAAGTATTTCCTAAAGTCTAGAGGAATACCCTGTTCAGGGTACACCACTGGCGTGTTGTTCTGAGTTTTTGTACGGTATTTTGGAGCCCTCGGCGTCGTCGGATTTCGGCCGGCGGTCTCGTCTCCAAGGATAAGAGAAATAAAAGGATAGTCCACTGAAAAGCCATAAATTAAGCTCCGCCCAAAATTCATGACGCCACGAGCTAGGCTCTCGTCATCTGGCGAGTGGCGCGCATCACTCACCAGATGGGCCTATCAATCATATCCCTTTTATTTGCCATTAACCAATCACTCCAAAAGCTATTCTCATTGCTATAATATATTGTACCTTGCCTCTCTAATTGCATTTATTTTCTCACTGCATTCCCGCTCAACCACTCCTTTGTTCATCCATCATCAGATATTCTCCCTTATCACTCTCATCCATAAAACTTAGTTCAATTTCCTTTCCAGTCATGCATGCTACTTCCACTAAAATGCTGATCGTTTTCAGTCTTATCGAGTAGACATACAGAAAACGTTAGTACATAACCAAGGAGATTAAAGACAAATTAATATTTTATGCTTTATAACATAGCCAGGTAGGTCACAATCAAATTAATATTTAATGATTTAATTTATAATTTTCCATATATCATATTAGTCTCACCGAACAGTATTATTGAACATGAACATTGTATAGGTTAGATTATTGCTTCACGAGAGAGAGAGAGAGAGAGAGAGAGAGAGAGAGAGAGAGAGAGAGAGAGAGAGAGAGAGAGAGTGTGGAGTGGAAAAAAAAAAAAAAAAAACTGACAATAAGAAGGTGGAGGGTGGAAGCGAGGGAAGAGGAAGGGAAGCAGGAAAGAAGAGAACAGGGACATGCCAAAAGGAATGGGAAAAGACATGAATAAAGTTGAGAAAGGGAGAGAGATACAAAAACACAAAAAATATAGATATTGAAAATGAAGGGATGGGAAGCAGGGGAAAAGGATTAGGAAAGTAGAGGGAGGGAGGGAAGGATAAAGGTAAGGAAGAAAGTGGAAGGAGGGAGGTGTGGGACGAAGTGGAGTGTGGAATGAAATGGTGAGAGGTATGGGAGACAAAGAGATGAAGGCAAGAGGGAAGTAACACTTGGGAAAAAAAGGGGAGGAAGTGGAGTGGTGATAGGTTAGGGAGGGAAGGAGACAGGTGAGAGAGTGAGGTTGACGAGAAAGAGAGGAGAGAGGTAGGTTATGGAGGAAAGGAGAAAACTACTGAACTGTGAACAGCACTTACTGCATTAAAATGATGCAACTCAAGTTATACATTGTGCTCACTTACTAGGACACTCCAAACTTAAAATATTCTATCACATAATAACATTGTACAGTACAGTACATTGACAACATAACTTGCAATCGTCACTTAATACATAATTACATATTAATATACAGTATATTATATACGGTACATACATACATAAAATAATATACCTATTATACATTTTCTTCTCAAAACTGTTCATCCAAATTATTAATACATCTACCAAACTGAACAGACTATTTTGTCATTATTACTCTTAACTGCTCAACATAGTTAATTTACAATTTTCTTCATCTTTTTTCCAGCATTCTTACAATTAACACGCTTACATTCTTTAAGTGCACGATTAAGCTCCCTAATCCTAAAATATATTCTGCACCTAACAAAAAAAGTTGCTACCTCTTTTGGAATGTATGGAGGCAGTGTAACTATTTGCATAACATGCTCAACACTTCCTTTTCCCTCCTTCAGTGATGTGCCATGGTACTTTCTGAGTAGGTGTTCTAAATTAAGGAAGAAACTTCGATGTTCAGGATTTATTTTTTTCAAACCACCTTTGTTTATAAATGCATCCCAAGAGCTGCAACTATCATCAGTTAATGAGGTTCCTAATTCTGGATATTTGAATTTGAATTTGTGTACTACAAAACCAAGGAAATGGTAAAATGCTTCTTTCTCGGGAAACGTAATATGCAACACCTCCTCACATTGCTCAACATGGGTTTCATCAGGTGTGGGACTAATCTCTGGAGTGAATACATATGATACAAGATTTCCATCACCATCTGCATTTTCTAACTCTTCTTTTGAAACTTCCTGTACACCACTTGCAATTAAGGGAGTAGATTCCACCTCTGCACAGTTTGTACTAGGTGAAATTACTGAAGTTTCTTTTCCCAGTAGGTAAATTTTCAAGCGATGTTGGAATGACAGTGGTGATGGGTGATCATAACATCTACCCATCTGGCGTATTACACAAAAAATGCTCCAGAACATCCTGATTTAACCTCCTTGTGAGTATATACCTTACATTAAACCTTTCAGAAAGGGAATCATACAGTGTCTCCAGTGACCTACATGAGAGTAAGATCCCTTTCTGAAATGGAAGAAACTTCCCTTTCACTCTTAAAGATTTTATGGTGGACACTGTGTCAGAGAGTTTTTTCATTTGCTCATCACTCTTTTGGAAGGCATGTCTTTTTCCATTTAAGTCTCTCTTAATGCTGCTATTTAATATATCAAACCAGTCATTTATTACTTGAATAAATTCAGAGGTTGAAGACCAGTTACTGCTCTTGATGGTACCACACTGTCCAAAAAATGATATAGCTTTTGAAACAGTTTCTGACAGCAGCTGAACTGCAAACTTTACTCTTTGTCTCTGAGCTCCTTGTACTGAAATATGATGATTAGTAAGTTTGTGAGCTACTTTCAGATTTCCTGTATCTACCGTCATGAGATCTATGACTGGGTTGGTATTAACTATGACAGACTTATCTTGAGTATGAAAGCCACTACCGTATCTAAAAAATGATTTCTCACAAGCTTGATGATGTGTGAAACATCGGCAAAAACATGAATCTTTCGGCTGGGATCAAATGGATTGGTGAATGAATTTTGATTTTCATTAATACCCATCTTATTCAAGAGGTAGCTATTTGAACCACCTATGTCACATACAGTAGCATGAACTTCATACCCACTTTCTTCTACTGCTCTAATAATTGTGTTCAATAATTCTTCAGTAATTCTGGTATCAAATTCATAAAATATGACCTGCTTCCAGCAGCCTAATAAGCCTCTCACCATGACAACTTGAACATAATTATGGGGTGACAGTACACTTTCCTCAGCTCTATTAAATTCCCAGGCCTTGGTAACTTTCATTTCATCAAAGGAGAGTAAACATACTTTTTCTCCTGGAGCCATAATTTCACCTTTCCTCTTCATTAGTTTTAAAACAATATCTAGCAAGCCAGGTTGGAAACTGAGGCATTTAGTCCACCTTTTCAAAGTTGAAACTGAAGGGTATGGTAATTTCAAATGTTCTCTAATATACTGATATCCCTTTGGACTTATAGCTCTTAAGGTAAGGGAAGATGTTATATCATCATATGACCACTTCCTAACAGGTTCATTGGTCAAAAAGTATTCAATTTGAGTATCTGTGAAATAAGGAGACAGTATATCTTTGAGAACAGATGATATTTCTTCATGCAAGGCAAGTGCACTTTTATTTTCCAAATTGGCTTTGCTAGCATTCAACTCATGTGAAGATACAATATCCTTATAATTATTATTACTGTTTCTTAAACCTTGCATTTCTAAAGCCATTTTATTCAACTCCTCTCTTAGTTTCTTGTTCTCTTCCTTTAGAATTTCAAGCTCTGTCTTAACAACTCCTAATTCACTCTCAAGTTCTGATTTCCATGGCATACAAACACAGCATGACCAGCAGATTTTCTGTGTAGACATACCATCACTTTGGGATTCAACTGTATCCTGTTCCATTGGCTGTAGCTGGGAAGGTTGTGCTGAATGATAATCTGCATGATCTCTCTCAAAGTTTTCTGATGTCTGCTCTTGAATAGAAACCTCTGCTTCCAATGGAACAACATCTGTCAAGTAAAGCAACTGTCAAAAAAGAGAAAATAAAAAAAGTATATATAATATAAAATACTATCGAACTGTTTATTCCCTCCTTAGAGCTACCTAACTAGATATGGGTATGAATACAATACTGCCTGTCTAATTTGCCCTGCAATCTATGATTGCAACTTAAGTAGGTCTAGATTGTGTTGTTTCCTGTTAAAATTTTTCGCTTATCACCCTCAAGTACATTCCCCACCCCCTGCTTCATTTCGATACTGATACAGTATTAAAAATAATGTATAGTTACCATCAATGTTGGTGTTCACACACACTTGCAGAATCTGGCGCCTCTGCTTCCTCTCTGCTCTCCTCCTCCTGTCAGAAGCACTGGTACCTGAAAATAAGTATATCATCTTTTTAAGATAAAAATTCTGTTTGCTTCTCTTTCCCTATCTCTATCATAACCTACCAGGCTTGCATCACCTATGCAAGAGAGGTAGCCAAGACATGGTAAAACACACTTCTCATATCAGTCACACCATTATAAGGCGAAATAAACTAAGCAAGTACAGTAATAATACCAAAAAGATCATACTGAAAATACAGGGCTGGCATAAAAAGAAAGCAATGAAACTTATGGAACATATGAAAATCTTCCCCCCTAAAGTGCCCAACTGAAGATCCTCCCCCCCCCCACCAAAATTTTAATGTAAATAAACTACATAAGGATTAAATAATAAAACATTATTCCTAACCTAACCTAACCTACCCTACCCTACCCTAAGCCAACCTCACCTAGGGTTAGGTTAGGTCGGGTTAGGTTAGGTAACCTAACCTTACCTACCCTACCCTACCCTACCCTAACCTAAGCCGACCTCACCTAGGGTTAGGTTAGGTCGGGTTAGGTTTGGTTAGGATGAACTGAAGGTTTTCCCATACAGGCAAGATCATATGAAGATCCTCCACCCCAGACTAGATCATATGAAGATCCTCCACCCCAAACCTACTTGAGGGGGAGGATCTTCATATGATCCAAACTTATTTTTGTATGTTTATATTTTCAGTCCTTAAAAGTACCAAAATTTGCATAAAGTGTAGTTGTAAATTGACAAATGAAGTCCAGGCATATAAAATAATCCTTTTGAAATCAAACATGCATTTCTTTTTAATCACTAGCTAGACTTCCAACAGGAAGATTTTGGATGTGTGCTCCCACTCTTACTATTTTTGCAGTAATTATTTGGTAACAGTAGTGCATTTGAAGGATGCTTCTTCATCCCACTCATATGCCTATTTTCTCCCACTACCACCAAATAGGTCTTACTACAAGGGAAATTGGAGAAACAACTCTCAGCATAGCAAAAGTTGGGTCCAACCTGTTCAATTCTCATACTAACATGTACAGTAAAAGACTTTAAATGCTTTGTTCAGCAGTCTCTTATCACTCAACACATTTTACTGTTAATACTGCATTAGGTGAAAAGGCAACCAATCAATATCCTACATTTTACTGTTAATGCTAAGTTAAGTAGCCTATAGGTGTTACCCGAGTGCAAGTTTAATATTACATACCTTCAGCTGAACTTCGTTGTGTTGGAAGTTCAACACTTGGAACAGCCCATGGGTGAAGTGGTCTGCATTTTTTTGGAGAAACATTTGCCTCTTCTTTCCGTAGTAAATACTCAAGTCTGTAATCAGTGTCCTTAAAATGGCGCGAGCACATGCGTGCAAAGTTTACGATTATCTTATCTTTCCGTCTACATGCTCTTATCCACTTTTCACATGTTTCTTTATTTCTAGGAAACCTGAAGTACTTAATGCGTTGGTCTGTATGTTTTTGAGCATCACTTGAGCAGCCATAAACAGCACAAATCACCATTGTTCTGCACGAAGTTCGAGGCAACGTACTTGCTCACCAGATGAGTAATGTTTACTGGTGTGACGTCATTGCGGGAAAAACAAATGCTTCGCGGACCATCCTTTCTCTCTCTTATCCTTGCTCGTCTCTGCATGATTTCTGCTTTAATCATTGTACAATTTTCATATGAAAAACTTTGTAGATATTCTTCAGCAATTTGGAGATGAAGCATTGTTCTTTTAGAAAACTAAATTTTATAGGTTTAAAACAAAATGTGCACCTGGAGACTTGTAAATATGTGATGAATGCCGTCACAGGGTGCGTTTCAACAGCTGGAGTGCCACGGAACGTGACGGTGCTTTCGAGAGCGAATGTGTTCGGGGTGAAGGGTGGGTTGTCGCGGCCTCCGTCGCGGTTGGAACTATTTGATGAGGTGGGTCTCTCTGGCGACATCTGACAGCTGTAAATGGTTTAGATCACAGTCGTGTAAAGGATAACAGAACTCTCAATGCCAGGGTATTATTCTGTGTAATTTGGGAGCGTGAACGGATTTTGAGTACTAACATGTCATAAATGAAAAGATTTGTTACAATACCCTCTTCATTTCAATTAAGTATTGATTTTCGGATTAATGAAAGTAAAGGCTATGCGGATCTAAAGAGTGCGGACTGAGGGTTTGTTTTCATTCATTCCCGCAAAAATCATACTTCCATGAAGTACCTCCTCACCTCTGCACAATGATCATATCTTCCAAAGTCATCTTGTTCCACTGTAGTCTTGCACTGCTGGGTTCATTTCGTCTTCAGAATCGGAGGAAATTACAAGAGGGAGCAGTTGTCGCGAAGGCAGGATTTGTTATGGTTCTTCATTACGGCTTAAATATTTCCAAAGTATTTCGGCAATATGCATTTATAATTATATTTTGCTGACAAATATTCATGTAACATTAATACTGTTGTTAGTAATGATCAAATATACATAACTGCTAAGTATTCTGAAAGAAGGATATCTAGTGTAAATGCGAATGAATTCGCGCTCCAAGTATTTGGTGGTTTCACTGCTACCCCCACTACCCCCGGACCGCTCTGGTGCGCTAAGGCCCGTTGAAACGCAGCCCTGGTGTGCTTTCACGGAGGCTATAGTAACGTTTTCCTGCATTTACCGCATTAAAGCATATCTAGGAAATTAGTATAACTACTAAGGAATAATATTATGAAGAACTTATGAACGGTATATCATTAAATATCACGGGAGAAATTTTTAAAGATATGCGATTTCTGTGGTCTCTACATGAGTAGCCCGACTTCCATATTGAACTTGCTGGTGATCAATGGCAACTCTTGAGTTAGTCCACCAGGTGGTCTACCGTCGCCCAGCCTCGATTAAATATTTTTGTTATGCTGGGTGTTTTTAGGCCGACTTCTCGTCCTAAGAACACCAGCGACTAAGCGGGGTCCTCTTTCCGGACCGGAAGTAAAGCACCCACAAAGGAACAGGTCATAAAAACCAGACAGTATACCTTAACACATCTATTGTCTTAATTTCTACACCGTTACAATATAACATAGAGAGGTATTGGATATACAGTAGACAGGGACACAGAGAACACCAAGATTTGCAGTTACACTTGAGACACAGTATGTACACTTATGTTGTTAGTTATAATATCATGGAAAGTGTTAAGAATATATGGAGTAGATGGGAAGTTGTTGAATGCTGTGAAGAGTATGTACGATGGTGCGAAGGCTGCAGTGCGTGTGGATGGTGACCTAAGTGAATTTTTCTCTTTGAAAGTTGGTTTGAAACAGGGATGTGTCATGTCTCCATGGTTGTTCAATCTGTACATGGATGGGGTAATAAAAGAGGTACAAGGTAGGGTAGTGGATGTTGGAGTGGCCCTGGTGAGAGAGGATAGTGTTTGGAAACTCCCTGTACTGTTGTTTGCAGATGATACTGTGTTGTTGAGTGAAGACGAAGGGGAGCTGCAAGGCTTGGTGGATGAGTTTGAGAGAGTGTGTAAGAAACGGAACCTAAAGGTGAATGTAGGGAAGAGTAAAGTGATGGTCTTTGAGAGAGGTGAAGTTAGTGAATGTACAACGAGGTTGGATGGTGAGGAATTGGAAAATGTGAGTACGTTTAAGTATTTGGGTAGTGCGATGAGTAAGGATGGAGGTTTGGAGGGTGAAGTGCTTGAAAGGGTACAGCAGGGGAGAAAGGTTGCTGGTTCCTTGAAAGCAGTGATAAGGAACAGGGAAGTGAGCATGGAAGTGAAAAAGTTACTACATGACAGTATTGTGATACCAACTCTAACGTACGGAAGTGAAGCTTGGACATTGTTGGAAGGACACAAGTCAAGAGTGAGAGCAGTGGAAATGAGTTATTTAAGAGGAGCCTGTGGAGTCACATGGAGAGACAGGCTGACGAATGAGGATATAAAGGAGCGTTGTGGTGTGGATGTGGATGTGATAGGAAGCGTTATGAGGAACACACTGAGGTGGTTTGGCCATGTGGAGAGGATGGAGGGTGAAACTCTGACGAAGAGAGTGTATGTGAGTGAGGTGGAGGGGGGAAGAGGGAGGGGGAGGCCGAGGATGAAATGGAGGGATGGGGTGGAGAGGTATATGAGAGAGGGGGGTGTGAGTTGGGAGCAGGGCAGTGAAATGGCGGGGGACAGGGCGACTTGGAGGCGATTTGTTTGTGGCCACCCCAAACGGGATTGAGGCGTCTGGCAATAGATACATAGATAGATATAATATCACAATACCCTTATTTCGTCTTTAGGCAGAATTAGTATTATATAATTTTAGTCCAATGCACTGGGGATGAACAGGGCCAAGAGTCAGTGGGGTGAATACTACTATAACTAGACAGGGTGCAGATCGCGACACTTGATGGAGTCACTTAGTCGCGACGGCACTTATTCACAGACTTTTGATTCTTCTGCGCACCCTAGTCTTGGTTCACAATTACTTCGGGCTATTTTGTATTCTGCCGGGTATCGGGCCTTAATAGGTTAGGGGTAACTTTCACTGGTATTATTCTGGCCCTCACTTTGTCACTATTCACTGTTATCTTTCCGTCTTGACTGTTCGTGATACAAGGGGCATTAACGTCACTATTTACCCGTAGGTCATGGGTATAATTCACTCTGGTGTCCGGGCATGAGGGGGAGGCCCTAGGGGGAGCCTTCCTGCAGAGGGCAATACACTGCCCGCAGGGGAGTCACTGCCCACGTCCTGGTCATCGGTGGAGTACAGGGAGGCCCATCTGTCTGGGGGCCTCGACCTGAGAGGAGGCCCTCGTACTGGAGCCTCGTTGGTGGGGTGCAGGGAGGCCCTCCGGTCTGGGGGCCTCGACCTGAGAGGTGGCCCTCGGGACAGGCCAAACAGCTGTAGGAGGCGGGCCTGTCACCTCTGGCTCCGTGGGGAGAGAGAGCCTGGGTTGCCTTCACCTGGAGGCTGCTGGTCGGGCCTGGGGGTCCTAGGACTGGGGTCGCCTGTAGGGGGAGGCGCTGACAGGGGTGAGCTGTGGCACCGTCTCCGTCGGGTGTCTGACAGGAGAAGGGATCTCCCAGGGGTAGGCAGGAGGACCTGGATCGGGCCTCGCCACCACTCTGGCATCACCTCCGGGGCAACACTCCCGGATGGTGACAAAGGGTGTCCCACGCAGCCGAGAGGAAAAGGGTTGGCCGCGCAAGGGACTTCCTGCGTCGGGAGGGCCTTCAGAGCCACGAATGAAGGGCATATAGCGGCTGCTCCTTCCCCGTCACGTACAATGGCCGTGAGCGCGGTTTCGTGACTCCTAGGGCACGCAGCTGAAGGGCGTACAGTGGCCGCTCCTTCCCCCGCACGTACAGTGGCCGTGCTGGCGGTGCTGCTCCCGAAGGAGGAAAAAGCAGGAGAAGGGTACATGGAGTCCGTGCCCTCTCCAGTACGTACTGAGGCCATAGCCTTGGGACTGCTTACCCTGGTATGTACCGCAGCCGTAGCCGTGAGCCTACCCGCCCTATGAGAAGCAACTGAAGGGTGTACAGTGGCTGCTCCTTCCCCATAACGTACAGTGGCCGTCGACGCGGTGTTGCTCCCATAGGAGAGAAAAGCAGGAGAGGGGTGCACATAGGCTGCACCCTCTCCAGTACACACTGAGGCCGTAGCCGAGGGTCTACTTACCCTGGTGTGTACTTCGGCTGTAGCGTAAGCCTGCCTGCCCTTTGGGAAGCAACTGAAGGGCGTACAGTGGTCGCTCCTTCCCCGTCACGTACAGTGGCTGTCGACGCGGTGTTGCTCCCGTAGGAGAGAACAGCAGGAGAGGGGTACATGGAGGCTGCGCGCTCTCCGGTACACACTGAGGCCGTAGCCAAGGGTCTACTTACCCTGGTGTGTACTTTGGCAGTAGCCTTGGGCCTTCCTGCCCTTGGGGAGGTAACTGAAGGGCGTACAGTGGCCGCTCCTATCCCGTCACATACAGTGGCCGTCGACGCGGTGTCATCTGGGACTGAATCTTGTTCAGTCCCACCCCGATTCTGGTGACGGCTGTCCTGCTCGCAGGGTAGTTGCCTCTTTCCGCTCACCTGGTGTTGAGGTAGTTGCGGGGAAAAGGGACTAAGGACAGTAGTGTCCCGGTGACCCTCTTGTTCTGGGTCACTAGCCCCATCGTTGTGTCCTCCTGGGGTGGTGGTGTGGTAGCAGCTTGATGGTGGGGTGGGGGG
Organism: Coenobita brevimanus; assembly: GCF_032717465.1. NCBI lineage: Eukaryota > Metazoa > Arthropoda > Malacostraca > Decapoda > Coenobitidae > Coenobita > Coenobita brevimanus. Next base: position 32,401,085 of record NC_137051.1, on the reverse strand, counting down.
TGGCGGGGTGGGTGGTCCGGCGGCGGCGGGTATTTTAATTTTTGCTGGGTTTTAAAGACCTGTGAAATTGTACCTAATACTAAGTTTATAATAATATTACTATTTATAAGAATCTTTTTTTTCTTATTCAATCCAGCGCATATTTATATACCTGTAAAGAAAAAATAACCAGCTCTCAGAGAATCTTAGCTTGGGAACTAAAATAGTGTGCTATCTGTTTACATATATTTGAATAAATCGTTTGCACATAGTAAAAGGAGATTACCGTCAGGACTTCTGATGTGTGTATTTTAGCATGCTTTAAAGAAGTAAGCAGTTCCACTGAAAAAAATGTACTGAACGATTGCTTAGTTGGTGAATCAGCCATATTAATCCAAACAAACGGCAGTACGAGGAGTTGAAGTGTAAACTTACTAAACTGTGCAATGGAGCCAGGGAAACATTTAAAAGCATTATTTATGTTAGAATTTAGTTACTAAGGTGATCAAGACGTCTAACAGGTCCGTATTGTTATGAAAAGTCATACGTCAGGCAGGGCAGCATATTGAAAGGTGCTGCCGAACCTGCGGCTGCATATCTACTTTCTTTTGTGGATACTAACGAATGACAAATATTTTAATCACTGTTATGGATGGTTCTAGTAAAATTGCCTAAGTTTCGTCTCTATATTATGTTTACAGAGATGAGTAAACTGACGAAAGCTGAGTTTACAAAATGACACCTATAATACATTATATATAATCAAAAGGCTCTCATATTGTAATTTCTTTGTAGCATATCATGCCAGCTCAGTAATTTCATGAGTAAAATCTGTTTTGGGGTGTTTTACTTCGTGTCAAAATTAAAAAGAAATTACGCACTGGCTACTTTTTCAATGCTTACCCCGCATCAGAGCTGGGCGACGGAAGCGAACCTAGTGGCAGATTTCTGAAACAGGATCTGGTGAAGTGTCTAATTGACTGGGCAGGTGCTTGTGTGGCCCCGTTGTATAAAGGTAAAGGTGATAAAGTGAAATACAGCATAGTGTCCCTTGGAACGTCCAACCATCTCCACCTGGAATTCAGCATAGTGCCCCCGTGAATTCCCAGACACCCCCACAAGGACCCCACGGAGGAGCAGCAGCAGCGCACCGAGACTCGGTGCGACAACGGCCCAAGTCAGCCCAGGCCGTACGCCCCTATGATTCGGAGCCCCCCCCGCTGCCACCATAGCAGGAATCCTGCACTACCTTCTGGGCGCGCTTCCACCAACCAATCTTGGGGTGGAGCTGTCTATCCAGCTTGTCACGGGGTTTTTAAAATATCACGGGGTTTTTAAAATAAATGCTAAATATTATTTAATTGATATAATATTCAATAATATTGCAGAGCAGGGACAATGATCGTCTTACTAAATCAAGCAACGATTACTTTACGCTGACTTCTTCGCACGATTCTCTAAGAACGAGAATTTATAAACTTCCTCAACAGTACACAGCAGAGACTAATTACTCAATTGCTGTTTCTTAGTACTGTTAGCCTCTGGAGAAAGTTACTTCACCCCTGACAATAAATAACTAATACTAATAATAATATCAGGCTCTTGCTGGTGCTTAACTACTAGGAGGCACAACGGATTTTAAGTTTAATACAAGACTGGCCTAAGTACCAGTTATGAATAGCAAAACGTTTATGCAAGCTATGAGCTATATGGAAAATAAGCTTAACTGTGGAGAAATGAAACAAGAGTTTATATTACATTAAGCTCAAGAAAAAGAACTGTTAAATTTATTGATTACAAAACTAAATTTAACGTTACTAATGTCTCACACAAAGACGATCACGTATGACAATGAAAAATTGATTTGACAAAGCTTCCGTCCGAATGAGCGGTTAACTGAACGATACACAGTGAGTTTTCCACTAATAGTTCGTGGCTTCTCACAAAAGGGAAATGTCGCGAATTTGATTCGTGACATTACGCCCCTACAAAATTAAATTTTTTTCCTTATGGGAAAAAATTTGTGGATATATATATATATATATATATGTACACATCCTAACTCAGTCACACAAGATTCACACTGTGGTGTGTGTGCTATCCTGCTACAGGAGAAAGTCGCAGTCGCCAGTGAGCGAAAAAAACCTCGTATTTACGTTAATAGAAGCAAGCTTGAGGGAAAAACTCCGTGACGACGGTGAAAATCCTGTACTCAGGTCAAACTGAGCGAAAAGTCGATACATTTACACTGACAACTAATTGTTGTGTAGCGTGGTGTATGTAATACACGGTGTAGGTGTGACAGTTGTAGTGTAACTGTACCTACGTGTAAAATGACACAGTAGATAATAATATGGCAACGACGAAGGCAGAGGAGAAGAGGCGGCAGCGTGCGGCAGACGATCAGCTGGCCCGCACAGCAAAACTGCTACACCCATTGCTGTACCTGCAAAATCAATTGAGGTGGAGCATCAAAAGTGTCAATGAGACAAAATTCTTATTACGTTACAATTACTCTCTCTGCCTAGCAATCAGTATATGCTACGAAAAGTACGCTCTAGCTGAAAAATACAAGTGACAGCCTAAGCTTCGTACATTCGAGGTCGCCATTAATTATAGCACACGATTAGTGTCGGCAAGTTGAGAATCCCTGTGCAAACTCGGGTCTTCCATAGCCTCGAACTGCACACGGGTCCTCAACCTGTGCCTTAACCTACAGTACTTATATTAATATCGGGGAGCTGAGAATCCTTGTGCAAACTCGGGTCTTCCATAGCCTCGAGTCGCCTCTGCGGAGTTCTCACTTCCCCCTTTACCTACAGTACTTATATTAGTATCGGGGAGCTGAGAATCCTTGTGCAAACTCGGGTCTTCCATAGCCTCAAGTCGCCTCTGCGGAGTTCTCACTTCCCCCTTAACCTACAGTACTTATATTAGTATCGGGGAGCTGAGAATCCTTGTGCAAACTCGGGTCTTTCATAGCCTCGAGTTGCCTCTGCGGAGTTCTCTCTCGAACTTCCCTCTTAACCTACAGTACTTATATTAGTATCAGGGAGCTAAGAATCCTTGTGCAAACTCGGGTCTTCCATAGCCTCGAGTCGCCTCTGCGGAGTTTTCACTTGAACTTCCCCCTTAACCTACAGTACTTATATTAGTATCGGGGAGCTAAGAATCCTTGTGCAAACTCGGGTCTTCCATAGCCTTGAGTCGCCTCTGCAGAGTTCTCTCTTCCCCCTTAACCTACAGTACACGTGTATGTACAGGCCCTGGATATACTGTGTCCTGTGGGGCCAACAAGTGAGACGTCAGGTCTACACTTTTGACTGGGAACCAGGCTGGTCCTTGGATTACTCAAATCTCTGAGGATGCCTATCACGGAACCCAGCATACAACAACTGCCCATGTTAGTCAGCAGTTAGCAGGCGAGACATCAGGTCTGCACCTACGTTATCACTTCCCTTGATGTATCTCACAACAAGGTTAAACTGCTGTAAATATAGTGTCCAGCGTGTCAATCTTGCATTAGCTGTCTTGGTCGTGCTAAGACTAGTGAGTGGCATATGGTCAGTTTCCAGAGTAAATGATGCCCCAAATAAATAATAATAATATTTTTTAACACCATCAACCACAGCCAAGAGTTCTTTCTCAACAGTACTGTAATTCCTCTCGGTGGGTTTTAGCCTACGGCTGTGGTATGCCACTGGGAAGATTCCACCTTCCGATTCCTGCATCAATACGGCACCTACTCCATCTTGTGAAGCATCAGAGCATAGTATGAAAGGTTACCTGGAATCAGGCAACTGCAAGATAGGCTCCTTGCACAACATATTCTTGAGGGTGGCAAAAGATCTCTCTTGCGCTTCTCCCCATTCAGTGGTGTTTGGAGCATATTTCCGTAGCACTTCGTACAACGGTTGGGCAATGAGAGCAAAGTTGGGGATAAAACTCCTATAATATCCCACTAGGCCAAGAAATGCCCTAACCTGTTTCTTGGTCACGGGTCTCGGGGCTTCTCTAACCTTCCTGATCTTGTCACCCTGACACCTGCAGTGACTGTTGCCAACAATATGACCGAGGAACTCCACCTCACTGTGAGCAATCTTGCATTTGCTAGGCTTCACAGTCATGTTGAAACTCTGGAGTCTACTGAAGACAATTTCCAAGAGTCTGAGGTGCTCTTCCAACGTGGCGGAATGAATGAGGACATCGTCAACGAACATCTCTACTCCTACAAGACCATGGAGCACTTGTCTCATGGCACGATTGAATACTGCTGGGGAATTGGTAAGTCCAAATGGGAGGACTTTATACTGGTACAATCTCCTAGGAGTAGCAAAGGCAGTGAACTGACGACTCTTAGGATGAAGGGGAATCTGGAAGAATCCCTTCGCTAGGTCGAGCTTCGTGAAATATCGTGACCCTGCCAGCTTGGAGAAGATGGCAATATGGTCACCCATTGGCTCAGCATCCACTTTGGTGATTGCATTGAGCCTTCTATAGTCGCCACAAATCCTGACTCCATCATCTTTCTTGCGGACTACTACCATCGGACTACAGTAAGGAGATGAGGACTTTTCGATAATGCCTGCAGTCTCCATGTCAGCAATTTCCTTATCTACTGCATCCTGTAGTCGCATGGGAATCGGATATGGCTTAACCTTTATAGGAGCACTGCTGGTCAACTCAATTTTATGACACGCAACCTTTGCAAGTATAGGTTGGTCTAAGAAGACATCAGCATACTGACAGAGCAGTGACCATAAGGCATTTAGGTCTCCTACTGCTAAGTCAGGGTTAAGTAAAACATCTTCGACAGTCTCTTCCTGACGGGACTGAGCGGTTAAGGGCTCGTCATCATGGTCATCAGCTGGGATCACTGCGGCTGCCCCGGTTTCTTCCAGTGGCTGGTCACTATCATCAGCTACTCGTAGGCCAGTCTCCTCGGGGTCTGACTCATGATAAGCCTTCAACATGTTAATGTGGAACCTTTTACGAAGATTCCCCATCTGAATTATGTAGTTGAGGTCTGAAATGCGCTCTACTACATCAAATGGACCCTTCCACTGCACCAACAACTTGTTCTGGGCAGTGGGGAGTAATACCAAGCATTTATCGCCTGGATTAAACTTCCGAAGCTTTGCCTTCTTATCGTAATAAGCCTTTTGCACTTCACGCACCTTGATCAGTTCTTCCTTAGCTAACTCGCACGTCGACTGGAGGCGGTCAGCCAAATTAAGGACGTAGGTGTAGGTGGTCTTGACTTCAGGGTCGGGTTCTTCATCGTCCCATAACTCACGAAGGACTTGAAGTGGGCCCCGGACCGACCTTCCATACACCAGTTCAAAGGGTGAGAATTTCAATGAATGTTGTGGGGCTTCTCGATAAGCAAACAGAAGAAGAGCAATGAACCGCGGCCATTCCTTTGGCTGTTCGGCGGTCATGCGCCTCAACATCTTCTTGAGAGTTCCATTGAACCTCTCACACAACCCATTACACATGGGATGATACGGCGTAGTCTGTAAGCCTCGGATGGACAGCAACCTGAACGCTTCATTCATCATTGCTGAAGTGAACTGCGAACCCCGGTCGCTTAAGACCTCCTTAGGGATACCTACACGACAGAACACTTCAATTAATGCCTCAGCAACAGTGACGGCCTCTATATTCTTAAGGGCCACGGCTTCAGGCCACCGTGTGCTGAAATCAACAATAGTGAGGATATACTTTGATCCATCACTAGCCCTAGGAGAGATTGGCCCAACTATGTCAACTGCTACTCTCTCGAACGGTTCAGAGATTATGGGCATTGGTTTCAATGGCGCAGGACGGACACGTCCCCGGTCCGTGGTACGCTGACACACATCACAGGAACGTACGAGCCTCGTTATTTCCCGTCCCATTCCTGGCCAGAAAAAGTCAGCATGGATGCGGTCAGAGGTCTTCTTTTGACCTATGTGACCTCCCATCGCTGAACAGTGACCTAATTCAAACACTGCTCGGCGATACTTTGCAGGAACGACAAACTGCAGTCGAATCTCACCCTGGTGTGTCTGTGACTCACGGTACAGCCGTCCTTGCTTACGAAGGAACCTGGCTTGTCCTCCCCGTGAATACTTGATCACTTTACCCTCCAGCTTCTTGCGCACTGAGGCAAGTGTCGAGTCAGTCTGTTGCTCTTGGACAACATCTTGACTACGAATCAGATCTTGCGGCGTTGCGACGGTCAACGTAGTGACGCGATTTGGAGCCTTGGCCATGGCTCGTGTTATCGCAGCAGCCGAAGTCTGAGTAGCAACATCTACGGCGCAACTATTTTTGACACCGTAAATGTTGCCAATGATGAGGTCAAATAAAGGTTCTGGCATGACAACTGCAAGTGTCGTACCAGTATAAAATGGAGATGCCACCTGGATACGTGCCTCAGGGAACAATCTCACTGATCCATCAATAAGTCTAACTTGGATCTGTCGACCTGTATACTCATCAGGCCGAACTAAACTCTGCTTAACAGAGCAACCTGAGGAACCATTGTCCCTCAGAACATTTACAGAAACACCTCCCACAGACCCTGGCTGAACAAGAAAGGCAGTGTTGCTGGTGGAAGGGTCTGAGGAGGTAGCAGCCAGTCATTCACGAGACTGCCGAACAACCGATGCAGCAAACGTGGCGCCCTGGGAACTAGGTGTCTGAGGAGAGTTCATGGTCGGAGGAGGACTTGTGAACTGTTGGGAAGTACCTGTACTGGTAGAGATGGTACCACCGGGTACTTGTTGTGGAATGAAGGCTGCATTTGCCTCCTGCCTCCGATACACTAATTGACCTGACTGAGGGTTACGTGGCTTGTCCTTGTATTGCTGCTGCTGCTTGGGGAACTGCTGCTGGTTGGGGTGCTTGTTGTACTGCTTCCAAGCAGGCTGCTGTGTATTTTGCCCCTGGTCCTTCTGCGGTTTGCTTGGACCTTGGCCATTACTCTGAGAACGGCCTTGTTGCTGGGGTTCAGTCTGAGACGGCTTCCCAGACTTGGCAGTATCTTTTCTGCTGTTCCAGGTCTTTTGCTTACGAGTTTGATACCCGTATGCAGTAAAGAATGCGTCAGCCTTTTCTGCCATTTGGCTGGCATCTTTCACCTGGCAGATCTTAAGCTGTGCTATGAGCTCGGCAGGCCACGACCTCTCTAGCTGTGTACGCAGCATAAGGTCAATTATCCCCTCACGCGTGGAAGGAGTTTCATCTTTCTCCATCCACTCATTTAAGTAAGCAGTGAGACGATCGAGGAACTGAACAGCTGCCTCCTTGTCTTGGAGACGAGCTCGCATGAACTGAACTTTGGCGTCGTCTACTGTGAGACCATACGCCTTAATGAGTGCAGCTTTCATCATCTCATACGTGAGATTGTCTCCACGAATTCTGTGGAGAATATCGAGGGCAGGGCCCTCAAATAAACTAAGAAATTGGATCCGCTTAGCTGCCTCATCCAGTTGATACATGTCTGCCATGTCCTCAAAACGAGCTATGTACGGTTCGATTCGCTCGCTTTCCTTGTATGAAGGAAGCTTGATGCTTGGGGTCGCCAGGACATGTGTAGGAAGAGCGCTAGTGGAGCTTGGATTAACTGCACCAGATGTGTCTGAAGCCAATGAATCTCGCTTGAGCTTCAGCACTTCAAGTTCATGTTTTTCGCGTGCTTCTCTCTCAGCACGTTCGTGCTCTCGTTCTCTCTCTCGTTCCTCACGCTGTTCTCGCTCGTGTTCTAAGTCGAGTTCGCGCTGTTTTTGCTCGTGTTCGCGCTGTTCTCGCTTGTATTCGCGCTCTTTCTCACGCTGCTCTTGTTCATATGCACGCTCTCTTTCACGTTGTTCGCGCTGTTCTCGCTCGTATTCGCGCTGAATCTTACGCTCTTCACGGGCATCATTCTCACGCTGCTGCTCCTGATTATGCCGTGAGAGTATATACTCTTTAATTTCGGTTGGGTCTGTAAGACCCATATCTTTGGCTTTTGGCTTCCTGTAAAAATATGGTGGTAGCCATGACGCTAATTTATTAAGAAAACCGAAACTGAGTACTGACTGCTTCGCAAATGAATGCTAATAACACAAATAAAGAATACAGACACAAGCTAGTGGTGACCAGTCTTATCTAGTTAACTGGCAAAGATTAGAGCAAAAATGCAAATGACTGGGAAGACTCAATAATAAATACAATGGGTACGGCGACTTCCCAGGAGCGAATAAAATCGTCTGGCGTTACCAAGAATAAACTAAATAGAGTTAAGTACTCTATGATTAATAAAGCAAAATTCACATGCTAAATCAACGGTAAACACCAGTAAACTTGTGCCTATAAACTTTAATGATAAATACCTAAATATGAACGAGTGAGTATCTCGTGAATAGCTTTAGAGCTAGGAGTTAATATCCTGGAATGAGATCGCCAATTGTCACGGGGTTTTTAAAATATCACGGGGTTTTTAAAATAAATGCTAAATATTATTTAATTGATATGATATTCAATAATATTGCAGAGCAGGGACAATGATCGTCTTACTAAATCAAGCAACGATTACTTTACGCTGACTTCTTCGCACGATTCTCTAAGAACGAGAATTTATAAACTTCCTCAACAGTACACAGCAGAGACTAATTACTCAATTGCTGTTTCTTAGTGCTGTTAGCCTCTGGAGAAAGTTACTTCACCCCTGACAATAAATAACTAATACTAATAATAATATCAGGCTCTTGCTGTGGTTAACTACTAGGAGGCACAACGGATTTTAAGTTTAATACAAGACTGGCCTAAGTACCAGTTATGAATAGCAAAACGTTTATGCAAGCTAGGAGCTATATGGAAAATAAGCTTAATTGTGGAGAAATGAAACAAGAGTTTACATTACATTAAGCTCAAGAAAAAGAACTGTTAAATTTATTGATTACAAAACTAAATTGAACGTTAATTTCAAATCAAATTAATGAGATCGCACTCACTCACTCACACACGAGCTAAATTCTTACACCTAGGAAAAACACCTTAATTAAACTCTTAAGACTAGGAAAACAAAAAGAAATACTGGTCAATGAATGCTGTGTATCACCAAGGGTGGGAGCTTGGAGCTGTGGTCTTGTGGAGCTTGGGTTGACCTCTCACACTGCTGGAGCACAGAACCTCTCTCCGTCAGAGCAAACACTCGACTGAATAAGTCATGAGAAACAAAAGCAGAGCACTAGGCCGCATTTTTTAACGGTCGAGTGAGCGAAACGCACCCAAAATAAATCGCTCAGCGGAAGCGCTAATGTCTCACACAAAGACAATCACGTATGACAATGAAAAATTGATTTGACAAAGCTTCCGTCCGAATGAGCGGTTAACTGAACGATACACAGTGAGTTTTCCACTAATAGTTCGTGGCTTCTCACAAAAGGGAAATGTCGCGAATTTGATTCGTGACACAGCTCCTGCCAGTGCCCCTAAGGAGTCGGCCTGTAGCCACTCCCGCCTTCTTCAGGAGTTGGCCAGTAGCCTCTCCGAAGGTGTCTTCCCTCTTGGGACGGCCAGTAGTCGCCTGCCCCTCGCTAAGAAATCGGCCAGTAGCCGACCTGAGGGTAACAAGGAGATGGCCTGTAGTCACTCCTGCCTTCGTCAGAAGGTGTCCTTCCAGAGATGGCCTGTAGTTGCTCCACACCCCCTCCTGAAGGAGTCGGCCTGTAGCCGCTTCCACCTTCGTCAGACGGCTGGTAGCCGCACTGAAGGCATTGCCCCTGAGTCAGCCTAGCAGCCCTACACCCCTCCTGCAGGAGTCGGCCTGTAGCTGCTCTCTCCTTCGCCAGACAGCCGGTAACCACTCCAAAGGTGTTGCCTCTGAGTCGACCTGTAGCCGCTCCTCATTCCTGCTGAAGGAGTCGGCCTGCAGCCGCTCCTGCCTTTGTCAGACGGCCGGCAGCTGCTCCGAAGGTGTTGTCCTTGAGTTGGCCTGTAGCCGCTCCACACCCCTCCCGCAGGAGTGGGCCTGTAGCCGCTTCCGCCTTCATCAGACGGCCGGTAGCCACTCCGAAAGTGTCCCTGGGTTCACTGGTAGTCATTCACCTTCTCAGGCCACGGCCAGAAGCTGGGCCTTGGTGCCTTGTTGTTGCGCCCTTGGGAAGCTACGGCCAGTAGCTGGGCCCCATGGCCGGAAGCAGCAGAGAGCAGCCCCGCTGCCCCAGCGTGAGATGAGTTCTCTGACCCCCGATGCAGAGGACGTAGAGGAGTACTGGAGAGGCCCTATAGCCTCCCCCGGTCTCTGCTGCCTACGGCTGGCCCTGGAGAAGACCCACCTGACCGACCCAGACGCAGACCAGTGCCGCAGCTCCTCCCTGACGGCGCCGCCTAGCTCCGGGGGCCACAGCTCTCGGGAATCCCAGGCCCTCCCCAGAACGCCCAGGCAGGACCTCCCTACTCCCCGACGGCGGAGGACCTCTACCTCTGGCAGGAACCTGAACGAGAGGTTCAGGCAATTGTTCGGCCCCAGTCCTGAGGGCCACACTCCTGTCCCCAGCCCGGAAAGTAAGGACCCCTTCACCACCTGCAGCCCCAGACAAGAGAAGACGACCCTGCGTGTGATCCCGTGCCCTCTCGGCACGGCCTTCCCTGGCGGTGCCCCTGCCCCAGCAGAGCTGTAGCCGGCTTGTCTCCCCGCCGCACCTGCCACCCAGTGACCCATGAGACAGTAACTGCACCCCTAGTGTAGTATAACAGTGGCGAGGCGATAAAGTGCATTCGTAGTACCAGACCAAGTGTTTAAGTGAAATTGGAATAATAATGGTCTAACAGTGACAAGGCGGAATAGTGAATAGTCCATGTAGAATCAAAGTGGTAGTGAATCAGACCCATGCACAATACCCATCATATCACAGTAAGAGAAACACCCAAGCCGTGGGGTTTGTATTAATAATTAACCAAAAGTCCCTTGCTCCCAGAAAATGGTAAAGTGAACACGCTACCAATAAACTACGTCTCATACTACCATAATCACAATTAGACCCCAGTGCCTTACACCCTCCCCTAGTAAGCCTCATCTCTAACTCCTCCACGCGCACAGAGACCTTGGACTGTACTAATTCTGCATACTCCGCCTCGAGTGTTATTTTAAGTGCATTCTTCCATAGTATCCTGTGAGATACTAATCATCTAGATATAGGTGTTTGTGATTGACCAAATATTGTGTTGAAATATCTGCTATTGTCCCTTGTCTGACTCAGTAATACACGTGTAAAGGTTACTGCCTTGAGTTTTTGTGTCCTGCTTCTCTCTTATTTGTTCTAAGCCCCGGTCTTGAAAGAGGACCCCGCTACACGTTAGGTGCTTTAGGAACGGGAAGTCGAGCCTTAAACACCTAGCATTACAATAAGTATGAATGTACTAGTTTTAGGGGTATAAGTATATTGAGTGTTGTTAAAAAGGTGTATGGTAGAGTGTTAATTAGGAGAGTTTAGAGAGTACAGAGGCAGTGATTGGTGATGAGCAGTGTGGCTTTAGGAGAGGAAGGAGATGCGTGGATCATGTGTTTGCCGTGAGACAGGTTTGTGAAAAGTATGCAGCGAAAGGTAATGATGTGTTTTGGGCGTTTATGAATTTAGAGAAAGTGTATGATAGAATTAACAGGGAGGCTTTGTGAACTGTTTTAAGATTCTATGAACTTGATGGTAGGTTGCTAAAAGGAGTGAAAATTTTTATGCAAATAGCAGAGTGTGTGTAAGAGTGGGAAATACTGTAAGTGATTGATTTCCCGTGAGAGTGGGGCTGCGGCAGAGATGTGTGATGTTGCCTTAGTTGTTTGATATTTACATGGATGGTGCTATAAGGGAGGTGAATGCAAGGGTGTTAGGTGGGGGTCTTAGTCTGGTGAATGTTGATGGTAGAGAGTGGAATCTGAAGCAGCTGCTGTTTGCGGATGATACTGCACTGGTGGCTGATTCAGAGAAGAGATTCAGACACTTGGTAGAGGAGTTTGGAAGGGTGTGTGAAAGAAGGAAATTGAATGTATATGAGAATAAGTGATGAAGTGTACGAGGTTGATAGATGGCAGGAGGATGAATATAGTTTTGAATGATGAGTTGCTTGAGGAGGTAAAGTGTTTTAAGTATTTAGGGTCACATGTTGCTATGGATGGAAGAACAGATGCAGAAGTGAAGTTTAGAATGAATGAAGTAGGAAAGGTGCTGAGAGTAATGAGAAAAGTGTTTAGATGTCGTTCGCTTAGAACGGATGTAAAGAGAAGGTTGTATGAGGGTGTTGTGGTACCGACTGCGTTATATGGGGCTGAAACATTGAATAATGGTGTAACAGAGAGGAAAAGTTTGAATGTGATGGAGATGAGGTGTTTGAGGAGTATGTGTGGAGTGACGCGTATGTATTGAATGAGAAACGATGAAGTGGGAAGGAGAACTGGAGTTGTGCGGGAGATGGCTGATCGAGTTGAGAAGAGGGTGTTGCGATGGTTTGGGCACATGGAGAGAATGGATAATGAGCGACTGGTGAAAAAGATAACTAGATCTGATGTGAGAGGTGTAAGGCTGAGAGGAAGACCACGAATAAGATGGATGGACAATGTGAAGAGAGCGTTGGATGTGAGAGCAAGGAAGAGTGGCTGTGTGTGATAGGAGTGACTGGAGAGAAATTGTGCATGAATGAATGATAACGCAGCCCTGAGGGATATTCTCCCGCATTTGGTCTGATTGGCTAATCAGGTCAGGTGCAAGTAAGGGGATGGGTCCATTATGATGTGGCAAGGGTAAACCAGCTCTGCTGTCGGGCCCTGCTGCCAGTGTCACTGATTGCACTGCTCAGTTGACCCTCGTGCAGTGTGGTGCGGTGAGGATCTGCCCTTTCTCCCCTGGGGGCTAAGATGAGATTGAATGTGTTTGAGTGGATGAGTAAATTGGGAGTGTGTCGTCCTGTCTCCGCTACCTCCCTTTCCCTGGGGGAAGCAGCCTAGGTATATAGATAGGTAGATAGACATCTTTCTTCATGATGAATGTTTGTTTCTACAGCTGAATTTGAGCCCGCAAAACGTTCCTTCCAAGAAAAAGAAAACAATACAAAAGAGAGCCAAATTCAAGATCCGTTCATTTCGAGATGCCTGGATACACTGCGTTTGAAAGAGTGAGATCATAGGAAGCAGTAAATACAGACAGAGGGAGACAGTTCAAAGTTGACCTGTTGCATAAATGAAGGACTGGGAGTAACGGTTAACTCTTGCATTAGAAAGGTGGACAGAAAAGGGATGAGAGTTTGTTGCTAGACGGGTGCTACCATCCGTCGCAGAGGTGGAAGGATGCAAGCAGACAGTTCAGAGGAGCAGTGACCATTGAAGCACTGATAGAAATGAGATAAAGAGCAACAGTGCGACAAAGAGACAGAGGTTGAATGGAGCCTGTAAGAGGAGAGTTGATGAGACGAATAACCTTTAACTCCACCCTATTGAGAGGAGCTGTATATGGGAAGCCTCCCCACACATGAGAGCTGTACTCTAAACAGGGGCGAACGAAGCCCGTGTATAAAGGCAACAGTGCTGGGGTAAAGGCACGAAGTCGGCTTAGCACACCTAATCTCTTGGAAGCAGATTTTACAAGAGATGCAATATGATCTTTCCAAGATAAGTCCTGTGTGAATGAAACCCCAAGCATGATCAAGGATGATGCAGGATTGAGCTGGATATTATTAAACATTAGTGGGTACTCCTGTGGAAGATTTTGATGGGTTGATAGGTGTAAAAACTGAGTCTTTGATGCATTAAAAACAACAAGATTATTAATATTTACTCCAGTCAGAGATACGAGCCAAGTCAGACATTAGGTGTGCCATAGCCTCATCCCTTGTTTGCTGAAGTATCTGCTGAGATGGACGTGCGGAAACTGAATGGAAAGGGTGGAATCATCAGCGTACGAGTGGATAGGATTAGATGTACAGCTTAGAATATCATTGATGAATAAAAGGAAGAGAGCTGGTGATAGGACAGAGCCCTGAGGAACACCGCGGTTGATAGATCTAGGAGAAGAACGATGGCCGTCTACAACAGCAGCTATAGAACGAGCAGAATGGAAGCTAGAGATGAAGGCACAGATAGAAGGATAGAAACCGCAAGAGGGCAGTTTGGAAATTAAAGATTTATGCCAATTAAAGATTTATGCCAGACTCGATCGAAAGCCTTTGAGATGTCAAGTGCAATGGCAAAGCTTTCGCCAAAGTCCCGAAAGGAGGATGACCAGGGGTCTGAAAGGTAGGTGAGAAGATCGCCAGTGGAGCGTCCCTGACGGAACCCATACTGGCGATCAAAAAGAAAGTTGTGATAGGAAAGATGCTTTAAAATTTTTCCGTTAAGAACAGACTCGAACACTTTTGAGACACAGGATGTTAAAGCAATTGGACGATAGTTAGAGGGTTGGGAATGGTCACCCATCTTTGAGACTGGCTGAATGAAAGCAAACTTCCAGCAAGAAGGAAAGGTACTGGTTGAAAGACAAAGGCGAAAGAGGTTACCTAGGCAGGGTGTAAGCACAGAAGCACAGTTCTTGAGGACAACAGGAGGGACTCCATCAGGCCCATATGCCTTGTTACTATTGAGGCCAGTGATAACAGAAAATACATCATCTGAAGAAATATTAATGTCAGCCACGAGGAAGTCAGAGGGGGGAAGTGATGGAGGAACAGCACCGGAATTGTCTAAGGTGGAATTGGAGGAGAAAGTCTGAGTGAAGAGATCTGCTTTATCAGTAGAAGAAATAAGTACTGAGCCATCAGAGTAGAAATGAGGAGGGAAGGATGATGAGGTAACGTTGTTAGAAAGGTTTTTGGCAAGGTGCCAGAAGGAGCGGGTAGGATTCGGGTTGGAGAATTGAGCGCATTTGGGACGAGTGAAATTATTTTTAGCAGAGCGAGGAACAGACTAAGCACGATTCCGGGCAGAAACCTAAAAAAGCTGTGATTCAGGGGTGGGTTAGCTCCGGTATCTTTTGCAGGCCCTCTCCTTGTTGCGGACAGCATTAGAACAAGCGTGGTTAAACCAAGGCTTTCTTGCATTAGTCAAAGGATATGAGAAAGGAGTGTATGCTCATATGCCCGAGAGAATAACCTCCGTAATGCACCTTTCCTCGTTTCCCGCCCCCCCCTCCCCATCTGTCGAAACCTGGCCACGCCGTTGTAGGTAGTCGAGCTGGTCAATGTCTTGCAAACACTTAAAAATGATGCAATTTAAGGAAACCACAGTGTGCAGAAAGTGTGGAAGCTTTCTGAGTTTATCCCCTCGAATGCGGTGACTATATCAAGAATATGGAAATCGGAAGACTGACTAGGAGAGTGTATGTGAGAAAGGTGGAGGGGGGAGGGAGAGGGGGAACACCAAAGATTTGAAAGGGAGGGCAGCTTGTTGGCAGCGGGCAGGGTATCAGTTAAGGCGATTCGTTTATAGCCACCTCATATGGGTTTAAGACGCATGGCGACCAATAGTTATGTAAACAGACAAACAGATTAAAAGACTGAGTGAAGTATCAAAGAGGATCAGCAAAGTGTGATAGAATTAAGGTCCTTTAAATAAAAAGGGAAATAATGTTTAAAACGTTATCCAAAAATGATTTTTCTCTTATTACTGATTATTACATAAAAGAAAACATTTCCCGGTAAACTATATGCTACGGTGCACGATGGCAACTTAGGGTGTATATGTGTATAACCTACTGTATATGTCTCCCTGTCTAAGTATATATGAATATATCATATTGATGTGCATGTTGCATATGTATATGTATGCACGCCTGTACACATACACATATCTTTATACATGCGTACCTATCCTGTACATGCAGTATGTCTGTGGCTACATGTGAATATATACATATATGTATATATAAATACGTATACAGTATGTATGTGTCCATATGTGCCTCTCTGGATACCTACGTATACCTACGTGTATATCTACTGTATGTACCACTTTACTCATCTCAAAACATGTAATGATAATTACCGCAAACAACTTTGCACCATCTTTGTGCCATTGTATGTCTTTGTTCATTATTGTGCTTGTAATGATAATTACTTCTATACCTTCTATGCCCTCAGATGCCGATTTTTTTTCCTGCCCTTATGCACCTTTCCGTACGTCCCCACCCCACACAGCCACAGGCTCCAACAGCAGTAGTACAGTACAGGAAGGACGTTGCCCAGTGAGTTGTTCTTCCTATGGTGAGCCTTTAGGTGTACAGTACACAGGATCAGCTCAGGCGTCGTAACTAAACACTGGCTTCTAAAGTTCAGTGTCTTTATTTTCCACGCAATTATACTTATGCTTTCCAACTTCACTTCACTATTCTCACAAGCACCGAAGCTATACAAACTTTACTAACCACAAGTACACTTAATGCTTGACAACATTTTACTATTTTCACAAGTACCGATGGTGTACAAACTTCAGTAAACACTTCACTGTTTTCACAAGTACCGAAAATATACAAACTTCACTGCACTGACACTGCACTACACTCAAACTGAACTGAAAACCGACTGAACCTGTTTTTTTTTTTTTTTCTTGGCCTATCAACCACTGGGGCCAAAGCCCCTGGTTAATAAGGCCAGATATATATATATATATATATATATATATATATATATATATATATATATATATACACACACACACACACACACACACACACTTCCATGCATACATACAGATACACTTTCATGCAAACGTACATATATATATAATAATTTTAATTTTATTTATTTTTTTGTATTTTTATTTTTTAAAATTTTTTCTTGGTTTTATATTTTTTATACCTTATATTATAAAGAAAAACTAATCTAAAGACCTTAAAACTAATCGCCTAACAGAGAAATCGCTAACTTATACTAAATCCTACAGAGACAAATAGCTAGACTTACACTAATGGTAAAAATACCTCGACTAACAGAACACCATCGACTGCAGATATGTAATGCCTTTATACATGACGTACCTGCACTCATTACCTGGTGACTGTCAGTCAAGGCACAACCTAATATAGGGGACATCAATATATGAAAGGGAACCAGACGAGTCAGGAACATTTCCATATACGTCAGCTGTCGGCCCTAATTAGAATAACTTAAGCAAGATGGTATACTGTATTTACATAATATGCACAAAAAGTGAAGAACCTCGCCCAACAGACCACCATCGACTGCAACTTACCAGTACCTTTCTATATTGAACACTTACACTCATCAGCTGGTGACTGTCAGGCGAGGAACGGGGTTTAATGTAGGGGACATCAATATTAGAAATAGATCAGTGGGAAGAAGGAACTATTTCAAATATGTCAACTGTCAACCCTAATTAATAGTACAATATATACATAATTACAGTCGATAAAAAACAAAACCATATAGTAAAAAAGTCACATCACTCTGATCAGTCAGGTCTCTTTCAAGAAAGCCATCAATTTATCAGTCATAACAATGTCCCCATCACCCAGGATGGTGGAAAGGGTGAAGGGGACGTCTACTGCGCCGCAGTAATTTATAAGTGAAGCACGTTCATGAATAAATCGCCGACAGCGCAGGATGATATGACTGATAGATAACACAGCATTACAGATGTCACAGTGCGGTGGGAAGCGTCTTTCCATATATGGTTTCATGTGAGTTAAAACGGTGGCATTGAGCCGTAGCCGTGCCAATACTTTTTCTTCCAGCCAACTGGGGCGGTTGGCGGTGTCCCAGTCTCCCAGGTGCGGCTTACAAGTTGGAATATTTAGTCTGGTCCACTGACCTTGCCGCAGAAGATTTATTGATTTCTTTCCGAGAGAGAGACTCGACCGTAGATCACGAGGAACGTCCCAAGTCTCCTCGAGCTCTACAGCCGACTTTGCAAGTAAGTCAGCCTGCTCATTGCCGTAGATACGACAGTGACCAGGCACCCAGATCAGCGTGAATGACTTGTTGCATGAATGCAACTTATTAACGATGCCGCCCTGGATCTCGTGAGAGTCCGTAGTGCAAGATACAGTTGCCTGAAGGGCTGATATTGAATCCGAAAATATGACAAATGAGTCATGCCTAGAATTGAGAGCATAGTCTATGGCTTTGTCAATAGCAAAAAGTTCGGAGGTAAACACAGATGTATGAGTCGGCAACCGATCCCTAAGTGCACATTCAGTCGACCACACATTTGCACCCACACATTCATTCGACTTGGAGCCGTCGCTGTACAAGTGGTGGGACCCCAAGTGACGAATGATGATGTTACGAAACAAGTGGTGGACCTCCGCCTCCGGCGCCTTGCCCTTTGGTGCTGGGAGCCATGTAACATCAACTGTAAAGCCAGGTGGTTCCCAAGGCGCTATATTTTTTAACACCAACTTGTCACAGTCATTGAGGTCCACACCAAGCTCCTGAGTCAGTAAGTGGAGGCGAACGGCAAGTGGCCGACGCACCCCCCCGCAGAAGGTGGTGGTATTGACGCAGGGGGGTACAGGCCACATTGCCGATATTACTTTTCCTAAATATCCTTACGCCGTAGGACAAGGCCAGGTGGTCACGGCGAATACGGAGGGGAGGCACATTCGTGTCCACTTCCATATGAGCCACACGGGTACACCGGACGGCTCCAAGACACATTCGCAAACATTTATTCTGTAACACATCCAATCCTTTCAGCGTGGGGATGCCGAGACATACACCTGTGCGCCATAGTCTAGCTCCGATCGAATAAGGGACTTATACACCATTAATAAAGATTTTCTGTCGGCACCCCAGGTAGTACCTGTTAGGTACTTGAGGACATTTAACGGTTTATCACAACGAGCATCCAAAGAATTAACGTGATGTTTAAAATTCATTCTACAATCAAAATGTATTCCTAAAAATTTTACAGAATTTTGAAAAGGTACCGCCTGATTATCCAAAGTTAAGCACAAATTAGGTACGTTACGATTAATGAAGACTACAGCGGCACAATTACGTACGGAAAACTTAAATCTCCACTGCAAGGCCCATAGGTGGACGGAGTCAAGGGCTGCTTGAATCCTCCCAGCCGAAAATTGTGCATTACGGGAAGAGTGCCATATTGCACAATCGTCAGCGTAGAGCGAGTATTTATGATTCCTCGGGATGGGAGCTGATGACGGAATATCTTTGATCATAATACTAAATAAAGTAGGACTACGCACACTTGCCTGCGGCACCCCGTTTTCCTGGATAAATATATCCGATGTTACGTTACGGGGCAAATTGACAGAGAAAGTCCTGTCCCTTAACAAATTTGAAATAAAAATAGGCAAATTTCCTCTTAAACCATAAGCATAGAGCGTCATTAGTATACCGTGTTGCCATGTCATGTCATAGGCTTTATGGATGTCCAAGAACACCCCTATCATAAATTCTTTATTGGCAAATGCCTCTGCAATACAATGCTCCAAATTCATTAAATGATCTAGTGAACTTCTGTATTTACGGAAGCCACATTGTTGATCATTTAACAAATTCTTCGACTCTAAAACAAAAAGAATCCTATTATTTACCATACGTTCCATGACCTTACATAGACAAGAAGTCAACACAATAGGACGAAATGAAGTGGGATTCATAAGACGACCACCCTCTTTGGGTATCGGTATGACGTGAACAAAGTGCCATGAGTTTGGGAACGTTCGAGAAGCCCAAATCTCATTGTACAATGCTCACATCTTAATCAGGTTGTCCTGATTAAGATGCTGGATCATACCGTACGTGATGGTGTCTGGTCCAGGGCTGGTGTCTTTACAGGATTTAAGGGCAAGGAGCAGTTCATCTAGCGTAAACTCTTGGTTGTACTGGGAGTCTATGTCTTCTACGGCAAAGTTTAACATCTGTGCTCAGCCATGCGTTTATGGTGTTGAAAACGCGGGTCATAATTGGCTGAGCTACTTACATGAGAAAAACTCTTGGCGAGGATATTAGCAACGTCCACGGGCTCGTCATAGATGTTATTATTAACCTGAAAGGTGGTGATCGGGAGATATGGGCCTTTATTATTTAATATTCTTATAGTGGAGCAGACTTTACGTAATGGTGTTGTACGAGTCACCTTGGACACAAAGGACCGCCAGGAGTCACGTTTGGCCCTTCTTATTATTCTCCTTGCCTCAGCCCGTGCCTGTTTGTATGCAATAAAATTTTTCTCAGTGGGCTGACTATCAAAAATCCTGTATCTTCTATTGCATTTTCTTATTGCTTGTCGGCAATCTGGCGTCCACCAATGTGTTCTATGCTTCGCATGAACTGTAGAAGTCTTGGGAATAGCAGCCTCAGCTGCGTGTAATATGGATTGGGTTATATTTTCGACCTTAACATCTATGGTCTCCCCAGATATATCTAAATTGGTGATCCTTGAGAAGGATCCCCAATCTGCTTTCTTATAGTTAAATTTTGGAGGTGGAGGGTCCGAGGTGATGTCGCGTGAATAAGAAAGATAGATGGGAAAATGATCACTTCCCAAGGAGTCGTCGTAAGGGTCCCATGAGAAATCTTGATGTATACCAGGGGAGGCCAAAGATAAGTCAATGGCCGAAAAGTTACCAGTACGATCATCCACACGAGTCGCTCTACCATCGTTCAGAAGACAGAGGTTGGATTGTAGTATTAGGTCGGCTACTTGCTCCCCACAACCATCGATCCTCAATCTACCCCATTGATAGCGATGGGCATTAAAGTCGCCCAACACTAAATTATTCCCAGGTAGATGTTCAACTAGTGAATTTAAAGCATCACTATCAATGGGGCCATGTGGAGGACAGTACAGAGAGCAAATAGACAGATACGTGTTATTAAATTTTACTCTGCACGCAACAGCTTCCAGAGTAGAATTTAGAATCACTTCCATTTGTGGGTGTGATTTGTGTGTGTATATGGCAACTCCGTGACCTTCATATCTTCTATACGAGTGATAGTGTTTGAACTGTGGAGGATCAGGATGATCCTCCAGGCGCGTCTCTTGTAAACAAACAACGTCTGGCCTGTGTATTGACTGCAAGATTGCTATATCTTGTAACTTACTTCTGACACCTCTACAATTCCACTGGAATAGAGTGAATGCGGCGGTTTAAGATTTACGAGGGTGGCCAGTATGCTTAGTTTTTTTATGCCCCCTGCGTCCAGGCGAGTGGCTACCGGGGGACCTTTCCCGGTTCTTGTTCATGGAGACTTCCATATTTTCATCAATGATAAGGCTCCCAGACTCCACCGAGGAAGAACTATTCTTTCTCTCCCTTGCTGGACCGGGAGCGGGAAGGACATGAGGACGTGACTGCTCAGTGAGGGTGGTCAAATTAATTTTGTCAGACTTGTCAGGCTTCTGTTTAGGCCGCACTGACTGCGAAGGAGCAGCGGCAGCCTGAGAGTATGATGTAGCAACAGGGATGTCCGTAAGAGAGTTGGAACGTACAAGAGGCATGAGGAGCGAATGTTAGGTCAGTCTGTCTCAACGGTGCACATCACGAGACGGGACACAACCGCTGATGCATAGGAGATATTAGGCTTGGGAGTTGCATGCAACTCCTTCACCTTCTTCCTTGCATCGTAAAAGGAAATGCCCTCAGTCACTTTCACAGTGCAGACCTCTTTCTCCTCCTTCCACTTGGGACAAACCGTCGAGGAAGTGGAGTGAGCATCCTTACAGTGAAAGCAGCACTCAGTCTCGGATGTACAGTTGTCAGCAGAGTGACCTACAGCTGCACATTTGCCACACACGATGTTGGAAGCCCGACAAGCCTTTTCATGATGTCCATAGAGCTGACATTTTGAACAACGAAGGGGATTGGGGATGTAGTGTACAGTCTTACATTTACAATTTCATATCCTACTTTGATATTTGTAGGTAGAGAAACTTTGCCAAAAGTGAGGACAACAGTGGCTGTCTTCGTCCTTACGCCTTCCTGAAAACGAGTGATGAATCTGGCATCAATTACATCCTGCTGAGCAAGTTCCTGTATGATCTCTTCCTCACTCATCACCATGAGATCCCTGTAAGTGATAACACCCTTGCAGGAATTCATGGATGTTGGGATCTTGGCTTCGATATCATGGTACTGAAACTTGCGCAGCTTTAGCAAGTCTTTAACCTGAGCAGAGTTGAATGTCTTTACTAGGAGGTCCTCATTTCCAAGTTTTTTTATTTGTTCCACCTCTCCCGCACAGTGGTCAATCACCTTCTTGACAATGAAGAGATTGAGTCTGGACAGGGGAGTGGAACCTAGTGCATGAAGCGTTACGAAGGTCACATTATTTACAGGTATGTCAAGCGGGGAAAGAGTCTGGCGTCCGTCAGTCCGGGGCTGGTCAGTCACGGTAGGAATGTCGTCAGGACTACCTCCCCCCCTGAAGGAGGGGGAGGCAGTAGGGGCGTCCGTCATAGTTACCACTTCCCCCGTGAAGGGGAAGTGGGAAGAGAGAGAAAAACGACCAAGGGGCAAAGTACCTGGGGAAGACCCTCCTAGGTTGAGATTACCCTCTCAAACCACTCTCGGGAGGACGGGCCTGTGTGTGACTCACACCCCAGAGCGATCAGTGGGGGGTACACTCCAGAGGTGAGTAAGCAAAGGCAATCTCAGGAAACAGATATAGACACTTACTATATCTACTAAGGCCAGGGAGGAAAATGAGATCTAGCTAACCTAACGTTTATTCCCCTATTTACAAAACTATTGCCGGTGAGGCAGCCCTATATCGCTAGAGGAGAGAACAACGAATACACGACTACACTCTCCACGACCATCCATCAAAGTCCCTCGAATTAAAATCACCAGTTCTAGTCTCTTATCCATCCTTATATAAGCTTGCATTGTTCGAGAATGATCTACTCCACAGTTCTGGTGTATTGCAGAGACAGAGAGCACAGTTACCAACTCGGAGACAACCAAAACATGCAAGAGTTTTCCTGCATTACATAACACTGCAAATTATTTACAATATAAACTTAATTTCAAATACATAATTTAATAGTCATGTAAATAAAACATTAGTGAGAAAAAGAGCACAAAAATTAATGCTTAACGTACGAAACAACTACGCTCACAAACAGCAGGCAAACTGGCAACTCTGACTCGTACCAAAACCACTGTAAATATTGGGAAGCAGTGAGAAGCCTCTCGAACACCCAACTGGCAAATCTCGCTTCGTAACACTACCCCCTCCCTAGTTCTCTGTCGTCCCGACAAAACTACACAATATACAGTAGACAAACATAAACCTTACTCCTAATGAAACATCTAACTATACTCAAAATAATTCTTCAACTCATCAGGTCTTCTTCTGTGCCACTTCCGATGACGTCCTTGCTCCTCCACACTGTCCACTCTTCCTGAAAGGTCTTGGTCCTGTTCTTGATTCGCTTCTTCTCTTGGGAAACTGTAATCATCCTCTTGCACTTTAGCTCCTTGGTCCTCCTCAACATCCTCGGCTACGGGTGAGCACGATTCCACGGAGACGTCCCAGCTGTACTGTCCTGGCCCATGGTACTGCCACAGATGATTCACGTGTACCATATTTGGGCGAGACTTCCCACCTCCCCGACTCCAATACGTTACATCTGATAGGCGGTCCAACACAGTGCAAGACCCATCCACGGGCTCTGCAGCTTTGGTGACTGTCCCTTCTTTTGCTGAGGATTGTATATCCAAACTTGGTCACCATTCTTGAAGCTCACCTCACTTGCCTTGGCATCATACTTGCACTTCATCACCTCTCCTAAAAACTTAAGGGCTCCTTGCACTTGATGATGTACTGTACCTCAGCCAGCCTTTCCTGAAGGTGCTTCGCATGGCTGAAAGTGTCTGTAGTCAGCTCTTCACCAGGTGGTCTTCCCATGAACAAGTCAACGGGTAAGCGTAACTCATGACCCAACATCAGTTTGGGAGGAGTGTAGCCGGTAGACTCATGGGATGCAGGCCGATATGCCATCAGCAACGCAGGTAATTTCAGATCAAATTCTGTTTGTCCCTTTACGCAGTACTTTGCCAGTTCTTGTCTCAGGGTCCAGTTGAATTTCTCTACCATGCCATCTGACTGTGGCCTTAGTGGGGTCATCCTGGTCTTCTTGATCCCCAGTAACTTGCAGCATTCACGGAACACAGCAGACTCGAAGTTTCTACCTGGTCTGAATGTAGCTCTTGTGGCATCCCAAAATGACAGAAAAACTGGTCAACCAACACCTGAGCAACAGTCACAGCCTCTTGGTCGGGGATAGCATAGGCCTCTGGCAACTTTGTGAAGTAGTCCATGGCAACACATATATACTGGCTTCCTCTTTCAGTGAGTGGCAGAGGTCTAGCAATGTCCACTGCGACTCTTTCCATCAGTGCACCCATCTGGTACAGCTGGAGAGGGGTGCAACCACGTTTCTTGGGTCCCTTCTAGGCACAGTGCACATCACAGGCCTGACACCACTCTTCAACATCCTGATACATGCCAATCCAGTAGAATCTCTGTCGCAGCCGGCTTAGAGTTTTCACTCCCAGGTGCCCACTATGGTCCTTCCAATTTATCCAGATCGTTTGGGCGTTGTCCCTCACGGGAATTCCCCTTCGAGCGACTCTGCCGAATCTGTACCATAACACACCTCTCTGTCTCATGTCAGCTATTTACTACTTCTAAATGAAATTTATTTACAATATATATATATATATATATATATAAAATGCCCGCCGTGCCCGCCGCAGGACCTCCCACCTCACCACCCCCGACACC
Source organism: Coenobita brevimanus (assembly GCF_032717465.1). Taxonomy (NCBI): domain Eukaryota; kingdom Metazoa; phylum Arthropoda; class Malacostraca; order Decapoda; family Coenobitidae; genus Coenobita; species Coenobita brevimanus. Next base: position 32,376,377 of record NC_137051.1, on the reverse strand, counting down.
ACCACCGAGCCGCCACCCCACCACCACCCCAGGAGGACACACTGGTGAGGTTAGTAGCTCTGGGCAAGAGGGTCATCGGGGCATCCCGGCCCTGAGCCCCTATTCCCCGCAAGTGCCCCAACCCCAGGTGTTCAGGGAAACCGAACTACTGTGCGGGCGGGGTAGTGATCGTCAGACCAGGGGTGGGACTGAAAAGAATTCAGTCCCAGGTAACACCGTATTGACGGTCTTGTTACACCCTCTAGGGCAGGAGGCCCAAGGGCAGGAGGCCCAAGGCTACGGCCTAAAGAAAGAGAAAGTGATAGACATAGGCTACGGCCTAACAGAGTGTGTAGAGGGGAAGGTGACCCCAGGCTCCGGCCTTAACACACTGAGGAGAGTTGCCTGCATGCATCCCTCTCCAGTTGCTCTTTGGCTACGGCCAGAATACGGTCCAGGGTAGAGAGACCCTGCTACCGTACGTGTAGCGCTACCCAATTATGGAAGCGGCGTCCCGGGGTCGGTACCTTGCCGCAACGGACGGGCGAACCAGTTCACCCGTTAGTCGTCTTCCGTATGGGCAGACACTCGGCTCCGGCAGGGGCACGTACCAGGGTGGAGAATTCCCTGCAGGTAGGATCTGTCCGTATTGGAGAGAGTGTGGCCTCTGAGCCCCTCACTCCGGCTTGTCCCCTACTACGGGAGGAACACCACGCCGGCGGTACCTTGCCACGGCGAAAGGGCGACCTCGATCACCCTATAGGTGTCCCCCGTACTCCAGGCAAGTTCACGGCTACAGCCAAGGTGCACAATAGGGGAAGGAGAGCCCCGGCTCAGGCCTATAGACACACTCAAGGGACCACGAAGAGCGTGAGTCTCCCTTTAGCCTCTTTCCCTTCGGGGAGCCCTTCGTCGCCATCCGGGCTTATAGGCCCGGAGGAGACACTAGAGTGGTGGCAAGGCCCGATAACGGACGTACCACCCACACCCGGGAGTTCTTTGACCCTGCCGGAGCCCTGCAGGAGACGCTGCCGCAGCCCAGCCTGACGGCGCCTCTCCCCCTGAGCACCCAGGCCCGCTGCCGCAGTCTACAACGAAGGAGATCCAGGCTCCCTCACTCCCCGGAGGCAGAGGAAGCAGGCCCGACTGCTCCGGCTGTTCGGCCCTAGTCCCGAGGGCCCCCGATCAGGTTGAGGCCCCCAGACCACAGGGCCTCCCTGCACCCCACCGGCGCGGCCCTAATATAGGAGCCGCCCCTCAGGTCGAGGCCCCAGACAGGGGAGCCTCCCTGACAGTAAGTGAAACAGTGATCTAACAACCCAGGAAACAAGGGTAAGACGGTGACAGTGACAGTGATCCAGAGTACAGTGACAGTGCTTACATGGAAAATATATTAAACACTGGCCTAACAGAAACTCGTGCCATCAGGGTAAGAAGTGTCTATTGATAAATAATTCAGTCCCTCCCTGCATCAAGGAACCAGGGAGTTTTCTGTGAATCTATAGTCTCACCAATCTAAAACCAAGGTTTGGGTGGAGTCCAGCCGGAGATTTCCCGGCGTACAGCGTTGCCTTGTTTCCTATACTCTGATTGGCTAGTGGCTGACCTGACACCGTTAGAGTTCGCCCTCACATCTCGCCACCTGGCCTGACATGACTTCACCCACTTCTGTGTGTGTGTGTGTGTGTGTGTGTGTGTGTGCGTGTGCGTGTGTGTGTGTGTGTGTAAAGACAAACTATTTTAAGTTATAAATATAATTTAAGTTATATATATAACAGAAAGTGAACAGTGGAAGCACGTGACAGAAGCTTAAATCTCCCTCCAATGGATCTGGATGTTGCCGCTCGTGAGTGTTTTAACTTATTTATTTCTATTAAGAAAATAGCGTATGTTCTACTGATTCCTTCAAATTATATTATAAACGTAATTGTTACATTACTTACCCAACTTAGAACTACCGTGAAAGTCGGTAAAAGTAACTACATTTTTTTCAGCACCACTGTAAAATATGTATGCCACGTTTCTTTATTGATGTACATGAGCCATATGCATTACAAGTTTACCTTCGTTTGATATGCTAGAATACTTACGTTTTTATTGTATTAGTATGTGTGTACCTATCTGTGATGCCTATTATATATATAACAGAATCTACTCATCGCTCGTTTAGGAAGTATGCCATGGCAGCACCCAACGCCAGACCCCACCCAAACCTTGGTTTTAGATTGGTGAGACTATAGAGGTAGGTGCGCGGGTGAGCCGAAAGGCAAGTGTATGTGTCCCCGTGACCAGGTGACAGTGTCGAGTGTCGCTATCCGCACCCTACCTCTATTATGGTAATATCCTCGAAACAGACTCCCAATCTCAGTGATCTTAAAGTGAACAGCCCCAGTTTATTATTATCTTGAAGTGACATAATAATTAATTCAAACGAACAACCCCAGTTGCATAATTACCCTCCAGGTGACATTAAAGGATACCCGCGATCTCCCTGTGCCATAGTGTTAATATATATGTGATCATTCTGTGAAGCCGAGTGTAATCCTGTATCTCTGTTCCCCTATATGCTAAATATCATTGTATGTACACTGTGATGAGTAGGACCTAAGTAATAGATGTGATACGGTATACTGCCTATTTTTATGTCCTGTTCCTTTGTTAGTGCATTACATCCGGTCTAGCAAAAGGACCCCGTTCCAGTAGCTCGTGTTTTTACGACGAGAAGTCGCCTTAAAAACACAGCATTACACTGGTGGCAAGCGGTGGTTCTAGATCCGAGTAACGCACGGAGGAACGCAGAAAGGAAACTTACAATGGCAGCCAAACCACACATCCAATTGCCAAGGTTCAACCCGGACCAGTGCGACATAGATGTATATTTAGACATGGTCAAACCCCTCCTAGACATAGGGTTCGACTCAGACAGAGAAAAGATCACACTACCTAACCTGGGTAAAATAATCACTAGTGTCGCACCAAAAATCGTCCCAGAACTGTCATGGGACCAATTCTCACAAAAAGTGAGACAGGCATTCACGCCATCAATAGGCCGAGTTGTCGCTCTCTCTCAACTCGACGCCCTCACCTACGACGGAAACCTGGATGACACATTCACCCAGGCTTGGCGCCTCGTCAGCGCTGCCTATCCTGAGGCACCTCCAAATGCCCGGGATATCCATACATTCAATGCTCTATTGAGGATCCTCCCCAGCATAGTCAGGGAGCATTTCTCAATCTACGACCCCTCAGGGGACATGGAAAATGACCTACAACTCGTCCGACGTCTGCTCGCCGCCCGCCCCGCACCACAGCCACTCCACGCGGTGACACGTTTTCCAACAAAGCAACACCCCCCCTCCAAACCTAAGCTGCCGCCTCACCAGCCAACTACTGAGCCGCCTCCCACAGTCCCTAGAGCTTACCCACAGAAGAAACGACCAAACCCCAGGGAACAAGGAAACCTCATCACTATTAATCCCTGGGAATTCACGGCTTGCAGTCGCACCTGCCCTCTACACGACATTAGGGAGCAGCTTAAAGCTAGCAGGCACAGAACCTTTCAACAAGGGCGCAAGAAAGTCTCCTCCTTAGACGACGACGCCCCGGAAGACGACGCACCGCCACAACTTTACTCGGGAACGGACGACGACGACCAAGAAGACACCACTCCACAACAGATGGATTTTTAGGCCCGCCCCCGCACCTCCCCACGGTGGCGGGGGCCACCTCACAGAACTACAGACCCCCAGTTTATGACAAGATTTGGCTAAACGGGGTCAAGGCACGTCTACTAGTGGATACAGGAGCAGCCAGATCGTGCCTCTACTCCCACTTCTACTCCCGCCACATGGGTGCATTCGGCCCTCTCTTCCCCACCTCAGCCAACCTCGTCGACGCGGGGGACGGCCCCCTGCCTATTCGTGGGGAAACTCGGGCCCTTCAAACCCACACCCACCAGCAAATATCCACTAGCCACCCATTCATCATATTCGACTCAACATGCAGTCAATATGATGGATATTTAGGGCTGGACCTCCTCCAGAAATTACACGCCACCATTGACTGCCATCAACGCCGCCTCCACTTCAGCCCAGTCCACCCCAACCAACCAGCAGTCAAGAAGAAAGAAGAAGAAGAAGAAAAAAAAAACAACATTGAAGGCACAACAAGAACACCCCCCCTCACACACTACCATCAAACACTCACCTGTCCCATACCACACACACACCTAAACCCAACCTAACCCCTCACACCACTAGACCCCACCCACCACACATCATCTGCATCCCTCCCCATCTTTTCCTGCCACTGTCGCCTCCTCTATCACCATTCCACCACACCATGAAGCTTGGGTAAAACTAAACAAACCTTCCCATACCTCCGTTCTCTTCTCACCATCCATCCCCACCGGACCACTCTCTTCCTGTTTAGTAAGCCCCACCTTCCTCCCCACACATGCCCATGAAATCTGTATCGCCAACCTCGCTACTACACCACTAACCCTACCAAGAGGACTCATCATCAGCGATACTGAAGAAGCCGAACCATGCCAAACGCCAACCCCAGACCCGCCCACTCTCCCCGCCCTACCATCACACCTATCCCCTACCCAAACCAACAGCCTCCGACAACTCCTCCTGGATTTTCAAGACCTATTCTCCTCCGGCCCAACCGACCTTGGCCATACCACCTATCTCAGCCATGAGATACACACGACCGGACCTCCAATTCGCCAACCATCGAGACGAAAGAATCCTAAGCAACGAGAGGAAGAAGACCGGCAGGTCCAGGACATGCTAGATGCCGGCGTAATCTCCAACTCTACTAGCCCATGGTCCTCTCCGGTGGTACTCGTAAGGAAAAAAGACGGGACAATGCGTTTCTGTGTTGACTACCGCCGAGTCAACGATGTCACAATCAAAGATGCCACTCCCCTACCACGCATCGACGACTCACTAGACTCGTTACATGGCTCGACATGGTTCTCCACCTTAGACCTGCAGTCGGGTTACTGGCAAGTCCCTGTACATCCCGACGACAAACACAAAACTGCCTTCTCCACATCGAATGGCAAATATTATGAATTCAACGTCCTCCCTTTCGGACTCTGCAATGCCCCTGCCACATTCTCCCGTTTGATGGAGTCCGTCCTTAGTGGATTAACCTGGAAGACTTGCTTGGCGTACCTCGACGACGTCATCGTTTTTAGTCGTACATGGACCGACCACCTTCATCGCCTCAAGCAAGTGTTTCACCGCATACGCCAAGCAGGACTAAAGCTGAAACCAACAAAATGCGTATTGGCAGAGAGATCCGTGTCTTTCCTGGGACATTCTTATTAATGCCGAAGGCATCTCACCAGACCCAGATAAACTTTGAGCCATCGCAGACATCCCCCTGCCCCGCGACGTGCACGAGATCAGAGCCTTCCTGGGGTTAACATCGTACTATAGGCGATTCGTCAAAGGGTTCGCTGACATCGCAAAACCCCTTCACGAGCTAACAAAAAAAGGTGAGCCTTTTGTGTGGACTGAGACAAGAAAAACGGCCTTTACCACACTCAAATCAAAGTTAACCACCGCCCCAGTAGTCGCGTTCCCAGACTGCAACCTCCCATTCCGCCTGTATACTGACGTGTCCCTCATCGCCATAGGAGCTGTCCTTGCACAAGTACAAAATGGGAGAGAACACATCATCGCTTGTGCCAGTCGCACCCTGAATACGGCAGAGCGAAACTACGCGGCCACAAAGCGTGAGTGCCTAGGGATCATCTGGTCCCTAGAATATTTCAAGTCCTACATCTCAGGCACCCACGTAGTAGTCATTACGGATCACCAATCCCTACAATGGCTACGGCAAACACCAACAATGCCCAACTGATACGCTGGCGAGAAACCCTCGAAGAGTATGACTTCGAAATCGCATACCGACCAGGCAAACTCCACACCAACGCCGATGCCCTATCCCGTCTCCCAATCAATGCCATCAAGACAGAACCCGACCTGGTCCAAATGTGGAACAATAAACAACTCCCCACCTGGATTCCACAGACCACATTCACAAAACTCCACCCACACGGCGAACATCTCTTTGACCCAAACGGACACATTGTCCTCAGCCCAGCCACTGCCCACGACACCATGCTCCACCTCCATGCTCACAACGGCATCCATCTGGGAACGAAGAAGCTGCTACAAGTCTTTAACGATATGTACTGGACCCCAAACCCATCCACCATCGCAAAGAAGATCATACAATCATGCCGAGCATGCGCCCTTGGAAAGGACATCACCCGAACACCAGGCTCTACAGGAAAACTAACAGCACAAAAACCGTGGCAACTACTCTCCCTAGACATCGTCGGCCCTCTCACACCAAAAGCAGGCTACAAGTACATAATTACCTCCTTCGTGGATGTATATTCTAAGTTCATCATCGCCTGCCCCGCCAAGGATCACACCGCACTATCAGTCGCCAACGCCCTCACCCGACATGTTTTCCCTTATTTTGGGATTCCACAGGCCCTTCATTCGGAAAATGCTCCAGAATTTACGGGAAAAATCTGGGAAGAACTAGCTAGCATATTCGGAAACAACATCTCTCACTGATCCCCCTACTGGCCCCAAGGCAACAGCATATGCAAGAGAAGCCATCGCTCCCTTATGAATCAGGTCCACACACGCATTATGCAAACGGGAAACGAAGACTGGCCTGCACACGTCAAGATCATACAATGGGGACTAAATACGTGCCCAAGAGAAGATGGAATAACCCCGCACGAGAGAGTCTTCGGAGAATCATCCCTACTCCTACCACACCGCCACCACCTACAACCGCCCACTCCACCCTCCACCACTGACCCTCTCCACCACCTCAAATGCCGCCTCCACCACCTACACTCAAAACAAGACTTAGCACCTGACACAACCCACTCCAACCCATACACACCTGGCCAGTCTGTTGTTGTTGCAAACCTGCCTACCCCACCGAAGACCTCCCCCCGATTCAACGGACCTTACAAAATTGTGCGAGTACCCAACCCATACCAAGTCACTGTGGATCAACAAGGACAACACCGCACATATAGAAACCGCTACATGTGTCCCTTCCACCCACCCGACACCACCCATCCCCGCACTAAGCCTACCTCCACCCCGGCCCGCACACCTGGCCACCCTGACCTTTCTCAGAATCACCCCCCAGACTCTTACTCCTACTCCTTCTCACCCCCCTCCTCAAACTCTCCAGCAACCAGCCCACCCCCCGATACACCACCACCACAGCCTGAAACCACCACCACTACTTCACAACCTGACATTCACCCACCGAACACCCCTCCACCCACCACCTCTCAACCCACTCCACTCAGGCCGCCCTCATCACCACAACCCCCCCCCCCCCGAAAGCCACACCACCCCCACACCCACCACCGCCCTTCCTCATGACCACTCCCATTATACGCGCCACACCGCACCACCAACCATCCCCCCCCCTCACCACCGTACACCCTCACCACCACCGCACACTCAACCAGCCTCACCACCCACACCCACCATAACCACTACCACCACCAGATCAGGACGACTCTCACGCCCACCCGCAAGATACACCCCGACACCTCCACCCATCACACACCCACCCCAAAACCCACCCTCCCCACCCACCCCCAACACCTCCCCCATAACCCTACCCCTCCACCAAGCACGTTGGAACTTTCCCAATTCCCAATTCCCCAAAGGACAACGCTCCTTCCACCAAATTAGCCCAAATAAAACCACCAACCTCCCATCACTCTCCAGCATTCAAATTTCAGCTCCCCACCAGGCACCATTCTCCGAGATGAAGGTGACGAAAGTCCGATGGCAACCGTACAACCACCCACCAACCAGAGTCAGAGGCACCGACCACCTGCTACGCCTCCTACGCCGGACCAACCAGCCGTCCTCCCTCCACCTCACGCTCAACCCCCACCAGGAGCCCAACCAATTCACCACTCACTGGGTCAGTTTCACCCAACACCTTACCCCGGCCTACCAGACAGCCACCTTACCACCTCCAGTCATGGGGCCGTGACTTCAACGACGCGGAGGGTGGTAAAATGCCCACCGTGCCCACCGCAGGACCTCCCACCTCACCACCCCCCACACCACCACTGAGCCGCTACCCCACCACCACCCCAGGAGGACACACTGGTGAGGTTAGTAGTTCTGGGCAAGAGGGTCATCGGGGCATCCCGGCCCTGAGCCCCTATTCCCCGCAAGTGCCCCAACCCCAGGTGTTCAGGGAAACCGAACTACTGTGCGGGCAGGGTAGTGATCGTCAGACCAGGGGTGGGACTGAAAAGAATTCAGTCCCAGGTAACACCGTATTGACGGTCTTGTTACACCCTCTAGGGCAGGAGGCCCAAGGCTACGGCCTAAAGAAAGAGAAAGTGATAGACATAGGCTACGGCCTAACAGAGTGTGTAGAGGGGAAGGTGACCCCAGGCTCCGGCCTTAACACACTGAGGAGAGAGAGTTGCCTGCGTGCATCCCTCTCCAGTTGCTCTTTGGCTACGGCCAGAATACGGTCCAGGGTAGAGAGACCCTGCTACCGTACGTGTAGCGCTACCCAATTACGGAAGCGGCGTCCCGGGGTCGGTACCTTGCCACAACGGACGGGTGAACCAGTTCACCCGTTAGTCGTCTTCCATACGGGCAGACACTCGGCTCTGGCTGGGGCACGTACCAGGGTGGAGAATTCCCTGCAGGTAGGATCTGTCTGTATTGGAGAGAGTGTGGCCTCTGAGCCCCTCACTCCGGCTTGTCCCCTACTACGGGAGGAACACCACGCCGGCGGTACCTTGCCACGGCGAAAGGGCGACCTCAATCACCCTATAGGTGTCCCCCGTACGCCGGGCAAGTTCACGGCTACAGCCAAGGTGCACAATAGGGGAAGGAGAGCCCCGGCTCAGGCCTATAGACACACTCAAGGGACCACGAAGAGCGTGAGTCTCCCTTTAGCCTCTTTCCCTTCGGGGAGCCCTTCGTCGCCATCCGGGCTTATAGGCCCGGAGGAGACACTAGAGTGGTGGCAAGGCCCGATAACGGACCTACCGCCCATACCCGGGAGTTCTTTGACCCTGCCGGAGCCCTGCAGGAGACGCTGCCGCAGCCCAGCCTGACGGCGCCTCTCCCCCTGAGCACCCGCAGTCCCAGGACGCCCAGGCCCGCCGCCGCAGTCTACAACGAAGGAGATCCAGGCTCCCTCACTCCCCGGAGGCAGAGGAAGCAGGCCCGACTGCTCCGGCTGTTCGGCCCTAGTCCCGAGGGCCCCCGATCAGGTCGAGGCCCCCAGACCACAGGGCCTCCCTGCACCCCACCGGCGCGGCCCTAATATAGGAGCCGCCCCTCAGGTCGAGGCCCCAGACAGGTGAGCCTCCCTGACAGTAAGTGAAACAGTGATCTAACAACCCAGGAAACAAGGGTAAGACGGTGACAGTGACAGTGATCCAGAGTACAGTGACAGTGCTTACATGGAAAATATATTAAACAGTGGCCTAACAGAAACTCGTGCCATCAGAGTAAGAAGTGTCTATTGATAAATAATTCAGTCCTTCCCCGCATCAAGGAACCAGGGAGTTTTCTGTGCATCTAGAGGTAGGTGCGCGGGTGAGCCGAAAAGCAAGTGTATGTGTCCCCGTGACCAGGTGGCAGTGTCGAGTGTCGCTATCCGCACCCTACCTCTATTATGGTAATATCCTCGAAACAGACTCCCAATCTCAGTGATCTTAAAGTGAACAGCCCCAGTTTATTATTATCTTGAAGTGACATAATAATTAATTCAAACGAACAACCCCAGTTGCATAATTACCCTCCAGGTGACATTAAAGGATACCCGCGATCTCCTTGTGCCATAGTGTTAATATATGTGATCATTCTGTGAAGCCGAGTGTAATCCTGTATCTCTGTTCCCCTATATGCTAAATATCATTGTATGTACACTGTGATGAGTAGGACCTAAGTAATAGATGTGATACGGTATACTGCCTATTTTTATGTCCTGTTCCTTTGTTAGTGCATTACATCCGGTCTAACAAAAGGACCCCGTTCCAGTAGCTCGTGTTTTTACGACGAGAAGTCGCCTTAAAAACACAGCATTACAATATATATATATATATATATATATATATAAATATATAAAATTATATATATATATATAAATATATATATATATATATATATAATTCTCTAATATGGCTATATAGTGTAAGAAAATGCCTATTGTTTTTAATAATAACAGTGACATTTTATAAATACCTCAACACTTGGCAACGTTGCTTTCCAACGTTGCCGCGCTTGTAGGTGAGTCAGTGAGGGTAGTGTTAATCCGCAGGTCACTTTCTCTGACCGCCATTAAAAGATAAACTCCTACCCTTACTACTCGCCCTTGTCTGCTCCACAGTCGAAAAAAAGAACTTATTTACAGCGTAAATAAGTATTTTTTAGAAGAGAAGGCAAACAGGGGACCTATAATTGATCCCTCAAAAGCTGTTGCTCGAACAGCAAAGGCCACCAACATGAGTGAAGTAACAGTCAGACGAATTTGCCCTGCCTTCAACAAGCCTGCATTACGCAAAAGTCACCAGAACAAACTATAATAATTCATAAAACCGTATAGACTTTTTATAGAAATAAATCACCATAAACTGTAGATTTTATATGCAGAAAGAGAGAGAGAGAGAGAGAGAGAGAGAGAGAGAGAGAGAGAGAGAGAGAGAGACAGACAGACAGACAGTCTGTCTGACAGACGAAGTCAGGAGGCTTTTCCTTAAATTCTAATAATTCATTAAACCGTATAGACTTTTTATAGAAATCTATCTATCTATCTATCTATACCCCGACGCCCTAATCCCGCAAAGGGTGGCCGCAGACAAAACGCCTCCAAGTCGCTCTGTCACCCACCATTTGACTACCCTCCCCCCAACTCACCCCCCCTCCCTCATAAACCTCTCAACTCCATCCCTCCACCTCATCCTCGGTCTACCCCTCCCTCTCCCTCCCTCCACCTCACCTACATACACTCTCTTAGTCAGTCTTTCATTCTCCATTCTCTTCACATGTCCAAACCACCTCAGTGTATTTCTCCTAATCTTCTCAACCACATCCACATCCACCCCACAACGTTCCTTCACTTCTTTATTCGTCAACCTGTCCCTCCACGTCACTCCACATGCTCCTCTCAAGTAACTCATTTCCACTGTTCTCACTCTTGACTTGTTCCCCTCTTGCAAGGTCCACGCCTCGCTTCCATACGTCAGGGTAGGGATCACAATACTATCATGCAGTGAATTCTTAACTTCCATACTCACCTCCCTATTTCTCATCACTGCTTTCAGTGTACCAACAACCTTCCTTCCCTGCTGTACCCTTTCAAGCACTTCATCCCCAAAACTTCCATCCTTACTCATCATACTACCCAAGTACTTGAATGCACTCACATTCTCCATATCCTCACCATCCAACCTCACTGCACACTCTGTGACTTCATTCCTCTCAAACACCATAACTTTACTTTTGTTTACATTAACTTTCAGATTCCTCCTCCTACACACTGCACTGTCCCAAATTCATTCACCAAACTTTGTTGATTTTATATGCAGAGAGAGAGAGAGAGAGAGAGAGAGAGAGGGCTGGGAGTGAGGGTTAACCTTTGTCTCTAATCCGATAATTGGCCCAGTAGAAACTGTGGCAACGTCGCACGTAGGGGAAGTCCCGTGAGGGACAATGCCTAAATGATCTGGATATATTGGAAAGACCATAGTGATCTGGTTATGGGACTCATCCAAGATCTCAGACCTCATCTTCATTGGAACCACCAGTTGCCAATGCCTGCTGAGGCCATCAGGTGTCTCCTACTGATGCTCCAGTAGTCTGTTGTTGAAATGAAGAAGGTCCCACTGACTCCAGTAGCTCTTGGTCGGAGGGCTTAACCTGGAAACTTCTTCCCAAGATGGTCGCACTGTACTCCGCAGCAGCCACTCTAGCATTTATTGTAAATCTGCATCCTCCATTTGCATTCTCTCTACTGACATCTGGCCCATTTCCACTGCAGCACCCTCGAGGCTAGCAGCAAGCTGCACTCCCCTCTCATACTTCTGCTGCTCTAGCTTGGCTTACTTCCTCCTTAAGCTGTTGCTGTTCTTCCTTCATTTTCACTATGAAAGCATCTAGCTGTCCATGCATCTTCAGTTATAATTCCCACTGTTGTTCCTCTGATGCCTCTTGAAATTGCTCATATCATCCTTTTTGTTCTTCATGTTGTGCCTCTAGTTGTTCCCTATGTGCCTTCAATTGTACACTTCGTGCCTGTAATAGTTCTTTGAGTTCTTTCTGTCCTTCTTTCTGTTCTTCATTCAGTACCTGTAGTTGAACACTTCGTGCTTCCAATAGCTTCATGATTGCAGCTAGTGACACTTCATCTTCCTGCCCAGCTCGGGATCTTGTCTGCACACCCCCTTGCTCCATGTCGAAGGTTAGACTCACTGCAGTCCTTAACCCCTAAAGTACTAATAGGATCAATCGATCCTTTTCCAGAATTTCACTTGATGCCTAATAGGTTCGATAGAAGAGCCTTTGTAAAAAAACTGAGGAAAATAGGCGTCGGCCCGATTGTGACGTATATCGATGCAAACCAATGAGAACTAAGTCCTCAGTAGGGAGGGGGGAGGATCCGGACCCCTCCCTATGGTGGGGGGGTGATTCCCCCACCGCCCTCTCTCCACCTACCTCTACCCCAAACCTTTTGTTCCCTCTCCCCCTCCCTCGCTTGTGCTTGGACTCACAGCTCCTCCTACCAACTCAATAAAGCTGATTTTTCCATGCCACACTCCCCTCACCATCCTCCCTCCACCTTCCTCCCTCATTCTCCCCCCTCCATTCCTTCATACTCCCTCCACCTCTTCATACTACTCCACCTCCAGGCACTTTCTTGCTGGGGCTACGTGGTAAACATTTGAGAATGATATATATATATATATATATATATATATATATATATATATATATATATATATTTTATGCGAGGAAGAAGGAACCAAAGGCCATGAGCCCGCAATAACAGTTCCCTCGAAGAGAAAAACAAAATACAATAGAGAGCCAAATTCAAGATCCGATCATTTTGAGATGCCTGGACACACTGCGTTTGAAAGACTGGAGATCATAGGCAGTAGGAAATACATTTTCTGGTGTTTAAAATAAAAATTTTTCATTCTGTAATACCAAAATTAATGTTGGTTCATTTTTTTTTCTCTCCCTAAATGCAAAGGTTGCCAATGTCAGTTTTTGACGATCTTTGACAGGCTATAGCTCACTAACCAGTTGGTTTAGAATGCTCTGGTTTGTGGCATAAGGTGTGTAAATTCAAGCTTTAAACCTTAAGCATAACACTTTTAACTTCTGTAAGAGTCGAAAAATTGGCTCTATATGCAGGTTTTCAGTGAAGTTCAGTCGATCGAATTACGTATCCTAGGGATTAATAATCCCACTCCTGACACCAGTGTTACGTCCCCACCCCACACTGCCACAGGCTCCAACAGCAGTAGTACAGTACAGGAAGGACGTTGCCCAGTGAGTTGTTCTTCCTATGGTCAGCCTTTAGGTGTACAGTACACAGGATCAGCTCAGGCGTCGTAACTAGACATTGGCTTCTAAAGTTCAGTGTCTTTATTTTCCAAGTTAACACTTATGCTATCCAACTTCACTTCACTATTCTCACAAGCACCGAAGCTATACAAACTTTACTAACCGCAGTTACACTTAATACTTGACAACACTACTGTCATACAGTAAGTACCGATGGTGTACAAACTTCAATAAACACTTCACTGTTTTCACAAGTACCGAAAATATACAAACTTTACTGCACTGACACTGCACTACACTCAAACTGAACTGAAAACTGACTGAACCTGTTCTAGTCTCTTATCCATCCTTATATAAGCTTGCACTGTTCGAGAATGACCTACTTCTCCACAGTTCTGGTGTATTCCAGAGAGAGAGCACAGTTACCAACTCGGACACAACCAAGACATGGAAGAGTTTTCCTACATTACATAACACTGCAAATTATTTACAATACAAACTTAATTTCAATTACATAATATAACAATCACATAAATAAAACATTAGTGAGAAAAAGAGCACAAAAATTAATGCATAACTTACAAAACAACTACGCTCACAAACAGCAGGTAAACTGGCAACTCTGACTCGTACCGAAACCAATGTAAATATCGGGAAGCAGCGAGAAGCCTCTCGAACACCCAACTGGCAAATCTCGCTTCGTAACACCAGCTTGGCCTTCAGGAACAGTTTTCCCCAGAGTGTTAAGTTTATACTGAATGGTCCTTCATTCTTTCCTCGTCCTTCTGCCTACGGGCGACTTTACACTCCCTCTTATGTCTTTCATTCATTTATTCTTTCCTCTTCCTTCTGCCTATGGGTGAATCTACACTGAGTGACAAGCCAAATGGTTTCCTGTACACCAGGAAACCATTTGCTACGCTGGGTGGTAACCATACAACCAAATTTTGGCGCCTGGTGGTTTAGTGGGTAATTACTGTGCTCCAATCGGATTGAGCCGGTGAAGGTTTATAACCAAGGGATGGTTGGGGTTTATTGCTCACGTAATGCCACTCAGGGATGAGTGAGGTTGGTCACTCTCATCTTAAATGTCAGGACCAACTGCCTAGCCCCGGGCTCCTACGCTCCTAACATTGGGGCAACGTCGGATTGGATGATGGATTGATGGATGGTAAATAAAGAACCTAAATAAAAAAAAAAAGGCAATGTGTGTGTGTGTGTGTGTGTGTGTTCTTACCTTACCTAATTGTATCTTTACAGGAATGAGTCAAGCTCGTACTGTCCCGTGTCTTAAACCATATTTTTCGTACATATCATTAAATTTGTGAATTGTTTTGTCACACACTATTTCATTCGGTAGTGCATTCCATTGATCAATTGCTCTGTTTGGGAAACTGAATTTCCTTACGTCTTTATCACCTCTCTTCTTATGTAGTTTTTTGCAGTGTCCTCTTGCTGATGCTTCTCCATATGTTAAGTAATCATTTATGTCTATTTTCTCCTTCCCTGATATGCACTTATATAGCATTATCATGTCACCTCTTTTCCTTCTCTCCTGTAGTGTTGGTAGATTCAGTTTATTTAGTCTTTCTTCGTAGGTTAGGTCCCTTAAGCTTGGTATCCATCTTGTAGCGGCCCTTTGAACTTTTTCAATCTTATCTATGTGCTTTTTGAGATGAGGACTCCAGAGTACTGATGCATATTCCAGGGTTGGTCTAATGAATGATGTTATTATCCTTCTTAGCATGTCTTCATTTATGTATGTGAATGCTATTCTCATATTTGCAAGCAGTGTATACATGTTCCGTACCTTCTCGCTGATGTGGTCAGCCGGAGATAGTCTGTTATTGATGATCACACCTAGGTCTTTCTCTCTTTCTGATGTGTATAGGGTTTTATTTCCTAACTTATAATCCCAATCAGGTCTTTTTCCACTTTTACCAAACTTGATTACATGACACTTGTCCACATTGAATTCCATTTGCCATGTACTACTCCATTCATGAAGTTTATTTAATTCTTCTTGTAGCTCTTTACAAGAGTCTGTGTTATTAATTCTCCTTTGTATTTTTGCATCATCTGCAAACATATTCAGATAGCTCTCATTTCCAGTGTTACTGTTTATATAATTTATATACACTAAAAACATGATTGGTGCCAGCACTGAGCCCTGTGGTACTCCACTAGTCACTTCTTTCCATGATGAGTAGTTTCCTCTTAGTACTGTTCTCATCTCTCTTTTTATGAGAAAGTCTTGCATCCAACAAAACAGTTTGCCTCGAATTCCTCCTTGATGGTACAGTTTCCATAAAAGTCTTTGGTGTGGTACTGTGTCAAAAGCTTTCTTGAAACCTAAATAGATACTGTCCACCCATCCTTCCCTCTCCTGTATTGTTTGTTACTCTGTCATAGTAGCTCAACAGATTAGTAACACATGATTTTCCTTTTCTGAGACCAAACTGTCTTTCTGTTATCATACTGTGTTCTTCTAGATGATATAACCAAGCTATTCTTATAAGCTTTTCTAATTCCTTGCTTACAACACTGGTCAGTGATACTGGTCAGTAGTTGAGTGGATTTTGTCTATTTCCTTTCTTGAATAAGGGGACAATATTTGCTTTTTTCCAAATATCAGGTAGTTTACCTTGACTCAAGGATTTCTTGAAAATTAAAAATAATGGTTTACTTAACTCCTTTGCACATTTTCGTAGTACCCAACATGAAATTTCATCAGGACCACTTGCTTTTCCTCTGTCTAATCTACTTAACTCCTCCTGTATTACTTTTTCTGCTATTTGTATATCTGGTAGTATGTGTGGACATGCATGTTCCACATAGTCCCTCTTAAAATTTTTTTCTTCTGTAAAAACTAATTGGAAATTCTTATTTAGTGCTTCACAAATATCTTTCTCTTGTGTATAAGTGATTCCCTAGACCGTAATTGTTTGTATTATATCGTTTACTTTGGCTTTGCTTCTGATATAGCTGTAAAACAGCTTTGGTTGATCACTACTTTTATTTATTATATCCTCCTCAAACTGTTTTTGGGCTTCCCTCCTTATTCTTGTATAATCGTTTCTCGCCTGTTTGTAATTATTATACGCCCTTTCACTATTATGTCTTCTGTATCTATTCCACAACAAATCTCTTCTTTCTTTTTATTTTTTACATTCTGTATTGAACCATTTCTGTATTTTCTTATCTGCTTTTTTGTGCTGTGGGATGTACTTCTGGACTCCTATTTCATAAAATTCACAGATTTTTTTTATATACAGCATTTAAATCTTGTCCTCTAAGCTCATTTCCTCAATCAACTTCTAAGAAATACTTCTTTAGGTCTTGATAATTTCCCTTTTTATAGTTTAGGCTCATTTTGTAACTGTCATTGCTGTTTACTATGTCATATGCTATCCTGAAGTTATAATTTAGTACTGCATGATCGCTTTTGCCGAGTGGAGGGTGATATATTAAACTGTCAATATCATTTTCTTGCCTAGTAAATATTAGATCTAGCACTGAAGGTACATCAAGTCCTCTTTTTCTGGTGGTTTCCCTCACATGTTGCGTTAGGAAGAACTCTTGTACGAGATCCAGGAGCTTTCGGTCCCAACAGCTTTCTTGGCTAATTATATCTAGAGTATTCCAATTTATATTTGTACTGAAATCCCCAGTTAGTATAATTCTTTCAGATTTCTCTTCCATTTTATGTAGTAATGATCTTAAACTCTGAATTGTACTCTGCCAGGTCCTCATATTCACCTCTTTCCCATGTGTTTGATCTGGGTGGCATGTACAAATTGGCTACAATTACTTTACCTTCAGATGTGTTGATCTCTACTGCAATCAGTTCTACTTGTGATGGTATATCTAGTTTTATTTCATTGACTTTTAGATTTTTCTTAGTTAATATTATAATTCCTCCTCCTTTTTTTAAATTTCTGTCTCTTCTCCATATATTGTATTCCTCTAAGTTTAGTATGTCATTGGATATTGTAATGCTAGGTGAAATTTGGCTCGACTTCTCGTTCCTATTTCACCTAACGTGGAGCGGGGTCCTCTTTCGAGACCGGAGCTAGTGCAATAAAGAGAGGCAGGACACAAAAACTCTAGGCAGCAACCTTTACACGTATATTACCACAGTCAGACACAGGACAAATCAGCAGATATTACAGCACAATATATAGCAATATAAAACCTTATCTAGGATATGTGTATCTCGCAGGATACTTGCTTCTCTGATAGTAATGACAACACAAACAGTCCTAGTGTATCCGGAGTGCAGTAATCATAGGCGCACGCGGGGGCGCGGGAGGGGAGTTGAGTCTCACTAGGAGGAGATAGGGGAGGTGCGGGGAGTGACTTGTGACGGCTAGGGGAAAGTTATGGTTATACTGGAGGGCGGCAGATATTAGCCGTGAAGTTTATATGGTTTCCACTAGCCAAAATACTTTGGTAATTGATTTTATTCTTGATTTACACTTACTCGGGATATTGGAGTGAGAGAGGGTGGTAAACAAGATTTATGTGTAGCGTGGGAGAGGGAGAGAATACCATTAATACTTCCTTTCACAATATTCCTTCACAATAATGGGGGTATGTCTTTATAGGGGAATCTCCCGGCAGCACAGGCTTATTAATTGTATAACAGGGATGTCACTCACACGTATAGTCAATCAGATCTTGTTCCACACTCTCGTCCTCTAACTTCTCACTGTGATCTGATTTACCCCGATATTCACTATATGAAATCACTGCACAATACTTACATTAGGGGAAATCACACTTAACCTAAATCACTCGTGCTACAATATCACACGTATTCATCAGGGGGATAGGCAGGAACATGTCGTTGGCGATCCTGCTGGGCTAGGGGCACCGCCAATGTGAGGCGTGCCGAGAGGACACGGGATAACTCGTAAGGGCGTCCTCTCGCGTCCTGGGCTTCCCGTGGCTTCCGGGCTTAGCTCGGGTGTGTGGCCCTCGGGACTGGGGCCGAATAGCTCTGGGAACCTCTGTGATAAGTCCCGGTGTCGTGGGGGCGTAGAGAGATCACGCCCGGGTGTCCTGGGGAGAACCGAGAGAGACTGTGGGCTGCGGTCTCCAGCGTCTAGGGGCGCCGACAGGGGAGGGCTGCGGCAGCGATTTCCACTGGGGTCCGTCAGGTGCTTCTGCTCTAGAGCCAGGCGTAGGGAACAGAGACCATGGGAGGCCTGTCTGGGTCACTCTGGGACAGGGAGCCTGGGCTCCGGTCTCCTGCCATTGGGACGTCTCTGTACTCACCTCTCTCTGCACACCCTCGGAGCGACCGTAGATCGTCTCACGAGGGAGGGAGCGACCATAGATCGTCTCTACCAGAGCACTTTTGGAGCGACCATAGATCGTCTCACGAGGATGGGAGCGACCATAGATCGTCTCTACCGGAGCACTTTCGGAGTGACCATAGATCGTCTCACGAGGATGGGAGCGACCATAGATCGTCTCACGAGGATGGGAGCGACCATAGATCGTCTCTACCGGAGCACTTTCGGAGCGACCATAGATCGTCTCACTAGGATGGGAGCAACCATAGATCGTCTCTACCAGAGCACTTTCGGAGTGACCATAGATCGTCTCACGAGGATGGGAGCGACCATAGATCGTCTCTACCGGAGCACTTTTGGGAGCGACCATAGATCATCTCACGAGGATGGGAGCGACCATAGATCGTCTCTACCGGAGCACTTTTGGGAGCGACCATAGATCGTCTCTACCGGAGCACTTTTGGGAGCGACCATAGATCGTCTCATGAGGATGGGAGCGACCATAGATCGTCTCTACCGGAGCACTTTCGGAGCGACCATAGATCTTCTCTACCGGAACACTTTGGGAGCGACCATAAATCGTCTCTACCGGAACACTTTGGGAATGACCATAGATCGTCTCTACCAAAGGGGCACCGTCTGGAGTATATTTTCTAACTCCACCCTTAGCTGGCTCAGCAATTCCACTCCGCGAAGGTAGTGTCCTTCTCCTACAGTGGCGGCGGCGTGGTGGCTGCATGACACAGGGGCGCACGGCCTGGGCTGACATGTGTCGCTGTTGCCCGGAGTAGTGGTGGCTGGTGGCGGCTACCCCGTGGGGTCTGTGTGGGTGTGTCGGCGCATCTGCGGGCATACTAAGCTGTTTTTGGCTTGCCCTGTCGTCAGGGGTACTATGGTATTCTTCGGGGGCACTGTTTTTCAAGCCACGCATTTTAGATATCCTTGGTGTTAATTTTGTTTCAGTTAGGCATATTATTTGTGGTTCATTTTCTCTGACATAATCATTCATCTCTAGTAATTTAGATACCATTCCATCCACACTTGAGTACATCAACTTTATCATCTTGTTTATATATTTGTCATGACATGGTTCTACTACCTTCCTCCTTTTTATTCCATCCTGTTTGTGTACCACTTTCGTACCTGCAATCCTATTACTTTGTAAAAAAATTTCTTCTTCTCCTCTTCTGATCTTCCCTCATTTTTTGTTTTTGCTTCCTTCCTTTTCTCTTTCAGTAATTCCAGTTCCTCTTGTGTTAGGCAACTTTTTATCCATACATTTTTGAACTTCTCTTTTTCCATAAGATTCTTTGCATTTTTTAGTATCTCTTCCACAGTGTTTACACTCTGGAAAGTCACCTTTAGAGGTCTTGTCTTGCTTTTCTCATATTTCCCTAACCTTTTGTGTTCCTCTATGTCTTTACTACAGATTTCCTCTGATACTTCTTTCAGTAAGCTCATTACATTTGCCATCTCCTTTTTGTCTCTTGTGATCTTGTTTTTTTATTTCTTCCTCTTCTATACGAGTGATTACTATAGATTTGTTTATATCTACTGAATCTCTGACTAACTTTGGATTGTTTTGGATTATTCTTTTCACTTCCTTTTTAATGCTTTTTTCCTCCACCCTTGTTTCTAAGTCTTTCTTTACTTTCACCATTTCAGTATACGTGGTTTCCACATCATTTTTGTAGCTTTGCACAGCTTCATTCACCTGTGTTATCTTCTCAATGTCACTGCTCTGGTCTGTAAGACTGCTTACTTGCCTAATTGTCTCTGTGTCATTTTTGAACTCTTCCATAACACTCTCGTGATTGACTACTGTACTTGCCATTTCACTCACTTTCTTCCTAAGCGTACTCAATTCCACTGTTAGTTCACTGATGGTTGTGTCTTTCTTATTGGCCTCCCTTCCTAGTTTTTCTATTTCTTCCCTTTGCAAGTGCATCTGCTTCTTCATTTCATCAATTTCATTTTTGAAAGCCATTTCTAGTTTGTTTACACGTTCAACCAGTCTATTGTGGGTCTCCACTTCAACCAGTTCTTGGTAGAAATCATCATTTTGCTTTTTACCTTTATCCCTTTTCTTTTCCAAATTTGCTTTACTAAAGTATGTATCCATTTTGCAATACTAAAAGTTCAGAGCATGTACTTACAATCCCTGTGTTGTTGTAGTCAAAACAAACCTCAGATGACTCAGTGTTTTCTTTCGTCTTGCTTCTCTTTCCTGTTTGAACAAGTCTTGTTTAAACTTATTTTTTTCCTTTTAATAATGAAAAATCATTTAGTCTAACCTGGTACAGAGCTTGACTCATACAATGATACTAATTTAGGTAATGCCACTGGCCGTGTTGGTTCGGTATGGAGCGCCGATGTCGCACGTCCACCTCGCTTGAATCCCTGTGTGTGTGTGTGTGTGTGTGTATAGACAAATATTTCCAACATGATTTTGCATAAGGCTTCATGTGCTATGTATGTATTTCTGCTGAAATTGTGCACTTTTTCTATAGCATCATGTTTCAATACTGTGTATGGAATTGTACGTATGATCTTTTTTGCCCCATGTGGGCTATGCATCAGTGTATCCCTTTGCTTTCATGTACCCTTCCTGCTTGGGCTTCAGCGACATCGTTCCCGTGTGTTGAGTCTTGTACTGAATGACAAGTAAAGAATCTAGGTGCAAAAAGGTGGTGTTTGTAAACCACAGAAGGGAAATTGGTAAACAGACAGGTAAGAATTACAGACAGATACGGACAGATGAAATAAAATGACAGAGGTAAACATAGGCGTTCTGGAAACAGGGGATGAAATGAGGGAAAAATTAAGATGTAAAATGAAGTGAGGGAGTGGTATCTGAAAAACAGAAAAGACTAAATATACCTAGAAACACGGCAGAGAGGGGAAAAAAATAAAGCAAAAATATGAAGGAACCAGGAAGAGAAGGAAAGGGATATATACGTGTGATGCGGTGCGACGAAATACCGAATCGGCGGCCATTTACGAAATCGTTACTTTTAAATGGAAAATATTATGATTTTTATGATCTTATAGATTCATACACACCGAACTGTTGGAAAGCCGGTCGAGATTTTGTGTTTCATTTACTCACTAAGTAAAAAAATAAGGATTTAGAGCGTCACTCTGCTAAAAGTAGCGGAAGTGTATCACCCACAACTCGGCGAGTCTCTTTGACAGACTTCTCTTTTGCATAAATATTGAATTGAAATGAAAATTAATGTATTTTGCGGGCATGTTTCAACACATTTAACAATATGTTGGTAATTATCCGTTATCCAATATTTTTTTTTTAGAACTTCCGGGGTGAGATGGACTATATTTAGTGCAGCAGTGCGATCCCTGGGCTATTTTTTGCTGTCTGGAATATATTGTGGCATTTAAGTAGATGATGTTCTTTGAACTATTTGGAGACTTTATTTAACTGAAACTGGGCTTAGAGCAGGTAAAGAGAGTACACTTAATGGTGGTTGTGAGACTGAGAGAAACTCAAAAGTTGCCCTTTGAAGTCTCCAAAGATGTCTCTCTCACTCTCTCTCTCTCTCTCTCTCTCTCTCTCTCTCTCTCTCTCTCTCTCTCTCTCAGAAAATATACTACATGTTGATGCATCCATCAATATTTGTTACATTTGATATGATCCTAAGTAAATCACACTCCAGTCATTGCTGCACTATTTTTCCTGGTGGCTATCTGTGGTAAAGGCAATTTCATTTCGACACTTACAACTTGCTGTCAGACATCTCGAGTCACAACTGACACGCATAGGAGGCCGGCACGATGATATATATATATATATATATATATATATATATATATATATATATATAAAATGCCGGGAATAGCGACTGAGGGCAACACGACCCCCCCGGGAAGAGCCTACAGAGGGGCAGACAGACCGCGACCCGACCCTGGGCAACAGGGACATAAGTCCACCGGGTTGCGCGCCCCTGTGACCCAGAACTCGCCCGCCACCACCATAGCAGGAAAAGGAGACTACCTTGCGGGCGAGCTGATCCTCGACAGGGTCAGGGTGGAGCTATTACTCTAGCTCCAGGCAGCATCCCTGCAACGGCCGGTAGCCGCACCCTTTTTGAGACGGCCTGCAGCCACTCACCCCTTCTTCAGCAGACGGCCAGTAGCCGCTCCTGCCTTCGTCAGGAGACAGCCGGTAGCCGCTCCGAAGGTGCCCTTGAGACAGCCAGTAGCCACTCACCACTCTTTCAGGAGATGGCCAGTAGCCGCTCCCACCTTCATCAGGAGACGGACAGTAGCCGCTCTGAAGGTGCCTTTGAGACGGCCAGTACCTGCTCACCCCTCTTTCAGGAGATGGCCAGTAGCTGCTCCCATCTTTGCCAGGAGACAGTCGGTAGCCGCTCTGAAGGTGCCCTTGAGACGGCCAGTAGCTGCTCACCCCTCCTTCAGGAGATGGCCAGTAGCCACTCCCGCCTTCGTCAGGGGACAGCTGGTAGCCGCTCTGAAGGTGCCCTTGAGATGGCCAGTAGCCGCTCACCCCTCCCTCAGGAGACGGCCAGTAGCCGCTCCTGCCTTCATCAGGAGATGGCCAGTAGCCGCTCTGAAGGTGCCTTTGAGATGGCCAGCAGCTGCTCATCCCTCCCTCAGGAGACAGTCGGTAGCCTCTACCGCAGCTGGTAGCTGCTCACCCCTCCTTCAGGAGACGACCAGTAGCTGCTCCTGCCTTCATCAGTAGACAGCTGGTAGCCACTCCAAAGGTGCCCCTCAACCGGCTGGTAGCTGCTCCGAAGGTGCCCCTGAGATGGCCGGTAGCTGCTCACCCCTCCAGGTGATGGTCGGAAGCCGTGCCCCTGAAAGGCCACAGCCAGCAGTCAGGCCCTACAGCAGGAGACGTTCAGAAGCCGCTCCCCCATCAGTTGCTGCCACATCCCCACGACGTGACATCCTCCAGTAGGAGGGTCCCAGTCCTGAGGACCTGTGGAGAGGCCCTGTGCTATCCCCAGGGTTGTACTCCGCTCAGCTGGCTCCAGAGGGACCCTTCCTGGCAGACTCCAACAACGACCGATGCTGCAGCTCACTCCTGACGGCATCCTCAATGGCAGGAGACCGCAGCCACCAGGCCCCCGAGGCCACCCCCAGGACCCTTGGGTGAGGCCTCTCCCCACCCCGATGCAGATGACCCTTGTTCTCCGTCACGCACCTAGGTGAGCGCTTCAGGAGATTGTTCGGCCCCTGCCCTGAGAGCTACACTCCCAGCCCTGACAGTGCGGGGCCCTTTGCCACCTACAGCCCTGGACGAGAGAGGACACCCCTACGAGTGATCCCGTGGACACTGGATACAGAGGCCACAGGCGGGACTCAGCCCCCACGAGGAGTCAGGCTGTGAGTTCTCCTGTCGCCCTCCACTAACCACGCTGCCGCCCCACCGACAGTGAGTGACAGTGAAGAGTGCAGTGACAGTGTAACAGTAACTTGCATATTGGGCAGTGTATTATCTGAGGGAACATAAGCCCAAGGCCTAGTAATGTGTGATAGTGATTTGGGCAGATAGTGAGAGTAAGAAGAAAGATCTAATATGAGTGCAGTAATTTCAGTGAACATCAGACTCGGCCTTCATAGTGTAATTCCTCTGCACCACAAGACCAGTGAAATAATTGCCCAGCCTAAACACAGTTTATATTTCCCTCCAAGTGACAGTGATATATCCCCCTGCCCCAAAATACTACCACCACTATTTATTGTGCCATTCACCCGCTGTCCTGAACTATTGTCTAAATAGTATCCTGTGTGATACCACTGCCTCCGATACTAGTACATGACTTATAATTACCCAGATTCCTGTTGTTGTGACATCTACCTGTTCCACATATAGGATTAGTCAGTACACGTTTAAGGTTGTTGCCTTGAGTTTTTGTGTCCTGCCTCTCTCTTATTTGTCGAAGCTCCAGTCTAGAAAGAGAACCCAGCTGCACACTAGGCGTTCAACGGAGAGGAAGCTGACCCATAAACACCTACCATAACACTGGTGGACAGTGGTGGTTCTTGACCAGGGCATACAAGAGAGGCATTCATGAAATACCGACAATATGGAAACCAAAACGCACGTGCAATTGCCTAAATTTGACTCAGAACAGTACAATGTCCACACGTATCTGGTGATTATTAAGCCATTGCTAGATATCGGGTTTGAGGACGACAAACAAAAAATAGTAGTAACACTCCCACTACTGCGCAAAGCGGCAGCAAATATCGCACCAAAAATCATCCCGGGGCTCTCATGGCAAAACTTCATGAAGCTTGTGATCCAAGCCATCACACCCTCACTAGGAAAAGTAGTGGCACTATCCCAGTTGGATGGATAGCTTGACATAAGGTGGTGATCTTGATGATACTTTAATCTAGGCCAGATGCCCGGTTACTGCCGCCAACCCGGAGGCGGATAATGAAACCCGGAAACAACACACCTTCAACACTCTCCTCAGAGTCCTCCCCAGCATGGTCAAGGAGCACTTCACGATCCACGACCCACCAGGAGACCTGGACAGGGACATCCAACTTATACGACGTCTTCTGACCTCCCGCCCTACCTCCAACAAATCAACGTGGTGAATAAGTTCCCCACCAACAAACCTGTACCACCAGTCAAGCCACGTCTGCCTATGCTGCACACCAGCCCCACCCCAACTCCCAGGGTGCACTCCACCTACAGATGCCCCAGCCAGAAGGGGAACCCTAACCTCATCCTGATTAATCCCTGGGAGTTCTCAGTGTGCAGCTCCAGGTGCCCACTCCACGACATCAGGGACCAACTTAAGGCTGCTAGATGCAAGCCAAGCACCCCAGGCCGACTTAAAGTGTCCTCCTTAGAAAATGAGGAGCCAGCTGATGAACCTGCACCCCCGGAGGAAGCCGAACCCGGGGAAATGGAACCAGAAAAGAAAGGTGGTCCATGACAGTTGGATTTTTAGGACCGACCCTGCATCTCTCCACGGTGGCGGGGGCCACTTCTCCCAAATATCGCCCCCCAGTCTACAACAAGATGAGGCTGAATGGGGTGAAAGCCAGACTTCTGGTCGACATGGGAGCGGCCAGATCCTGCCTGTACAGTCATTTTTACTCTCATCACAAGTCGACTTTTGGCCCGCCTTTCCCAACGTCAACTCATCTTGTGGACGCAGGGATGGCCCCCTGCCTATCCGTGGGGAAACTCGGGCCCTTCGTGTTGACACCCACCAATCGGCATCGACACAACACAATTTCATTATATTTGACTCTACCCGCCGCAACTATGATGGATACCTGGGACTGGACCTGTTACAGATATTAAAAACCACCATCGATTGCCACAATAGACAACTCCAGTTCCGGAAGTCTCCTGACCCTTCCCCCTCTCCAGCAGTGTGCACCTGCATACCCCGATCCCAGCCAAACCCCCTCCCTCTGCTCCCTCTCTCTCCCTCCCCTCCAACGTTCCCTGCCATCACCTCCTCCACAGTAACGATTCCCCCCCAACACGAAACCTGGTTGCCCCCCCAACACGAAACCTGGTTGCCCCTGAACAAGCCCACGGGTATGTCCATCCTGTTCTCCCCCCACCTGCCAACCGGGACCCTCTCGGCCTGCCTTTTGCCCCCCGTTTTTCTCCCCTCTCATGTCATGATAGTCTGTATTGCTAACCTTGCTCTCTGCCCCCTAACGCTACCCATAGGGCTCGTAATAGGAGAGATGGAAGAAACCAAGCCTTGCCCTCCCTCCCCAGATCACCCTCCCCCCTGCCCCCCATCCTCGACAATCTCTTCCCCCCACCAATCTGAAATGCTCCTCTGCCTTCTCCTGGACTTCCAGGACCTGTTTGCAGCAGGACCCACTGACATTGGACATACCACCTGCCTCACTCACGAGATTCACACGACAGGTCCGCCGATCCGCCAGCCATCCCGGCGAAAGAATCCCAAGCAATGGGAGGAAGAAGACTGCCAGGTTCAGGAAATGATCGAGGCCAGAGTTGCTTCCCGTTTCATCAGCCCCAGGTCCTCCCCCGTCGTGCTCGTTAAGAAGAAAGATGGCACCATGCAGTTCTGCGTCCATTATCGCTGGCTCAATGATGCCACCATCAAGGACGCCACCCCACTCCCCAGATAGATGACTCCCTTGACTCCTTATACGGCACCTCCTGGTTCTGCACCCTTGATCTCCAGTCATGGTACTTGCAGGTACCAGTGCAGCCAGAAGACAGAGGCAAAACCACTTTCTCTACCAGCAACAGAAAGCACTACGAGTTTAACGTCCTGCTCTTTGGCCTCTGTAATGCCCCTGCCACCTTCTTGCGATTGATGGAGTCTGTCCTCAGTGGTCACACCTGGGAGATCTATTTGGCCTACTTAGATGGCATTATTGTGTTCAGCAAGACTTGGGCCGACCACCTCCAGCACCTCTGAGAAGTCTTTTCCTGCATCCGACAAGCTGGCCGCAAACTACAGCCCTCTAAGTGCGTCCTAGCCGCCAGAACCGTCTCCTTCCTGGGGGACGTCATCTCTCAGGATGGTATCTCCCCCAACCCAGACAAGCTCTGTGCCATTGCAGACATCCCCCCTCCAAGAGACATCCACGGAGTCTGAGCCTTCCTCGGCCTGACCTCCTATTACCGACGCTTTGTGAAGGGATTCGCCCACATTGCCAAACCACTCCACGACCTTACCCGGAAGGGAGGACCTTTCCTCTTGACAGATGAGAGACAAGCTGCCTTCTAACAACGAAAGGACAAACTCATCTCCGCCCCGATCGTGGCTTTCCCCAACTACTCCCTTCCATTCTGTCTCCACACCAATGTCTCCCTGATAGCAATAGGCGCTGTGCTAGCCAAAGTCCAAGAGGGCTGCGAACACATCATTTCCTGTACCAGTCGCACCCTCAATCAGGCGGAGAAGAACTACACCGCCTCGAAGAGGGAATGCCTGGGCATTGTCTGGGCTTTGGACCACTTACGGGGGTACCTGTCGGGGACCCAAGTTACCATCATTACTGACCACCAATCCCTCTGACATCCACGACACCCAGCTCATCAGATGGCACGAAACACTGGAGGAGTTTAACTATGAAATCTCCTACTGCCCCGGAAAACTGCACAAACGCGGATGCTCTTTCCCAGCTTCCCATCAATGGCGTACAGCCTGACCCCGATCTCCTCCGACAGTGGCAGTATAAAGAATGACCCCCCTGGATCCTCAAGCATCTCTTCCAAAAACTACTATGCCAGGGCGACTACCTATTTACCCCATATGGGCACATCGTCTTTGCCCCCGACACTGCCCTCGATGCCCTCTGACACCTACACACCCACAATGGGATCCACCTGGGCGTGAAGAAACTCCAGCAGGCTTTCAATGACGTATATTGGACCCCCAACCCATCTACCCTGGCCAAGGATATTGTCCAATCCTGCCAGGTGTGCGCCATAGGGAAAGACATCACCACACTGCTGGCCCATCAGGCCACATCACCGCCCACAAGCCCTGGCAGTTACTATCTATCGATATAGTGGGACCCCTGCCGCCAAAATCAGGCTATTGGTATGTCATAACTTTTGTCAATATGGTACATACTCAAAATTCATTGTCGCCTGCCCAGCAAAGGAACATCACTCCATTGCAGTTGCTGACACAATGATCTGCCATGTTTTCCCATATTTTGGCATCCCGCAGGCTATCCACTCCTATAACGCCCCGGGGTTCACCAGTAAAATCTGGAAGGAGGTAGCTCAAATCTTTGGGTACCACATCTCCCACTCGTCTCCCTACTGGCCACAAGGCAACATCATTTGCGAATGAAGCCATCGCACCTTAATGAACCAGCTCCACACCGGGATTGCAGAAACAAAGAATGACAACTGGCCGCACACGTCAAGATTGTGCAGTGGGGCATAAACTCTTGCCCACACACAAGAGGACGGCATATCGCCAAACAAACGTGTATTTGGGGAAGCGTCTCTCCTCCTACCAATGCTGTAACACCTGCAACCTCCCACAACCTCCCCCACCTCTGACCCCCTTCACCACCTCAAAAGACGGCTTTCTCACCTGCATAGTAGCTTGGACATCCAACCTGACACTGCCTCCAACCCATACAAGTCGGGTGACCATCATGATAGCACAGCTCCCTACACCCTAGAAGCTTGCACCTCACTTCACAGGACCCTACACCATCACCAACGTCCCCAACTCCTACCAAGTGATGGTCGATTGTCATAACATGCCCCGCACACTCAGGAATCGCCATGTGCGCCCATTCTGTGCCCCTGTTCCCCCAAGCCCCAACCCACACCACCCTCCAAGCCCACCCTGCCTCCCCCTACCTCCTATGACTGCTACATATCCCCCTGCCTTCCCGCTCAGCCTCCCCCTCACTGTCCTTTACCGCCCCTCCCCATCCTCTACCACCCCTCCCCCCATCACGCTGCATCACACCTCACCTGAAGACTCACTGACGCCACAAATTCCCGACCTCTCCCCTACCCCTGCCCTGTCAGTCTCCCCATCCCCCACACCCGCCACCACGTGTCCTGCCCAAGCGCTGACCTCTCCTCCGCCCACCCAGTCTTCACCCCACCCACCACCCATCTCCACCCCCAGCCCCGTCACCACCCCTCACTCCCCACCTGCCTCCTCATCCCCTACACCCATCACCACATGTCACGATCACGGATCAACCTCTCCTCCATCCACCCACAGTTTACCACGCCCACCGCCCATTACCACTCCCATCTCTGCCACTGCACCACTGCTCCGACGCAAACTGCCCACCTC
The DNA here is from genome assembly GCF_032717465.1 of Coenobita brevimanus. Classification (NCBI taxonomy): domain Eukaryota; kingdom Metazoa; phylum Arthropoda; class Malacostraca; order Decapoda; family Coenobitidae; genus Coenobita; species Coenobita brevimanus. The sequence continues at coordinate 32,346,686 of NC_137051.1, read as the reverse complement.
CCCACTACCCTCAACTTCACCACATTGCCCACTCGCACCCAACTTGATACCCACACCCACCCTAAACACCACCATTAAATGACCTGGCTGGTTTCCCGCCCACCCGCCCGATATACCCCCACCCCTGCACCACCCACCTCACCGTAACACCACACTCCCCTGCCTAACACTAGTCCCAAATTCCAGCCAACACCACTCCTCAGAGACATCACGCCGCATTGCCCTGTCATAAAACTCCATGCTCCTTGGTGATCTCCAGCATTCAGCGCAACTATCTACAGGAGACAAGGCCTACCGACATGAGAATCTTACGAGCCACATGGGCGCTGCCCTTTGGGCACAACCATCGCGTCCGTGACCCCCTCCACCTCCTGCGACTCCTCCGCACCACCACCGACATGTCCACCCTTTTCATCACCTGCGACACCCAGATGGACGAAAATCCAGCCACCACAGCATGGAATGCCCTCTTTCAACATCTCCAACCCATGTACCACAACAACAACACCAAAGTCTATAACCTTTTACCTGACAACGGTGGTAAAATGCTGGGAATAGCGACCAGGGCAACACAACATCCCCTTGAGGAGCCTACGGAGGGGCAGACAGAGTGCGACCTGACCCCGGGTGACAGGGACATAAGTCCACCTGGGCCGCGTGCCCCTATGACCCGGAACTCGCCTGCCACCACCATAGCAAGAAAAGAAGACTATCTTGAGGGCAGGCTGACCCTCGACAGGATCGGGATGGAGCTATTACTCTAGCTCCAGGCAGCACCCCCGCAACGGTCGGTAGCCGTGCCCTGCTTGAGACGGCCTGCAGCTGCTCACCCCTTCTTCAGGAGATAGCCAGTAGCCACTCCTGCCTTCGTCAGGAGACAGCCAGTAGCTGCTCCGAAGGTGCCCTTGAGACGGCCAGTAGCCGCTCAACCCTCTTTCAGGAGACGGCCAGTAGCCATTCCCGCCTTCATCAGAAGAGAGCCGGTAGCCACTCTGAAGGTGCCCTTGAGACGGCCAGTAGCCACTGACCCCTCTTTCAGGAGACAGCCAGTAGCTGCTCCGAAGGTGCCCTTGTGATGACCGGTAGCTGCTCCCGCCTTTGTCATGAGACGGCTAGTAGCCACTCCCAAGGTGCCCCTGAGACGGCTGGTAGCCGCTCACCCCTCCTTCAGGAGACGGCTGGTAGCCACTCCTGCCTTCATCAGGAGACGGCTGGCAGCCGCTCCGAATGTGCCCCTGAGACGGCCAATAGCCGCTCACCCCTCCTTCAGGCGATGGCCAGAAGTCACGCCCCTAAAAGGCCACAGCCAGCAGCCAGGCCCTACAGTAGGAGACGGCCAGAATCGGCTCCCCCATCAAGTGCTGCCACACCCCCACAACGTGTCATCCTCCAGGAGGAGAGTCACAGTCTCGAGGACCTGTGGAGAAGCCCTGTGTTATCCCCAGGGTTGTACTCCACCCAGCTGGCTCCAGAGGGACCTTACCTGATAGACTCTGACGACGACTGATGCGGCAGCTCACTCCTGATGGTGTCCCCGACGGCAGGAGACCGCAGCCACCAGGCCCCCGAGGCCGCCCCCAGGACCCCCGGGCGAGGCCTCTCCCCACCCCGATGCAGATGACCCTCATCCTCCATCAGGCGCCTAAGTGAGCGCTTCAAGAGATTGTTCGGCCCCAGCCCTGAGGGCCGCACTCCCATTCCCAGCCCTGACAATGCAGGGCCCTTCACCGCCCACAGCCCCGGATGAGAAAGGACCCCCCTATGAGTGATCCCGTGGCCGCTGGATACAGAGGCCACAGGTGGGACTCAGCCCTCACCAGGAGTTGGGCTGTGAGTTCTCCCGCTGGCCCCCACTAACCACACCGCCGCTCCACTGACAGTGAGTGACAGTGAAGAGTGCAGTGAGTGTAATAGTGACTTGAATATCTTGCAGTATATTATCCGAGAGAACATAAGCCCAAGGCCTAGTAATGTATGACAGTTATGATTTGGGCAGAGAGTGACATAGTGAGGGTAAGAAGAAAGATCTAATAAGAGTGCAGTGATTTCAGTGAACATCAGACTCGGCCTTCATAGCGTAATTCCTCTGCACCACAAGACCAGTGAAATAAATGCCCAGCCTAAACACAATTTATATTTCCCTCCAAGTGACAGTGATATATTCCCTTGCCCCCAAATACTACCACCATTATTTATTGTGCCATTCACCCGCTGCTCTGGACTATTGTCTAAATAGTATCCTGTGCGATACTACTGCCCCCGATGTACATGACTTATAATTACCCGGATTCCTGTTGTTGTGACATCTACCTGTTCCACATATAGAATTAGTCAATACACGTGTAAGGTTCTTGCCTTGAGTTTTTGTGTCCTGCCTCTCTCTTATTTTTCTAAGCTCTAGTCTAGAAAGAAAACCCAACTGCACACTAGGCATTCAAGGGAGGGGAAGCTGACCCACAAACACCTAGCGTAACAATGTATGTATGTGAGAAATATTTTCCCCCAGAGCAGTTGCACTCTCTACTTTTTAAAATAGTTATCCCTGGTTAGAAGCAGAGGAAAACCTAAGATCGTTAATAACTTCAAGAAATTATTACAACCCAGAAATTACATTTTCTTTAATCATTCTTATTATTGATCAATTAAAAACCTGGTGATTATGGGTTAACGCTCGTGGACAACTATATTGTAAATACATGAAATTATTTAGGAATTTCCACTGACCTAAACTGCATCTGCGCGCTAGTTGACGTGTCTGAATATGAAAAGATCCTCATGTAAAAGCAGATGTGAATTTAACATAGTCATATAGGTAAAGGGAATATTTGGTTTGGTTTTAGTTTGATTAAAACTAAGATTAATTTGATAGATTCTAAAATGCAGCAGGACATCAAAACAGACTGCAACGAGCCACCAGAAGGAGCCCACGGAGGAGCATCGGGCAGAAACGGCATAAGTCCACCTGGGCTGTGCACCCCCTATGACATGGAACTCACCTGCCGTCACCATAGCAGGAATACAAGACGACCTGCCGGGTGAGCTGCCCACAGATCAGACCGGGGTGGAACTGTTTCCCCAGTTCCTAACAGCACCCCTGAGACGGCCGATAGCCGCTCATCCTCCTACAGGAGACAGCCGGAAGCCACTCTGGAGGAAACTAGGAGATGGCCTGAAGCCACTCCCGTCTTCGTCAGTAGACGGCCTGAAGCCGCTCGGAAGGTGCCCCTTGGAGAGACGGCTTGCAGCCGCTCACCCTCCTACAGGAGATGGCCTGAAGCTGCTCTGGAGGAAAAGAGGAGACGGCCTGAAGCCGCTCAGAAGGTGCCCCTCGGAGAGACTGCCTGCAGCCACTCACCCTCCTACAGGAGACGGCCTGAAGCCGCTCCAGAGGCCAATCAGGAGACGGCCGGTAGCCGCTCCCTCCTTCGTCAGGAGACAGCCGGAAGCATCTCTGAAGGTACCCCTGGAGAGTCGGCTTGTAGCCGCTCTACCCTCCTGCAGGAGGCGGCCAGTAGCTGCTCCGAAGGTGTTGAGACAGCCACGGCCAGTAGACGGGCCCTACCACCAGAGATAACCTGAAGCCACTCCTTTGTCAGGCACTGAGCCCGGTCCTCCTACCCACAACTTGGAGGGAGCCCCCAACCTGGAGGGGTATTGGAGAGGCCCTGTGATCACCACCGGGCTCCTCTCCCTACAGCCGGTGGAGATGCCCCTGATGAACCCCGATGCCGGCCAACGCTGCAGCTCTCTCCTGACCTGCGGGGACCGCAGTCTCCTGACCGCCCCTCAGACTCCTGGGCGGGACCTCCCTGCACCCAGACGCCAGAGAGCCTCATCCTCCATCAGGCGCCTGACTCAGAAGTTCAGGTGACTGTTCAGCCCCAGCCCAGAAGGCCAGACTCCCACCCCGAGCCCAGAAGCCTCGGGCCCCAACGCCCCCAGCAACCACGGATGAGAGAGGACGCTCCTACGCGCTGTCCCACACCCCTGGGACCTAGCCGCCCCTGGCGGATCCCAGCCCCATAAGTAGGGAGGCTGAGACTCTGCCGCCGCCCCTGCGCCTGGCTGTGACACTTCCAACCTGACATTGAGTGAAAGTGAACACATGCAGCATACAGACAGTGTAGAAGTGACAGTAAAGTGGACCAGTGGTTAGAGCATAGAAGAAAGTGCAATAGTAAGACAGTGAAGGGCGGGCCTACCATAGTGTACAGTGCCGCCATAAGACAGTGAAGATCATACATAGGCCCCTGAGTTGAAGTTCCAGTACCGCCAGCTCTACCTGGGTACATAGTAAAGTAATGTAAAAGTGATCTACGGGCCAAGGTACAGTGAACACTCTATGCAACAGTGATGGCACATCTCGATAAGGTCACACTTAGGCCCCATGTAAAATATTAACGTTACCCTGGGAAATCGAGACAACCACCACCACCGGCCTAGGAAATCTAAACTCCCCCTCCAACATAAGTGTCTAGCTCCAGTGTTGTTCCCCCTAACGAATCTGGTCCTGTACAGTATCCTGCGTGATACTATTATTCCATATCTGCAGCCCAAGGATTATAATTGTCCAAGTTGTTTGTATTTGTGACATCTCGTTCTTGTGTGAGATTTAGTAATACACATGTAAGGTGCTGCCTTGAGTTTTTGTGTCCTGCCTCTCTCTTATTTGCCTAAGCTCCAGTCTAGAAAAAGGGATTATTCCCGAGCTAGATCTCATCAGATCATATAGCCCTGCTAGGGTTACAGGAGAGCGCTACCCCTCCCAGCATGGCAGCCACCGGGCGGGGCGCGAACTTGCAACCTCACGATTACGAGCCCTACACCCTACCACCGAGCTACCGCGCTCCCCTCCAGTCTAAAAAGAGAACCCAGCTACTCACTAGGTGCTCTAGGGACGGGAGGTCGACTGTAAAACACCTAACATTACAGATTCACCCTGTATATATCATGATGTAATCTAACCGTGTTTCTATCTATCTATCTATAGCCCGACGCCCTAATCCCTCAAAGGGTGGCCGCAGACAAAACGCCTCCAAGTCGCTCTGTCACCCACCATTTGACTACCCTCCCCCCAATTCACCCCCCCCTCCCTCATATACCTCTCAACTCCATCCCTTCACCTCATCCTCGGTCTACCTCTCTCTCTCCCTCCCTCCACCTCACCTACATACACCCTCTTAGTCAGTCTTTCATTCTCCATTCTCTTCACAAGTCCAAACCACCTCACTGTATTTCTCCTAATCTTCTCAACCACATCCACATCCACCCCACAGCGTTCCTTCACTTCTTCATTCGTCAACCTGTCCCTGCACGTCACTCCACATGCTCCTCTCAAGTAACTCATTTCCACTGCTCTCATTCTTGACTTGTTCCCCTCTTGCAAGGTCCATGCCTCGCTTCCATATGTCAGGGTAGGGATCACAATACTATCATGCAGTGACTTCTTAACTTCCATACTCACCTCCCTATTTCTCATCACTGCTTTCAGTGTACCAACAACCTTCCTTCCATGCTGTACCCTTTCACGCACTTCATCCCCAAAGTTCCATCCTTACTCATCACACTACCCAAGTACTTGAATGCACTCACATTCTCCATATCCTCACCATCCAACCTCACTGCACACTCTGTGACTTCATTCCTCTCAAACACCATAACTTTACTTTTGTTTACATTAACTTCCAGATTCCACCTCCTACACACTGTCCCAAATTCATTCACCAAACCTTGCAACTCCCATTCATCTTCACTCAACAGTACTGTATCATCAGCAGACAGCAACACCGGAAGCTTCCAAATCTCACCCTCATTCATTAGAGCCACCCCCACATCCACTGCCCTACCCTGCACCTCCTTTACAACCCCATCCATGTATATGTTAAACAGCCATGGAGACATCACACAACCCTGTTTCAGTCCCACATTGAGATCAAAGAACTCACTCAGCTCACCATCCACTCGCACCGTAACCCTAGCTCCCTCGTACATACTCTTCACAGCACTCAACAATTTCCCATCCACTCCAAATATTCTTGAAACCTTCCACATACCCTGACAATCTACTCTGTCATATGTGTTCTCCAAGTCCATGAAGGCAGCATACACTTTCCCTTCTCTAGATACTTCTCCACTAAACATCTTAGAACAAATATCTGATCTACACACCCTTTTCCCTTCCTAAATCCCCCTTGTTCTTCTGCAACTAGCTCCTCTGTCATATGCCTAACCCTATCAATGAGTATTCTACCATATATTTTACCAGTCACACTAAGTAGGCAAATACCCCTATGGTTACCACATACTTCTCTCTCTCCTTTTCCTTTGTATAAAGGAACAATTATACCTGATTTCCAGTCCTCTGGAACCCTTCCCTCTTCCCAAGTCAATCTACACAACTTCCATATCCACTCCACAACAATCTCACCCCCATACCTAAGCATTTCACCACACACTCCATCAATTCCTGGGGCCTTTCCCAACTTAATATTCTTCATCGCTTCCATTACTTCCGCCCTACTGATCTCTTCCTCCCTCCTCTCATCTCTTCTTCTCCCGGCCATTCCCCAACCACTTATACTCGCACTGCTCTCACTCTCCCCATTCAACAAATCCTCAAAGTGCTCCTTCCATCTCCTCAGTTTCTCTCTCTTCTCCACCAACAATCTATTATTCCTATCTTTCACTCCCCTACTATTTCCCCTTTCACACTGCCTTACTTTCTTTACCTCCTTCCAAAACAATTTCTTACTCTCCCTCCATTTCACACCCAGATTCCTCCCAAACTCCTCATCCACTTTCTTTTTACTCTCCTTCACCAGTCTCTTAACCTCCCTTCTCCTGCTCACATATACCTCTCTCTTCTCTCTCTCATCTTCTCCCCTACCTCTACTCACTAACCATTCACTATATGCCTTCTTCTTTTGTTCCACAGCTCGTTTCATCTCATCATTCCACCATGCTGTCCCTTGCACACCCTTGCATCTCCTCCTCACTCCACAAACCGCCTCACACGCTGCGCCTATCTCTTCCGTGAATATCTTACATACGTCTTCCACCCCTTCCATCTGCTCTAGCTTATACCTTCCCAGTCTTTCTTCCACTATGCTCTTATACTCTGTCATTTTCTCACTATCTTGCAATTTCTCGACTCTTCTCACAGGAGTTGCTTCCTCCTGTCTTCCTCCGCGTCTCCTCAACCACTTTCTTTGCAGCTCTACCTTGGCCATCACTAAGTGATGGTCCAAGACTCCATTCCCCCACCCTCTCCACACTCTTGCATCCAACACTTGTCTTCTCATTCGCTTATCCACACACACGTAGTTTATCATTGCCTTTCGTTCAACAAGTTCACCATCCATCCTCCTCATTACTCTCCATGTATACCGGTGGATCATCTTATGCCGAAAGTAAGTGTTGGCTATTGCCAACCCCTTACAAGCACAGATGTCCACCAAAGCACTTCCATTCCCATCTACGTCAGCTGGCACACCCCACTGACCAACCACTCCATCCACTCGTACATTCCCAACTTTGCCATTCATGTCTCCAATCAACAGCACTCTCTTGCTCGTCTCAAACTTGTCCATACACGCTTCTACACGTGCACAAAACTCATCTTTCACTCTTGCCACTCGATCCTTTGTCGGGGCATACACACATACAATCGCCCACGCTTGTATACCTACTTTCTTCCTCACCCATACAATCTTTGCACCCACTGTTCCGTACTCTCTTATATTCTCCTTCCACTTCATGTCTCCATGGTTGTTCAATCTGTACATGGATGGGGTAATAAAAGAGGTACAAGGTTGGGTAGTGGATGTTGGAGTGGCCCTGTTGAGAGAGGATAGTGTCTGGAAACTCCCTGTACTGTTGTTTGCAGATGATACTGTGTTGTTGAGTGAAGACAAAGGGGAGCTGCAAGGCTGGGTGGATGAGTTTGGGAGAGTGTGTAAGAAACGGAATCTGAAGGTGAATGTAGGGAAGAGTAAAGTGATGGTCTTTGAGAGAGGTGAAGTCAGTGAATGTACAGTGAGGTTGGATGGTGAGGAATTGGGAAATGTGAGTACCGTACGTTTAAGTACTTCGGTAGTGTGATGAGTAAGGATGGAGGTTTGGAGGGTGAAGTGCTTGAAAGGGTACAGCAGGGAAGAAAGGTTGCTGGTTCTTTGAAAGCAGTGATAAGAAACAGGGAAGTGAGCATGGAAATGAAAAAGTTACTACATGACAGTATTGTGATACCAACTCTAACGTACGGAAGTGAGGCTTGGACGTTGTTGGAAGGACACAAGTCAAGAGTGAGAGCAGTGGAAATGAGTTGTTTAAAAGGAGCCTGTGGAGTCACATGGAGAGATAGGCTGACGAATGAGGATACAAAGGAACGTTGTGGTGTTGATGTGGATGTGATAGGGAGCGTTATGAGGAATACACTGAGGTGGTTTGGCCATGTGGAGAGGATGGAGGGTGAAAGACTGACGAAGAGAGTGTATGTGAGTGAGGTGGAGGGGGGAAGAGGGAGGGGGAGGCCGAGGATGAGATGGAGGGATGGGGTGGAGAGGTATATGAGAGAGTGGGGTGTGAGTTGGGAGCAGGGCAGTGAAATGGCGGGGGACAGGGCGACTTGGAGGCGATTTGTTTGTGGCCACCCCAAACGGGATTGAGGCGTCTGGCAATGGATGGATGGATGGATGGACTTCTTGCTTTTCATCAGACATACTTCCTCTCTTGCCCTCTCATCTTCATTGACTCCTGCACATATACCTAAACCATATTCCCATTCTCTCACCCTTTCACCTTTCCATTTAGTTTCAGTCAATCCACATATATCCACTTTTGCATCCTCAAGGACCTGAACAATCTCTCTCTCTTTCACTTCATCATTCACTCCTCTCACATTCCATGGTCCCACCCTAAGAATGTCCTTCGTCCGTTCCTTAGTCATCAACGTAAGGTCTGTCCGGGTCCGAGGCGCTTTGTTTGATTTTTTAGATAGTTCTTTTTACGGGGTGGAGCACTAACCCACCAACAACCCTTTTAGTCACCTTGTACGACAAGCAGGGATACTGGGGGAGTATTCTTGAAACCCCCCTACCCCCAGGGGGGGTAGGGGGTTACAATATTTAATATTGTAATTAATTAATAGTTAATTTAATATTGTAATTAATTAATAGTTGGCACCTCTACCATTCTATGAGGGAGATAGAGGCTTGCCTAGTTAGCCCACTCTGCTCCTACATGATGTTTAAGCACGTTTGTATATACGCACCTCAAGGACGCTTGACAGCTCAGGCCACAGTCTAAGTAATATACAGTCATCTCATGCTTGGTTCAAATTCTGGAGCATTCCACGCATAACGTCACGGGGTCCCGGAGCCGTCAGTTGGCTCCATGCAGCGGTGGGGAGTAGATGCGTCTCCCCTCAGTCCCTTCTCACTCGTGCAGGAAGTTCAGACGTGCGGCATTTGAAAACATGCCATTTTAAGTATGGAATAATTTCCGAAGCTGAAGAGGTCAAAATTAGATTCAAAAGTTTACCTTTATCAAAGAAAATTAAAGATTATAAAGTTTTATAAGACGATGGGTGACGTTTGAAGAATATTATCCAACCACTGTGTACACGTACGTCAGCATGTTGTGCTATAATACGTGTTTCCATTTACTTCAAATGTCACTCATCGTTTTATTAAACGTTATAATCAACTTTAATATTCTTTGGTAATGGTAAACATTTAAAGCTAACTTTGACCTCTTTAGCTTTGGAAATTTTATCATTCATTCATTGCCAGACACCATGTATCCCAAACGGGGTGGCCAAGGGCTTAGAGTTAATTGTTTTACAGGGAGGGGCACTAATCCTCCACCAACCCCATTTGACGTAGGGATGCCAACAGCATCTGGTGTTCCCTGGCGGTCACCCATCCAAGTACTAACCAGACCCAACGTTGCTGAAAATATTTAATATTTAGATACACAATATCAAGGTACACTATAAACCCATAGAGTACCATAATGAAATACAGAAGCATGAATATGTCTGTTTGTAAGGTACCCACCAAACATTTAGCATATGCTATATACCAAACCATGGTTACAACTCCCCCAACTCACCCTGAAATCAGATAAAATGAATTACTGGATACAACATCAGACTTTCCCCTCAATTATTTCATTATATCAAGAGTTTACTGTATTAATACATGGTTTGCTAAAACTGTCACAAAACCATTCAAGCCTTCTCAAGGTACTGTACTACAAAACCCTTTTCATTTCACCCCTTTGTCTTTCAACTGTCTCTCCTGCTACTGTACCTCTTTGTCCCTGAGGTTGAGGTCATTTGAAATTATTCCATATTTAAACTGGCTGCTTATATTGCAAGCAGTTTACAAATATAAATATGTGTTAAATAAGAAGAGCTGTAGAATTACCACGCTCCTCAGTGTTGCATAAACCAATGAGCAGCCTTCATTCAAACGTTTCTTGGCTCTAACCAGCAGAACTGAGTGAACAGGGTATACTTGTCACACTTGCGTTATCGCTTTACTTTTCGTTTTCTATCTGGAAGGCCGGGTGACGTCATCCTCATGACGTCATCAACCTGCGCGTGAGACGACTGTATATTACTTAGACTGTGGCCCAGGCAACAGACAGAAAAGCAGGCTCGTCGTCATCTGTTGTTCGACACTCCCTAGCTAAGTAACCTTTACGAATTGGCCAATTCAAGGGGGGATTAGCTAGGAGATAGAAGAGAATTAGTTAGGTGAGTTAAGGTGTAAGTTACGGTTCACCTAACCCTATGAGACTTGTTTGAATTTACTTAAGGACAATTTTAGGGACGAGTAAGGACCTACGAGTTGTTTACTTGAATATACTAGAAATGTCTTATATCTTCGTGCCCGACTGAGGATACCGATTTATACAAAGTCAAATATTTTTCACATTTTTGGTGCCCCCAGAGAGTGAGGAGAGCAGATGTGTGCCGGAGCACTGAATGTGTTTAAAGTTGCTTTTGTTGGACTTAACCTACTACCACGTTCGGTTGCAGTGGATGATGTGGAAATATGTACACCCACGCACCAAAGTTTCTGTACCCCCCTCGGTGGAGGGAAGCGGAAGTCAGGATTAGAGAGAGGGCAGGCAAACGGACAACCGTGAGTGGCAGTTTGGAACTGAGCTACGAGGCGAATTGTGAGAAACCTGACACTGGATTCGAAACATTTCGATGCTATTCACCTGCAAAGCATTACGCGTTCGTAACACACATAGCATATAACATAGACTACTACTATATGTTGCCATGGTGTCCTGTGAAACGGGTCCAGACACGACCCATCTGTTTCGGATCCTCATCACCAAGCCAGTTGTTTATAAGCTGCGACTAGTCATTATCACTGCAGTGGTAATTTTTGTGAATGTTATTCGTGGATTGTCTATAGCTATAATATAGAATGATTGTTAATTTAATGCTGAATCTCACAGTAGCTGTGCGGATGGTTATAAATGTTGCAGTTATTTTATGTGGAAGAATAAACCACATTGTGATGGGCAGCGGAGAGCTTTCACCAATAATTTACTATAACCAGATGGAATTAGATGCAAACAACACAAAATAGTATTGAGACAAAGAAGATACAGTTGTGGTATCCTGCTACGCCAAGTTATCCAGGCTGTAACTGTTTCTTCGTCTCATACTTGCATTATTTTCCTTCAGTCTCAGCCTCTTTTATTACTCTTTCTTCCCGGTATCCTCGTACTGCGAGGTGTCATATTCCTTATGGGGGTTCCAGTCGTCCGGTCCTATAACCCCTACATTATTCCTCACATCATCACTCCCACACAAACAACGTTAGCACAAGACTGCTGAATCTGTTACTACCAATATTGTCACTGCCAGTACTAATCCCCCTTTTCCCACTGTGTCTAATTCCCTCACAATACTACTACTGTTACTGGTCCACTATAAATCCGTATAATATCATTGTCCTTATGTCTGTGTATCTGCTAACCACATTGTTTCTGCCCCACCGTCGACAACTCGGCACTTCCCCTGCACCCAGTTGCACCCTCCTCTCTCCCATTCCTCCCCCACTCCGACACCACATTACCACTCACCTCATCCTTGGGCCACCAGGCCTGTTGTTCACCCTTTATCGGTGAATATACGTGGTATGCATTAATGATAATAATTATTATAATAACAACTACAACACAGATGTGCAGTGTTCCTAACAATACATATAAAAACTGCAGACCCAAACGTGCCTGTGTTACGTAGCACTGATATACAGACCGATCTAATCATTACCACTGGACCTCCGTTATAGCACTTCACCATGGTAATACAACCCATTGTAGTCCCTTGTGGGATCACTACAGCTGTTTGGGAAAAATAACTTAGTGCACGGCATGCGTACAACCCACTAAAATACACCTGTGACGTTTCACTGACATCCATCAAACAACCTAGGGGAAGTTAACGGACAAACAAATAAACGACTGGACATAAACAGAGGCCGAATGTCTTGCATCGGCATATGACGACCTGGCAAAACTGTTGCCACCTGCACTGCAGGTGTTATCATAATAATAATAATAATAATAGCAGCTAGCGTGTACTTAGTATCATCAATATTATAGTGCAGTTGTGACTCGTTTATCGTCTGGTATGGCACCTGGGGATCTCTCAGATGCAACTGAAAGTATGGAGAGTCCCAAATCGATTATTTAATCCTGAATTATAGGTCATGCATGCCAAATATATCATCCGTGCCACTGGTTTGCGTTACTCTCGACCATTGTACGCAAGATTTGGATCACAGTCCCGTTCACCTGCCTCACCAACCCGTTAGCAGAAGGGTGATACGACGTCGTGGTGATGCGCTTCATTTGTAGTGTGTCTGCGATTCCTCGCAGCTTGGCATTCACGAATTTTGTTCCCTGGTCCGTGACTAACTGTTGAGGGGTTCTGTGAACGCACACAACTCCCTCTACAAATACTCGAGCTACTGCCTCCTCCGTTTTTGTTTTCAGTGGCTCAGCAACAAGGCATCTGGTTAGTGTGTCCACTGCCATGGGGACATATTTGTGTCCTGCCTCGGACATATTTAATGGCCCTATAATATCCATATGGACACGGAACCACGGCGCCGGAACATCTGGGTACCTCATAAGTGGGGCCAGGGAGTCCCCCAACCTCTTAGAAGTAATGTACTGTGTGCAATGCTGACACAAATTAGTAATATCCTTGACCATTATGCAAATCTTTTGGCGCGCACAATAGTGACCTTGGTCCCACCATGTCCTGACAGTGGCAAATGATGGGCCAAATGTAAAGCTGCTGGCACACTTTGTTCAGGTACAACCAAGTGCATTACATCGTTATCCTCATACAAACGCGTTTCTTCTTTATATAACAGACCATCCTGGCAGAGACAAAACTGTTCAACTGGGATAGCCAGTCTGGGGGTCTGCGGGGCTTCTCCGCGAAGACTGTTTTAATGATCCCCAAACTAGATGTGCATCTTGCTGCTTCTGCAGTTCGTCAAGATTCCAGTTGACAGTATTAATGTTGGTCATACCCTTCACGACAACTATGACCTCTACTACATCATCATCTTATTATTCCTTATGAAGACGCGACAAGGCATCAGCTACTCGAGGTTGGTGTCCTGGTAAATAGGACACACCAATATCGTATTCAGCCACCTAGATCTGCCACCTAGCAAACCTTCCGGATGGCTCTTTGACACTGAACAGCCAGGTGAAGGGTCGGTGATCCGTCAGCACAATCACTTTGTATCCCAAGATTAAGCCATACACTATACTCAAGGCATCTTGTTCAATAGTGGAATAATTTATCTCTGCTTTGTTTAAAGCCGTACTAAAATATGACAGTGACCTAAGAAATCCATCATCTTTCTGCTGAAGTACTCCACCTATGGCTGTACCGCTTCCATCCTCCATCAAAGATAATGGCTTATCAAAGGAGGGAAATTTAAGAATTATATTATCTGTTAACTGACTCTTTAGAATTCTGAAAGCCTGAACTGTCTCTGCGTTCCACCTGGCGTTCCACTCGATCTTTTGTTTGGTGTTTTTAACATTTTTCTTCCCTCGAGTCAATTTTGTGAGTGGCAAAGCAATCTTAGAGAAACCACCTACGTATCTACGGTAATAATTAATTCTATAAAACACTGGAGCTCCTTTAGTGTCGTTGGAACTGCGATTTCCATTATGGCTTGGTTCTTATCTGGCTGAGATAGTAATCCCTCGGCGGATATGATGTGTCCTAGGTAAGACACTTCATCCTTGAAAAAACTGCACTTCTCCAACTTAAGAGTAAGTTGAGCTCCTTTAATCTGGAGAGAACTTCATCCAAATTTTGTACATATGAATCAAAATCCATACCATAGACGATTATGTCATCCAGGTAAATATGATTGATATGTCCTGTCAATCCTATTAAGGCCTCAGTAATAATACACTGGAACGCGGCAGGAGCGTCCTTTAAGCCAAATGGTAAGTTATTATGCTCCCAATGGCCATCTGGTGAGGAGAACGCAGTCAGCGGCCGTGATGATTCAACTACGGGTATTTGGTGGTAACCCCGCCTTCATTCTCTCCTAACTGTGAAAGGATATGAGTGATGTTTGGCAATGGAAAAGGGCCCGATACTATCTGCTTGTCAAGTAACAACAGACGAGGCAGATCCATAGTCCAGATCTTGGCCACTGGGACCAAGGGTGAACAATAGGGTGATCTAGAGGGTCGTATGATATTCTGTTCTCTCAATTCATTTAACTATTGCCTAAGAGCCTCATTATACTTAACTGGTATTTTGTAGGGACAATGTTTCACGACCGGTCCCGTGGCATAGAAGTGATGGAGGAAATAAGGTGTAGTATTCAGTGGTTCCTCAAGCAAAGAGAACACATGGTGTTTTCGCACAAGTCATTTGAAAGGATCATTCTCCTGAATGTCCGTTGAGAACAATTCATCTACCTTTGAGTGCAATTTCCTCTCATTCCTCTCCCTGTATTACACTAGCTACTTGGCCTTGCTCACTTTCCTGACTCTTGTCCCAATTCACTTCCTCAAAAGGTTTCACTGTGCCCACCTTATACTGGCCAGATATACTGAGCCGGTCTGGTGTGGCGTTAATGTACTCGTAGGCAACATAGACCTTAGACTTTCTTCCTGCCCCACTCGGAACAATATTTACAATCCCTGACCACATCATGGCGGCGAAAGTACAACCAGGACTTGGAGAGAACAAACCAATGGTCCATCCCGAAAGATCATTCTCTATCACGACTGTCTCACTTGTCATACATCATCCAGAGAAACTCTGAGTCGTCTGATAGGCTGGTTTCAATTACCGTCAAGGCAGAAATCTCATGTATACGAATATTCTCCTCTCCGGCCTGTAATTCTGCCTTCTCCCCATCAATCTCGATACGCAACAGATTTGGGATAATTCTTACATTCCGAGCAGAAATATAATCGGAACCTAGACTCACTGAAATAGTGTAAGGTAAAAAGTTCCTTACTACTATCAGCTCACTTCCGTAGGTGCGGCCTGCCAGCCCTGTAGGTAGGTCAACCACTCCTGCAACTTCAAGTTCATCACCACTTGCAGACACTAGCCTTCCGCCTACATACGGCCCAAACTCAGGTCTGTGTTCACACAGTGTTTCATAGGTTCATTGATTAATGAGTGATTGACATGCTTCTGTATACAAAAGAATGGGACAGCCCCTCAATTCAACACATGCGCCCATGACTACCACCAGTCAGATCCGTTTCATTTCCCGAAGCCGGTACAACTAATCGACTTTTTTTTTTTTTTTTTTCCCCTTTAGGCCGCGCTGAGCATTGCTCAGTATGATGAGTCGTACTCTTACAAGGATCACATCGCGGTCGCAGTCTTTGACATGGGTTGTTTACTTTTGCAAAACAACGTGCTGCCAAATGACCTGACCTTCCACAGTGGAAACAGCGCTATCGTTTCTTCTCTGCGATCGAGAGAGTGTTATATTGGCAATGCAAGATCAGCATAGAGGCGCGATGGGTGCGCGCTTGGTGACCTGCGTCACTGCATCTACTGCAACTTCCTAGGTCCAACGAATAAATTTCCCAGTACCTACTTTCTCACCTTTCGTGAAAATTTTAGTTTCAGTGGGACCTGGGTTACGTGTGCGACTACAGTACATCACGCTCCCATTCTTTCACCACGCTATCCTCAGAAAATGGGGAGTTACACTGCTCTGCCTATGTGATAACCTTGTCCATGAGCTTATCAGGATCTTTGTATTCGGCAGAATCTATTGTAGCCCTATACTGGCTAGAAGACATTTCCATGAACGTACCTATAGCTATGAAAGAAACACATTTTGTAAACTCAGGCTTGATGGTCGCAATCTGATCTGCTAAGTTTACTAGTCGCAACAAATAATCAGGGAGACGCTCACGAGGATTACGAAGCGAATACTTCACTGCTAGATGAGAAGGCAGGAGGGCTTGTTCAGGAGAGTATAGATTAAGGAGGGCAGACTTAAATTGGTCCCAGCTGCCATTTTCCTCATGAATAAATTTTTCAGCTCTATCATGGGTACCTCCTAATGTGTACTCTCTTGCTACATCAAACCGACCCTGCGTAGTCCACATAGATCCAGTGGTTTTGTTTTCTATTTCCTGCAGCCAAGTACTAATATTTGGTTCGAGAGTTATCCCTGGGTATTCAGGAAGTGTGCTGTGCTTACTGACACGGCGTTCCGCACACTAAGGTTGTAAAACACAAACTGACGTATGGAAGCGAGGCGTGGACCTTGCAAGAGGGGAACAAGTCAAGAGTGAGAGCAGTGGAAATGAGTTACTTGAGAGGAGCATGTGGAGTGACGTGGAGGGACAGGTTGACGAATGAAGAAGTGAAGGAACGTTGTGGGGTAGATGTGGATGTGGTTGAAAAGATTAGGAGAAATACACTGAGGTGGTTTGGACATGTGGAGAGAATGGAGAATGAAAGACTGACTAAGAGGGTGTATGTAGGTGAGGTGGAGGGAGGGAGAGGGAGAGGTAGACCGAGGATGAGGTGGAGGGATGGAGTTGAAAGGTATATGAGGGAGGGGGGGGTGAGTTGGGGGGAGGGGAGTCAAATGGTGGGTGACAGAGTGACTTGGAGGCGTTTTGTCTGCGGCCACCCTTTGCGGGATTAGGGCGTCGGGCTATAGATAGATAGATAGATAGTATTTACACTGCATAACAAACCTTACCTTCAACTTGTAGCGCTTGATAGTGATAGTCTTCTCTGTAAGAAGCAGCCTCGAAAGGCCCATTAGGTCTGTTGCTGTTTGTTTTCCTTTGTACATTTGTACGTTCATACGAATATGCCAAGGTATTTAATACGTAGAGTTCAACTCGATAAACAAGCATCACTAATATGCGATTCAGATGCTGTGCAGTTACTTAACTTAAAAATTCACTCACTGAGTATGTAATGATCACTTATACATTATACGACTTACACTTCAAGTTAATTATACTACTAACTTTACCCCACGACCAGGGACAAACGCGACTAGAGAAGTATTACTGAATTCTAAACAGAAGTCTTATTGGTGTTTTACGTCACGCTTACGGTATATGCTTATACATCTTGCCTTATACTCTCGCAAGATTCCCAACTTCAAACGCTTCTATTCACCAGAACCGCGATGCCCATGATCGTGTCTGTCTGTCTCCCCTGGCAAAATGGCTGTGCTTATATCCTATTAGGACAAGTTACTAGTTCTTACTGCCTGCATCACCCTTATGAGCGTGCTTATATACACTTGCAACGGGAAGTGCCATATCCTTAAGTCACTGACGCGAACACTAATCACTTCAACCCTACTCCATGAGTGTCCGCCCTAGGGGTACATAGTTAGTACGTTAACCCTCGCAGCTGGTAGTTCATCACTCAGGCACCTCAAGGCTCTCTCACTAACTTTATGCCCATTTTCTAAGCGTTCTATTCTCCCACTATTTCCTTATTCATTTCACCCCTCACAATGTTTCAGTTTCTTCCTCTTCAGTCCTCTCCAACCCTAGTCGTCTTGTAGCTTTCTCTGCCTGATCCCGTGCTGCTTGGTCCCAGGCTTCATGTGCCCGCGCTCTAACCTCTGGGCGATGCTTACGTTGGACAGTTTTATACGGTTCTTTCAGTAACCTACGTCGCTCCCTGTCCTTGGCCATCGTGCTATCTACTCCATTTCCTCGTTCTTTTTCACTCCTCCTTTCTCCACCATCCTCTTCTCCTCCCCTATTCCCACTCGGCCCGGGCCTCTGTCTGAAGGGGGCATGTGGGTCTGATGTGGTGATAACGTCACGAGCTACGGCATTAAAGGTGTTAATGAGGTCGGCAGCCACATCGCCTAATTGATGACTGTTTCCGGCCCGACACTGTAACCTCAAATGTTGTCTAGAATTGTCAGTGCACAGACTCCCTGTGGTCCAAGACTGTTTACATCCTAGAGTCAAGAGACGTTTCAGCCTTTCCTACTCTGCCAGTGCCAGAAGATGATCTCTTGTTAGTCAATGAAATCTTGTATAGGAAGACAGCCCTTACCGGTAGGGACACATCTAATAAAGAGGTATGTCAAATCGTTCCCACTGATTCAATACTTGCAGTACTCCACGTTATCCAAAACACAACTCATGTATCCCATCCGGGAAAAGATCGGTGTCTGAGACAAGCACGTCTTTCATTTTATTGGCCTACATTGAGTAAGGGCATCACTGTTCACTGAGATTCCTGAGTTCCCCGTAATCATCACAAAGGATCAACCGAATCACCTTCTTCACTTTTACAATATCCCGTTTCAACACGTCCATGGGAAATTGTTTCTGTTGTCCTTGAACTGCCTCTTACGGAGTCTGGCGCAGAGTATTTGTTTGTGGCAGTTGATCATTTCTCACGTTTCTCCGTTCTCAAAGCTTTCCAAGACAAGACTGCTAAGGGCGCGTCCACACGTGTGCTCAAACAAGTGTTGGCAACATGTAAGCAACACAGTAACGAACAAGCTGCAAACATGCTGGGAGCAGCAGCGTCCAGATCATGTTAGCAACATCATGATGAAGTCTCAGCTGCCTCGTATGGATGCACTTACCCCATCACCTCTACTGCCAGTGTCTGAAACTTCACATCTGTCCAAATGCTGCTGCAAACATGTTCCCGAACATGTTGCCAGCTGTGTTGCCAACATATGTTTGAGCACACGTGTGGAAGCGCCCTAAGAGTGTTGTACGTGCCTTCATTGATGATGTTATTTGTCCAGTTACTATGCCGTCAACCGTTATAATCGATAATGGTTCGGAGTTCAACAATAGTCTTATTGGTGAGATTTGTAAACAGTATAACATCAGTAAATATAATGTCATACCTAACCATCCGGCTCCAGTGGTCCCGTCGAAAGGCAAAATCGTAAGGTGTTGGAGTGACTGAGGTACTTGAGTTCTCAAAGTACCTGCTGGGATGAGTGGATACCCCAGGTTGCTGCTTCTATCAACAGGCCCATTAATAAATTCATTGGTGGCAGTCCATTTTTTGTCTTAGATGGATTCGATAAGTCTTTGCCCTATACTCTGCCACTATCAAAACCTAGTCCACTCTATAACTTGGATGATTATATGAAAGTGATAATGACACTCCCAGAAAACACACCAGTACAGTACATAAAGGCTAATCTGGCCGTGTCTAAACAGGATATGTTACATCGCCAGCATAATTCTGCCTCATCTATCAGTATTAACGTTTGGGAAGTAGTTTTTTGCTACACCAAACTACATGCATAGTACACTCTACACTTCCTTTTCTAAATTAAAAGAAAAATGGTGCATTTAGACCTTGCCTCAGAGTCCCCAGGGGGGGACCACAAATGCTCCCACCATCCGCCCCTTTCCCGGTGACGACTCTATGAGTTGCCTGGAACCACTGTCTGACTCACTTCTTCATTTCTGCAACATTTGTGGCCTTTACTCCAACTTTCTGTCTGTTGAACATCACCTCTCCTCTTCTAAACCTCATCTTCTCATTTTAACCGCGACTCAGCTGTCTGAGGCAACTGAAAGCAAACCCTGTTCTGTATCCTCCTACTTTATACTCATTTCAAAGCCAAAGGTGGCTCTTGTGTATATGTATGCAACGACTTATTTTACTCTCGTGTTCCTGAACTCGATTCTTCTGAATTCGCTACTCTCTGGCTTCAGCTTTGCTGTCATTCTCTAACTAAATATATCTGCGCTGTTTACTTATCCCCTAATTCTACTGACTATCAAAAATTCTTCGACTATCTTACTTCTATGATGGAACACATTCTATCCATTTCTCCTTTCTCTGAAATCTCCATTCTAGGAGATTTCAATGTTCACCACCACCTTTGGCTTTCCTATCCTTTCACTGATCCACCTGGTGAACAAGCCTACATCTTTTCTATCCTTAATGACCTAGAGCAGCTTGTACAGCACCCTACCCGTATCCCTGACCACCATGGAGAGAGCTCCAACATACTTAACCTCTTCCTTACAACTAATCCGCCTGCTTACACTGTTAATCTTTTCCCTCCATTGGGCTCTTCCGATTACAACCTTATTACCTTAACCTGTCCTATCACTCCGGTATAGCCTGTGGACCCTCCAAAGAAACTGCGAATGTGGCACTTTGGAGCTGCAGATTGGGAGGTCCTCAGGCAGTACTTCTTTGATTTTCCATGGAATGATTATTGCTTCCATGGCCGGGAGCCATCTGAGTGTGCCTTGCGCATTACAGATGTTATTCTCTTGGGCAGGGAAGCATACATTCCTTTCTCATATCCTTTGACTAATGCAAGAAGGCCTTGGTTTAATCACGCTTGTTCTAATGCTGTCTGCAACAAGGAGAGGGCCTATAAAAGATACCAGCACCAAGCCACCCTGAATCACATATTCTTTATGTTTCTGCCCTGAATCGTGCTAAGTCTGTTCTTTGCTCTACTAAAAATAATTTTATCTGCACTAAATGCTCTCAACTCTCCAACTCGAATTCTTCCCGCTTCTTCTGGCACCTTGCCGAAAACCTTCCTAACAACTTTACCTCATCATCCTTCTCTCCTCTTTTCTACTCTGATGGCTCTGTAGCTATTTCTTATATTCATGAAGCAGATCTCTTCGCTCAGACTTTCTCCTCCAATTCCTGCTTAGAATATTCTGGTGCTGTTCCTCCATCACTTCCCCTCTCTGACTTCCTCATGGCTGACATTAAAATTTCTTCAGCTGATGTATTTTCTGCCATCACTGGCCTCAGTACTAACAAGGCATATGGGCCTGATGGAGTCGCTCCTGTTGTTCTCAAGAACTGTGCTTACACCCTGCTTAGGTAAACTCTTTTGCCTTTGTCTTTCAATTTGTACCTTTCCTTCATGCTGGAAGTTTACTCTCATTCAGCCACTCCCAAAGAAGGGTGATCATTCCCAACCCTCTAACTATCGTCCAATTGTTTTAACATCCTGTGTTTCAAAAGTTTTTGGGTCTATTCTTAACAGAAAAATTTTAAAGCATCTTTCCTATCACAACCTTCTTTCTGATCGTCAGTATGGGTTCCGTCAGGGACTCTCGACTGGCGATCTTATCTAGTTTTCAGACTCCTGGTCATCCTTCTTTCGGGACTTTGGGGAAAGCTTTGCCATTGCACTTGATATCTCAAAGGGTTTCGATCGAGTCTGGTACAAATCTTTAATATCCAAACTGCCCTTTTACGGATTCTATCCTTCTATCTGTGCCTTCATCTCTAGCTTCCTTTCTGGTCATTCTATAGCCGCTGTTGTAGACGGCCATCGTTCTTCTCCTAGATCTATTAACAGTGGCGTTCCTCAGGGCTCTGTCCTATCACGAATTCTCTTCCTTTTATTCATCAATGATCTAAGCTGTACATCTAACACTATCCACTCGTATGCTGATGATTGCATCCTTCACCTTTCCATCCGGTTCCCACAATGTCCATCCCAGCAGTTACTTCAACAAACAAGGGATGAGCCTATGGCACTCCTAATGTCTGACCTGGCTGGTATCTCTGACTGGGGTAAAAATAATATGGTTGTTTTTAACGCATCTAAGGCTCAGATTTTACACCTATTAACCAGACAGAATCTTCCACAGGAGTAACCACTAAAATTTAATAATATTCAGCTCAATCCATCATCATCCTTGAAGATGTTTGGGGTTTCATTTACTTGGGACTTATCTTGGAAAGATTATATTACATCTCTTGTAAAACTGCTTCTAAGAGATTAGTTGTGCTATGCTGACTCCATACCTTCTTTACCCTTGCACAATTGTTGACTCTATACATGGGTTTTATCCGCTCCTGTTTAGAGTACAACTCTCATGTGTGGGGAGGCTTCCCAAATACAGCTCTTCTTTATAGGGTGGAGTCAAAGGCTTTTCGTCATTAACTCTCCTCCTCTTACTGGCTCCCTTCAACCTCTGTCTCTTTGCCACACTGTTGCATCTTTATCTCTTTACTATCTCTACTTCAATGGTGACTGCTCTTCTTAGCTGTCTGCTTGCATTCTTCCACCTCTACGACGGGGCACATAGCACCCGTCTAGCAGCAAACTCTCATCCCTTTTCTGTCCAACTCTCTAATGTAAGAGTTAACCGTTACTCCCAGTCTTTCATTTATGCAACAGGTCAGCTCTGGAATTGTCTTCCTCTGTCTGTATTTCCTGCTAGCTATGATCTCCAGTCTTTTAAACTTAGTGTGTCCAGGTATCTCGATATGATTGGATCTTGAATTTGGCTCTCTCTTGTATTTTGTTTTTCTCTTGGAAGGAACAGTTATTGGGGGCTCGTGGCCTTTGGTTCCTTCTTCCTAGCATAAAAAAAAGATGACCTTAAGGGAACTCACAGGTACTTCGAATGGGAGGAAATCAGGAAAATAATGTTCTTTCCCTCCCTTTTCTGTCATTGCTACCCCTTCATCACCTTCTACTCTACCTATTAATGAGTACAGACAAGTTCAGCTCATCAACTCGCCCCACTGTTTTTTGTGTCCGTTCCTCCACCTGTCAGGACCAAATGGCTGACCTGAACAATAATTTGAATTCCTTTTATAGGTAAGATGTTGGGGAGAGTTTGGACTGCCTTGCTGGCACTAGTTGTGTTCGGATCATCTCTGGGTGATGAGGATAGGGAATGGGTCCTCAGCCCAAGGGCATTGGTAAAGCCATGGGGGCAAGTAATGTTAATGGAGGACGTCATCCCAGCCTATTATGATCTTCAGAGTTTGATGACAGTCACAAGAACTTCCAAAATTTGCTAGTCAATTGTCCGCCATACTATCCTTACTTACTTCCTTAGTAAACAAAGATGTGAATGGATCTTTCTGGGTTCCACTGTATGAACCTCCTCACTGGAAACTTATTTGGATGGAGAGTAGTTTAAATGCCTCCCTGCGTCATAGTGGACCTGTTGGAAGATAACATTTTCGTGTAAAGTAAGGTTTCTTTGATTTCGGTGGCAAAGTCCTTGGTGGAGTGTTTGGCTAAGCAACATCTAGTGAATTGTCATCATATCATGAATAATTAGAAACATTTGCTTCAGCTTTGGATGCACAGGATAGGTTGCTAAATGTTTACTGTAAGTTATCAGGCAATACTGCCACGCATGTGAATGAAATGGGCACCTAACTGAACCAGTTTTCGGATGTCTTAGAGAAACTGAATGATAAGATTAATGTTGTCACAGAAATATTGATTATCAGCCTTCATATTGAATCATTTTCTCTGTCCCTCCAGTCATTAATGTTACATGTAGAGGATTTTATTCACTTGTTAGTAGATGCTGTCAGTGATCATGTTACCCTACATCTTGTCCCAGTGTCAGAGCTTCGTTTAGTTTTGGAACGGGCTCGCACTAATTTCATCTAAATCACATTTTTATTTCCTCAAATCTACAATTGTACTATTCTTAAGCTAGAAGTTACATTCCTTTCCATGACCATCATGGACCATATTCCTGTTCGCTCTGCAGTCACTCTTGATCTTTTCCAACTAATTCCCTTCCCTCTGCCTTTCAGTGCATCTCTTTACACTTCATCTGTATACTCTGAATTCTTTCTTCTATCTCACGACCATATGTCAGTGGCCTTTGACCAGTCAGATCTTTTATGTTCGTGTTCGTCCGTTGCTCAATCCCTTCGTCTTTATCTTGCGTTTCTCTTTAATATTCTTCCCATATATATATATATATATAATAGATATATATATATATATATATATATATATATATATATATATAAATTTTTATGCGAGGAAGAAGGAACCAAAGGCCATGAGCCCGCAGTAACAGTTCCCTCAAAGAGAAAAACAAAATACAATAGAGAGCCAAATTCAAGATCCGATCATTTTGAGATGCCTGGACACACTGCGTTTGAAAGACTGGAGATCATAGGCAGCAGGAAATACAGACAGAGGGAGACAGTTCCAGAGCTGACCTGTTGCATAAATGAAAGACTGGGAGTAACGGTTAACTCTTGCATTAGAGAGTTGGACAGAAAAGGGATGAGAGTTTGCTGCCAGACGGGTGCTACGCGCCCGTCGTAGAGGTGGAGGAATGCAAGCAGACAGTTCAGAGGAGCAGTGACCATTAAAGTAGCGATAGAAAAGAGATAAACATGCAACAGTGTGGCGAAGAGACAGAGGTTGAAGGGAGTCAGTAAGAGGAGGAGAGTTAATGAGACGAAAAGCCTTTGACTCCGCCCTATTGAGAAGGGCTGTATGTAGGGAGCCTCCCCACACATGAGAGTTGTACTCCACACAGGGGCGGATAAAACCCCAGTATAGAGTCAACAATTGTGCAGGGGTAAAGAAAGAGCGGAGTCGGCTTAGCACACCCAATCTCTTGGAAGCAGATTTTACAAGAGATGTAATATGATCTTTTCAAGATAAGTCCCGAGTAAATGAAACCCCAAGCATGTTCAAGGATGATGCAGGATTAAGCTGAATATTATTAAACATTAGTGGGTATACCTGTGGAAGATTTTGTCGGGTTGATAGGTGTAAGAACTGAGTCTTAGATGCATTAAAAACAACCATATTATTTTTACCCCAGTCAGAGATACGAGCCAAGTCAGACATTAGGTGTGCCATAGCCTAATCCCTTGTTTGTTGAAGCAACTGTTGAGATGGGCGTTGCGGGAACCGAATGGAAAGGTGAAGGGTGGAGTCATCAGCGTATGAGTGGATAGGGTTAGATGTACAGCTTAGAAGATCATTGTTGAATAAAAGGAAGAGAGTTGGTGATAGGACAGAGCCCTGAGGAACACCACTGTTGATAGATCTAGGAGAAGAACGATGGCCGTCTACAACAGCGGCTATAGAACGACCAGAAAGGAAGCTAGCGATGAAGGCTCAGATAGAAGGATAGAAACTGTAGGAGGGCAGTTTGGAAATTAAAGATTTATGCCAGACTCGATCGAAAGCCTTTGAGATGTCAAGTGCAATGGCAAAGCTTTCGCCAAAGTCCCGAAAGGAGGATGACCAGGAGTCTGAAAGGTAGGTGAGAAGATCGCCAGTGGAGCGTCCCTGACGGAACCCATGCTGACGATCGGAAAGAAGGTTGTGATAGGAAAGATGCCTTAAAATTTTTCTATTGAGAATTGACTCGAAAACTTTTGAAATACAGGACGTTAAAGTAATTGGACGATAGTTGGAGGGTTGGGAGTGGTCACCCTTCTTTGGGACTGGCTGAATGAGAGCAAACTTCCAGCAAGAAGGAAAGGTACAAGTTGACAGACAAAGGCAAAAGAGTTTGCCTAGGCAGGGTGTAAGCACAGAAGCACAGTTCTTGAGAACAACAGGAGGGACCCCATCAGGCCCATATGCCTTGTTAGCACTGAGGACAGTGATGGCAGAAAATACATCAACTGAAGACATTTTAATGTCAGCCATGAGGAAGTCAGAGGGGGGAAGTGATGGAGGAACAGGACCGGAATCGTCTAAGGTGGAATTGGAGGAGAAAGTCTGTGCAAAGAGATCTGCTTTATCAGTAGAAGAAATAGCTACAGAACCATCAGAGTAGAAAAGAGGAGGGAAGGATGATGAGGTAAAGTTGTTAGAAAGATTTTTGGCAAGGTGCCAGAAGGAGCGGGAAGAATTCGAGTTGGAGAGTTGAGAGCATTTAGTATGGATGAAATTATTTTTAGTAGAGCGAAGAACAGACTTAGCACGATTCCGGGCAGAAACGTAAAGATGATGTGATTCAGGGGTGGGTTGGCTCCGGTACCTTTTGTAGGCCCTCTCCTCGTTGCGGACAGCATTAGAACAAGCATGATTAAACCAAGGCTTTCTTGCGTTAGTCAAAGGATATGAGAAAGGAATGTATGCTTCCATGCCCGAGAGAATAACCTCCGTAATGCGCAAGGCACACTCAGATGGCTCCCGGCCATGGAAGCAATAATCATTCCAGGAAAATCAAAGAAGTACTGCCTGAGGGCCTCCCAGTCCGCGGCTTCAAAATGCCACAGACGACGTTTCCCTGAAGGGTCCACAGGCCATACCGGAGTGATAGGACAGGTTAAGGTAATAAGGTTGTGATCGGAGGAGCCCAACGGAGAGAAAAGATTAACAGAGTAAGCAGAAGGATTAGTTGTGAGGAAGAGGTCAAGTATGTTGGAGCTCTCTCCAAGGCAGTCAGGGATACGGGTAGTGTGCTGTACAAGCTGCTCTAGGTCATTAAGGATAGAAAAGATTTAGGCTTGTTCACCAGGTGGATCCGTGAAAGGAGAGGAGAGCCAAAGGTGGTGGTGAACATTGAAATCTCCTAGAATGGAGATTTCAGGGAAAGGAGAAATGGACAGAATGTGTTTCATCGTAGAAGTAAGATAGTCGAAGAATTTTTGATAGTCAGTAGAATTAGGGGATAAGTAAACAGGACAGATATATTTAGTCAGAGAATTACAGGAAAGCCGAAGCCAGAGTGTAGAGGATTCAGAAGAATCGAGTTCAGGAACATAAGAGCAAGATAAATCGTTGCGTATATATACACAACAGCCACCTTTGGCTTTGGAATGAGTATAGAGAAAGTAGGAGGATACAGAAAAGGGTTTGCTGTCAGTTGCCTCAGACAGCTGAGTCTCCTTTAGAAAAAGAAGGTGAGGCTTAGAGGAGGAGAGGTGGTGCTCAACAGAGCGAAAGTTAGAGGAAAGGCCGCGAATGTTGCAGAAATGAAGAAGAGAGTCAGACAGTGGTTCCAGGCACCTCAAGTCGTCATCGGGAGTGGGGCGGATGGTGGGGGCATTTATGGTCCCCCCCCCTGGGGACTCCGAGGCTGTGTTGTGGCGCCATGATTTTTTATTTTTGGAAAAGGAAGTGTAGTGTGTACTGTCCATGTAGTTTGGTGTATATAGTTAGAGAAATTTGTACTGGAGAGCATGCTGGCCTACTCTCTGCGTAACTGAGACACTGAAAATATTCAACAAAGGGGGATGGTCAGGAACTAGTCCTGAGGGCTGATGAAACGGGAGCTCCAGCACTCCCTGTCATCAGCTTTCCATCCACCTCGGGAGTACTGCCCTGCTCGACTGGTGCTACAGTCTCTCTCTCTCTCTCTCTCTCTCTCTCTCTCTCTCTCTCTCTCTCTCTCTCTCTCTCTCTCTCTCTCTCTCTCTCTTTCTATATATATATATATATATATATATATATATATATATATCCGGGACAAAACATGTCCTAGGGAACCACTGTACAAGTCCCTATTTGGGTTAATCATTGACCAGCAGGTGAGACAGCAGGTCTGTGCCCGCATTGTCACCGCCCTTGATATACCCGACAATGAGGCTGAATTGCTGCAGGTACAATGCCTACAAAGTAAATCTTGCATTAACAGTCTTAGTGGTAATGAGACTAGTAAGTGACATATGATCTGTTTCCAAAACGAACTGTGCTCCACACAAATAGTAATAATATTTCCTGATGCCATCTGCAACTGCCAAGAGCTCCTTTTGAACTGTACTGTACTTCCTCTTGGCGGGTCTTAGTTTGCGGCTATGTTACAGCACTGGGAAAATTCCACCTTCGGATTCATGCATTAGCACGGCACCCACTCTGTCTTGTGAAGCACTGGTGCACAGAATGAAAGGTTCACCAGAATCAGGTAACTGCAGGTAGGTTCCTTACACAGCATATTCTTGAGAGTGGCAAAAGACTTTGCCTGTGCTTCTCCCCATTCAATGGCATTTTGAGTATATTTTTTCAGTATCTCGAACAATGGCTGGGCAAAGATAGCAAAGTTAGGAATATAGTTTCTGTAGTCTATCTATCTATATACCTAGGCTGCTTCCCCCAAGGAAAGGGAGGTAGCCGAGACAGGGCGACACACTCCCCATTTACTCATCCATTCAAACACATTCATTCGCTTCTTAGCCCCAAAGGGGAGAAGGGACAGATCCTCACCGCACCACACCACATAAAGGTCAACTTCGCAGTGCAATCAGTGACCTCCGCAGCAGGGCGCGACAGCAGAGCTGGTTTACCCCTGCCACATCATAATTGACCCATCCCCTACCTGCACCTGACCTGACTAGCTGATCAGACCAAATGCGGGAGAATATCTCCTCAGAGCTGCGTCATCATTTATTCATTCACAATTTCTCTCCATATAGTTCTGTCACGCACAGCCACTTTTCATTGCTCAACAGACATCCCTCTCGCATCCAGCGCTCTCTTCACACTGTCCATCCATCCTATTCGTGGTCTCCCTCTCAGCCTTACACCTCTCACATCAGATCTAGTTATCTTTTTCACCAATCGCTCATTATCCATTCTCTCCATATGCCCAAACCATCACAACACCCTCTGCTCAACTTTACCAGCCATCTCCCAAACAACTCCAGTTCTCCTTTGCACTTCATCATTTTGCACTCGATCCATATGCGTCACTCCACACATACTCCTCAGACACCTCATCTTCATTACATTCAAACTTTTCCTCTCTGCTACACCCATATTCCATGTTTCAGCCCCATCTAACGCAGTCGGAACGACAACACCCTCATACAGCCTTCTCTTTACATCCATTCTAAGCGAACGACATCTAAACACTTTTTTCATTCCTCCCAGCACCTTACCTACTTCATTCATTCTAAACTTCACTTCTGCATCTATTCTTCCATCCACAGCAACATGTGACCCTAAATATTTAAAACACTCTACCTCCCCAAGCAACTCACCATTCAGATCTATATTCATCCCCCTACCATCTACCAACCTCGCACACTTCATCACTTTACTCTTATTCTCGTTTACTTTCAATTTCCTTCTTTCACACACCCTTCCAAACTCCACTACCAACTGTCTCAATCTCTCCTCTGAATCAGCCACCAGTGCAGTATCATCAGCAAACAGCAGCTGCTTCAGATTCCACTCTCCACCATCAACATTCACCAGAATCAGAACTCCACCTAAAACTCTTGCATTCACCTCCCTTACGACAATATCCATATATATATTAAACAACCAAGGCGACATCACACATCCCTGTCGCAACCCCACTCTCATGGGAAACCAATCACTTACAGCATTTCCCACTCTTACACACGCTCTACTATTTACATAAAAACTTTTCACCTCTTTTAGTAACCTACCATCAAGTCCATACAATCTTAAAAACCCCCGCTGACGTGGTGGCGGGGCTTGAAGCGTGGCTGGCAGTGCCACCTACTTTGTTGAAGGCATGCCTACCTTAGTAGGGTTCGGCATTTGTCAGTGTCGTGGACCAAGCACCCCCTACATCACTGGTGGAGGAGGCCTGCTGGTGATGTTAGTCTCTGCCCACTTGCCATCTAGGGCAGGACTGTTGCCTCCCCACGTGTTTGCCGTGCGTGGCGTCCCGTAATGCTGGGAGACGGGAGTCCTGGAGGTTGAGCGATGCTGCATGGTGCGCCCTGCAGCTAGCAATACACCTCTTTGGTCCCTTATTCTGGCTAGACGGGCGGCCTGGTTGGGCCCGACCAGGTCAATCGGCTGGTCATGCGTTGGCTAGGGTCAAGTGGGCATTGGGGGACCTGGTGGCTCCTATCGTCCTGGAGTAACCCTTGCCCAGGTCCCCCAGTGGTTACCTGCGTATACTCTCCCACTACCTCTGGGGTCACCAGTGGTGTTATCCCTGGCTTTTGACCTCCCCTTGTTGGGCTCCATGGTGGGTGGAGGGGTGGGGGAATGAAGTTTATGTTGTTACATGAATGGCTTTTCTAGCTAATAACAATACTCATGTTGAAGACGCAGCATCCGTCCCCAATCACTCATCCGATTCCACCTCACTAATTGCCACTCTGGAACCTTTCCAGGCCCCTGGCGGTTGCCCTCCTCTGCCCCAGCGTTCTGCTGGATCAGGGAGGCAGTCACGTCGGGTTGGTGGGGCTCTGTGGCTAGGCCTAAAAGAGTCTGAGCCTGAGACTTTGTAGAGTATATTGTTTTGAAATCTTCTGCTGGGCAGTCAGTCTTGGACATTGATATTTTTCATCTCCACCGAGCCATAGTGTCTGCATGTGGGAAGGAACCAAAAATCTCAACACAGGGGGATGGAAGCATCCTGGTTGAGATATCTTCCCCAGAAGAGAGCTCCCGCCTAATGGCTCTGACGTCCGTGTCTGGTTCTGATGTCTGCTGTATCCCACATGCTACATTTAACAGGTGTAAGGGAGTCATTTTTTCACGTGACCTACTCCGATATTCGGAGGCACGGCTGTTAGAGGAATTGCAATCATCTGGGGTGGTTAAAGTTGAGCGTCTTCAAAAGAAAATAGATGGGGTCCTGACCTCTACTCCTACCTTGTTCCTGACCTTTGATAGGTTAACTTTGCCTGCGTCAGTGAAACTCGCTTGGCTGTCCCTTCCAGTGAAGCTGTATGTGCCAACCCCAAAGCGATGTTTCCACTGTCAGGGTTATGGCCATGTTAACCGCTTTTGCCGCAGAGCACAGGCTGGCCTTCCTGGTGTATGTGTTTCCTGTGGCGGACCAAGCCATACCAATGACTGTCCAGGGTCCCTTAAATGCTATCATTGTGGGGGTCCTCATGCTGTGAATTCTAAAAACTGCCCTCGCTACTGCCTGGAAAAGGAGATTTTGTCTATTAGAACAACTGAGAGGGTTTCATTTCCTGAAGCTAAGAAGAGAGCCCAGACTCGCTTTTTCCAGCCGGGAGTTCTTATGCTGCTGTCCTTTCTGGAGTGTCGGTGCAGCGCCCTGTATCTCAGAGGAAGCCTCAACCCATTCCAGTGCCCTCTCCTTCGACTAGTGATTTACAGATTGATGTCCCCAAGGGTAGTACTGTTTGTGAGACTGAACCTCGCCCACCTTCTAAACTTGCAGTTTCTCCCCACATTTCCGTGGCTGACTCCTTGCACAATTCTGTTATGGTGGCAGATGTCCACACCGACCGAACTCTTTCTCCTGTCTTACC
Source organism: Coenobita brevimanus (assembly GCF_032717465.1). Taxonomy (NCBI): domain Eukaryota; kingdom Metazoa; phylum Arthropoda; class Malacostraca; order Decapoda; family Coenobitidae; genus Coenobita; species Coenobita brevimanus. The sequence continues at coordinate 32,315,215 of NC_137051.1, read as the reverse complement.
CAGTGTGACCGAGGCTCCATCTGTACCTAGCAAACGCCAACGTTGTTCGTCAGAGTCCCCTGAGACAGAGGACCGACCACCTAAGGTCTCTGTTGTCGACCCTTGTGTCGACCCCTCTCCTGTTCCCTCTGCCCCGCAGGCTGGGGAATTTAGCCAGGTGACAGCTGAAGCTGATGGTCCACATATGGTTCAGTCCCCACTTGGGAAAGTTGTTGGACAAATTGTTGGTGCTTCAGATCTAAAGCATAAGATGCCATCCTCAAATTATTCAAGTCCTGTGAACTCTACTCCCACGTCTGGGACTTCTGGTGGGGGCACTGCCCGACCCACACCTCCAAAGGCACCCCCCAAGCCACCTTCCAAACAAACTGGTATGCCCACTCCAAGAAGGAGTGTGGTAAAACATCCTTCCTCGTCCTCTCGTTTGCCTGCAGATGTTCGACAGAGGGTGCGGGTTTCTGGTGCTGGGCAGGCCCCTGCGAAGGGTCTTCATAAGCATCAATCCAAACCCTCTCACTTGTCAGGTGTACAGTCCCGCACTTAGTCATCATTCCTCCATTATGGGTTCTATCATCCAGTGGAACTGTCGGGGTTTACGTGCTAACTATGAGGAACTCTGTCATCTTGTTTCTCAATTTACTCCTCTGTGCATGTGCATCCAGGAGACCATGGTAGGTGATGCTGTTCCTTCTGGTCCTTCTGGCTACCATGCCTTTTATTCAGATCCTGTGCCGGGTCAAGGTCGTCATGGAGGTGCTGCTATCTTCCTTCGCGAGGGTATTCCATACAGTCATATGGACATCTCTACTCCCCTGCAGGCTGTCGCTGTCCGGATGTTTTTACATCGGCAGTATACAGTTTGCAGTCTTTATCTACCTCCCAGTGCTGTTGTTGAAAGGGCGGATCTGGAACGCCTTATTCGTGGCTTTCCTTCTCCCTTTTTGTTACTAGGAGATATGAATGGACACCATCCACTGTGGGGAAACAGTGAGGCCAACCCTCGGGGTGTCATGCTGGCCTCTTTAGTGGAAGATGAGGGGTTGGGCATTTTCAATGCTGATAAAATGACTTATTTCCATAGCCAGACTGGAACTTTTACTGCCATTGATTTATCTTTATGCTCAGCTGATGCAGTTTTAGATTTTACCTGGGATGTGTTGCCAGACCTATATGGCAGTGACCATTTTCCCTTACTTTTAACTGCTAGTGCAGGTGGACCTCAGCCACGTCTTCCTCGATGGCTTCTGGGTAAGGCTGACTGGCCACGTTTCAGGGAATTAAGTTCCACTTCCCTTTCTGTCAATGAGTTTGGCTGTCTTACTGAGGCAGTGTCATATATCACTGACTTGTTGCACTCAGCAGCCCTTTTAACTATTCCAAGAACTAAAGGTCGGTTTCCTAAACGTCCGGTTCCTTGGTGGAACTCTGAGTGCAGTTCCGCAGTGAGAGCTAAACGAGTCGCCTTCTCTCGACTTCGTCATCACCGTGGAGATCCTCAGTATTTGGTGGCGTATCAAAGGGCACGAGCTCATATGAGACGGGTTTTAAAGGAGGCCAGGCGATCATCCTGGAAGGGTTATGTTTCCTCCATCAATTCGAGGACTTCCATCACCCAGGTGTGGAACCGGGTAAGGAAAATTTCGTCTCCCGTTTTATCTGCAGCAGGTGGAACTGTGGCTGATCCTTTTGCTGTTGCAGAGATGCTTGCTGATCATTTTGCCAGTGTGTTACAGAAGGATGCGGATACGCCTTCAGCTTGCCACCGTCGGCGCCTAGAGTCTCGTGATCTCAGTTTTACCTCTGCTGGGGGAGAGCCTTACAATGTTCCATTTTCAATTTCTGAACTCCAGGCAGCTCTGTCGCAGTGCCATGACTCTTCTCCTGGTTATGATGATATTCCTTATGCCTTTTTAAGTCACCTATCTGATGAGTCCCTTATGTTTTTGCTTTCTCTGTTTAATAAGATTTGGTGTTCCAGGGAGTTTCCGGCTAGTTGGGGTGTTGCTGTGGTTATCCCATCCCCAAACCAGATAAGGACCACCTACAGGCAACGAATTATCAGCCTATTTCACTAACATCATGTATATGTAAAGTTCTGGAAAAGATGGTCAATGTTAGGCTTGTGTGGTTTTTGGAGAAAGGTGACTTCTTATCCCCTGCCCAGTTTGGTTTTTGAACAATGCGATCTACCTCTGACGCACTGCTGTCCTTGGAATCTTCTGTCTGTGAGGCTTTCTCCACTAACCAACACCAGGTGACGGTCTTCTTTGACCTGGAGAAGGCATATGACACTGCCTGGCGTCATGGTATTTTACTCTCTCTTCATGAGTTTGGTCTTCGTGGACGCTTGCCTATTTTTATTCAACAGTTTTTATCTAACCGAATTTTAAGGGTGCGAGTGGGAGGAGTGCTTTCTAATGCCCGAGCACTAGAAGATGGAGTACCACAGGGGAGTATCCTTAGTGTTACTCTGTTTGCTGTAGCCATTAACAGCATCATCAGTGTACTTCCTGATGGTGTACGAGGATCACTGTATGTCGATGACCTCTCGATTTCCTTCACTGCGTCTAGAATGTCTCTGATAGAGAGGAAGTTGCAGCTGGCTCTCAATAGAATTTCTGACTGGGCAGAAACACGCGGTTTCCATTTTTCTTCAGCAAAGACAGTGGTTATACATTTTTGTCGTCTTCGAGGGTTTCACCCAGACCCTAACTTGTATCTCTATGGTAGGAGAATATCCTGTGTGGAAGAGACACGGTTTCTGGGCCTTCTGTTTGATAGAAGATTAACCTGGGTTCCCCATATTCGTTCTGTTAAGGTGGCTTGTCTTAAAGCTTTGAGTCTTTTGAGGGTTTTAGCTCATACCTCTTGGGGTGCTTTTTTTTTTTTTTTTTTATGCGAGGAAGAAGGAACCAAAGGCCATGAGCCCGCAGTAACAGTTCCCTCCAATAGAAAAACAAAATACAATATAGAGCCAAATTCAAGATCCGATCATTTTGAGATGCCTGGACACACTGCATTTGAAAGACTGGAGATCATAGGCAACAGGAAATACAGACAGAGGGAGACAGTTCCAGAGTTGACCTGTTGCATAAATGAAAGACTGAGAGTAACGGTTAATTCTTGCATTAGAGAGTTGGACAGAAAAAGGATGAGAGTCTGCTGCCAGACGGGTGCTACGCGCCCGTCGTAGGGGTGGAGGGATGCAAGCAGCCAATTCAGAGGAGCAGTGACCATTAAAGTAGCGATAGAAAAGAGATAAAGATGCAACAGTGCGGCGAAGAGACAGAGGTTGAAGGGAGTCAGTAAGAGGAGGAGAGTTAATGAGACGAAAAGCCTTTGACTCCACCCTATTGAGAAGAGCCGTATGAGGGGAGCCTCCCCACACATGAGAGTTGTACTCCACACAGGGGCGGATAAAACCCCTGTATAGAGTCAACAATTGCGCAGGGGTAAAGAAAGAGCGGAGTCGGCTTAGCACACCCAATCTCTTGGAAGCAGATTTTACAAGAGATGTAATATGATCTTTCCAAGATAAGTCCCGAGTAAATGAAACCCCAAGCATGTTCAAGGATGATGTAGGATTAAGCTGAATATTATTAAACATTAGTGGGTATACCTGTGGAAGATTTTGTCGGGTTGAAAGGTGTAAGAACTGAGTCTTAGATGCATTAAAGACAACCATATTATTTTTACCCCAGTCAGAGATACGAGCCAAGTCAGACATTAGGTGTGCCATAGCCTCATCCCTTGTTTGTTGAAGTAACTGCTGAGATGGGCGTTGCGGGAAACGAATGGAAAGGTGAAGGGTGGCGTCATCAGCGTAAGAGTGGATAGGGTTAGATGTACAGCTTAGAAGATCATTGATGAATAAAAGGAAGAGAGTTGGTGAGAGGACAGAGCCCTGAGGAACACCACTGTTGATAGATCTAGGAGAAGAACGATGGCCGTCTATAACAGCGGCTATAGAACGACCAGAAAGGAAGCTAGCAATGAAGGCACAGATAGAAGGATAGAAACTGTAGGAGGGCAGTTTGGAAATTAAAGATTTATGCCAGACTCGATCGAAAGCCTTTGAGATGTCAAGTGCAATGGCAAAGCTTTCGCCAAAGTCCCGAAAGGAGGATGACCAGGAGTCTGAAAGGTAGGTGAGAAGATCGCCAGTGGAGCGTCCCTGACGGAACCCATACTGACGATCGGAAAGAAGGTTGTGATAGGAAAGATGCATTAAAATTTTTCTATTAAGAATTGACTCGAAAACTTTTGAAATACAGGACGTTAAAGCAATTGGACGATAGTTGGAGGGTTGGGAGTGGTCACCCTTCTTTGGGACTGGCTGAATGAGAGCAAACTTCCAGCAAGAAGGAAAGGTACAAGTTGACAGATAAAGACGAAAGAGTTTGCCTAGGCAGGGTGTAAGCACAGAAGCACAGTTCTTGAGAACAACAGGAGGGACCCCATCAGGCCCATATGCCTTGTTAGTACTGAGGCCAGTGATGGCAGAAAATACATCAACTGAAGAAATTTTAATGTCAGCCATGAGGAAGTCAGAGGGGGAAGTGATGGAGGAACAGCACCGGAATCGTCTAAGGTAGAATTGGAGGAGAAAGTCTGTGCGAAGAGATCTGCTTTATCAGTAGAAGAAATAGCTACAGAACCATCAGAGTAGAAAAGAGGAGGGAAGGATGATGAGGTAAAGTTGTTAGAAAGATTTTTGGCAAGATGCCAGAAGGAGCGGGAAGAATTCGAGTTGGAGAGTTGAGAGCATTTAGTATGGATGAAATTATTTTTAGTAGAGCGAAGAACAGACTTAGCACGATTCCGGGCAGAAACGTAAAGATGATGTGATTCAGGGGTGGGTTGGCTCCGGTACCTTTTGTAGGCCCTCTCCTTGTTGCGGACAGCATTAGAACAAGCGTGATTAAACCAAGGCTTTCTTGCATTAGTCAAAGGATATGAGAAAGGAATGTATGCTTCCATGCCCGAGAGAATAACCTCCGTAATGCGCAAGGCACACTCAGATGGCTCACGGCCATGGAAGCAATAATCATTCCAGGGAAAATCAAAGAAGTACTGCCTGAGGGCCTCCCAGTCTGCGGCTCCAAAATGCCACAGACGATGTTTCCCTGGAGGGTCCACAGGCCGTACCGGAGTGATAGGACAGGTTAAGGTAATAAGGTTGTGATCGGAGGAGCCCAACGGAGAGAAAAGATTAACAGAGTAAGCAGAAGGATTAGTTGTGAGGAAGAGGTCAAGTATGCTGGAGCTCTCTCCAAGGCAGTCAGGGATACAGGTAGGGTGCTGTACAAGCTGCTCTAGGTCATTAAGGATAGAAAAGATTTAGGCTTGTTCACCAGGTGGATCCGTGAAAGGAGAGGAGAGCCAAAGGTGGTGGTGAACATTGAAATCTCCAAGAATGGAGATTTCAGAGAAAGGAGAAATGGATAGAATGTGTTCCATCGTAGAAGTAAGATAGTCGAAAAATTTTTGATAGTCAGTAGAATTAGGGGATAAGTAAACAGCACAGATATATTTAGTCAGAGAATGACAGGAAAGCCGAAGCCAGAGTGTGGAGAATTCAGAAGAATCAAGTTCAGGAACACGAGAGCAAGATAAGTCGTTGCGTATATATACACAACAGCCACCTTTGACTTTGAAATGAGTATAGAGAAAGTAGGAGGATACAGAAAAGGGTTTGCTGTCAGTTGCCTCAGACAGCTGAGTCTCCGTTAGAAAAAGAAGGTGAGGTTTAGAGGAGGAGAGGTGGTGCTCAACAGAGCGAAAGTTAGAGGAAAGGCCGCGAATGTTGCAGAAATGAAGAAGAAGAGAGTCAGACAGTGGTTCCAGGCATCTTGAGTCGTCACCGGGAGAGGGGCAGATGGTGGGGGCATTTATGGTCCCCCCCCCTGGGGACTCCGAGGCTTGGTAAAACGACGCCATTTTGGGTAAATATTGAATAGGAAGTGTAGTGTGTACTGTGCATGTAGTTTGGTGAAGATAGTTAGAGAAATTTGTACTGGAGAGCATGCTGGCCTACTCTCTGTGTAACTGAGACACTGAAAAAGTTCAGCAGAGGTGGATGGTCAGGAACTAGTCCTGAGGGCTGATGAAACGGGAGCTCCAGCACTCCCTGTCATCAGCTTTCCATCCACCTCGGGAGTACTGCCCTGCTCGACTGGTGCTACAGTCTACTCCACCGTCAGACCCTCCTCCTCTTGTATAGGTCTCTTATTCTTCCTAAACTTGAATATGGGTGTGAGGTCTACTCCTCTGCAACAGATGCCCGCCTCCGGTTGTTAAATTCTGTGCATCATGCTGGTGTACGTCTGGCAACCGGGGCATTCAGATCATCCCCAATTCCAAGTTTGTTGGTAGATGCTGGTGTACTCCCCTTGGACTTGCGACGTCAGTTGCTAATGATGAGGTGTTGGTATTGTCTTCACCGCATTCCAGACTCAATTTCATGTGCCATTGTCTCCCAGGATTCCCGATCTTCTGTTTTTGAGACCCGTCCTAATTTCCCAAAGCCATTTGGTTACAGGGTCCAGTCTGTTATGCTAGCCCTCTCTGTCCCAAGACTGGCAATTTGTCCACATCGGATCCCAAGGGTGGGTTCTTGGCTACTCCCTCACGTGACATTCTGTAGGTCCGTTGATGGAAAAAAGGGCTCACTTCCCTCTCAGGTGTCCCTCTCTCTCTTTTAGAACATGCCTCCATTCATGAGGGTTCTGTCCCCGTCTACACTGACGGGTCTAAGACTGATACTGGAGTAGGATTTGGTGTTGTCTTCCCTTCATTTAGTAGGGGTGGTAGCCTTCCTGGCAATACTTCAGTGTATACGGCAGAACTGACTGCAATTTTATATGCTGTTAAAATCATTTTTACTCTCCCCCAATCCGTTTTTGTGAGTTTTAGTGACTCGCGTAGTGCTTTGTCTGCACTGGAGTCTCTTAATGCATCCCATCCATTGGTTTTATCAATTTTAGAATGGCTTTTTCTTCTTGGCCGTCGTGGCCGCCGTGTAGACTTCTGTTGGGTTCCTGCACATGTTGGTGTGGTGGGCAATGAGAGGGCAGATATTTTAGCTAAAGCTGCATCTTCTCAACAGCCCCCAACCGACTACCCACTTCCTGTTTCTGATGTAACACCTTACTTGCGGTTCGCAATTCGTTCGTGTTGGCAGAGACACTGGGATGGTGTTTCTCATAATAAACTAAAAGAAATTTTTCAGAGAGTGGTTGTGCCAAGGGTTCTTCCCTCTATGTCTCGGCGACTGGAGGTGGCTCTTGCTAGGCTTCGCATTGGGCATTCTCGGCTGACACATGGGTTCCTCATGTGTGGTGAGACTCAACCATACTGTGATGACTGCCTTGTTCCCCTTACTGTTCGTCACTTGCTGGTCGAGTGTCCGAGTCTGGGGGACCTGCGTCAGAGGTTCCTTCATAGGCATGGGGTGGCAGATGGTGCCTACTGTTTGTCCTCGATGCTTGGTGAGGCCTTTAATGATTTTACTGATGTTTTTAGTTTTCTTCAGGAGGCGGGCCTCCTTCCACTTTTATAAATAATTGTTATTTTATAAACTATTCTTTTATTATTCTTAGTGTTTTATTCCTGCTAACAGATATTGACTTTATTTTGAATAGCCACTTTTTATTTTGCTGTGTCTTTTACTTTGTCATCCGGCGGCATATGACCTTGGCAGTTGCGCCGCCAGATTTTAATTATTTTCGATCAATCAATCAATCAATCTTAAAACAGTCCACAAAGTCTCCCTATCAATTCTATCATACGCTTGCTCTAAATCCATGAATGCCCAAAACACATCCTTGCCTTTCGCTAAATACTTTTCACACACTTGTCTCACAGCAAACACCTGATCCACTCATCCCCTCCCTCTCCTAAAGCCACACTGCTCATCACCAATCACTCCCTCTGCACCCTCTCTAACTCTCATAATTAACACTCTGCCATACACCTTACCTACAACACTCAACAGACTTATACCCCTAAAGCTAGTACATTCATACTTATCACCCTTGCCTTTATACAACGGGACCACACAAGCACTTGCCCAGTCAACTGGCACCATATCTTTCACAAAGCACACATTCAACAATCTTACTAACCAGTCAACAATAGTCACTCCACCACCCTTCAGACATTCCACAGCACACCCATCCATACCTGCAGCTTTCCCTGTTTTCATCTCCTTTACTGCCTTCTCCACTTCCTCCTTCGTGATCAAAGAATCATTCAACTCTCCCAACACATTTATTCACTGCACCCTTCCATCCGCCACAATCTCAGTCACCCTTTCCTCCTCTACATTTAACAATCTTTCAAAATACTCTGTCCATCTCTTCCTTACTGCATCTATTTCAGTTAACATCCTTCCATCCTCTGCTTTTACTCGCTCTTCCTTCTCAGACTCTCCCTTTCGCAACCTTTTAACCTCCTTCCAGTACATTTTCTTATTCTGTTGGAAATTCTCGGTCAGCCGCCTACCCCACGTCTCATCTGCTGCCACTTTAGCATCACGCGCAGCCCTTCTCGCCCTATTCCTCTTTTCCTTATACCTCTCATATGACATCTCATCCTTCCTCTGCAACCACACTTCATATGCACGTCTCTTCTCAGCCACAGCCATACTTACTTCGTTGCATCACCATTCACTTCCTTTTCTTACACCACCTCCCACACGTCTCACACCACACACCTCTTCTGCATGCTCCACCACAGCACTCTTAAACAACTGCCATTCTTCTTCCACACTGCCATTTTCCTGATCTTTCACTGCGTTCCACTCATCTTTCAATTTCTCCTGATACTTTATCATTTTCTCTCTTTTATCCAACTCACTCACTTTCAAAACCTCCCTGCCACACCTTATCCTCCTGGCTTTTACCCGTCTCTTACCTACGCTTAACTTTCTTAGTACCCTGCCAAAATGAGGAATGCCCTAAGGTGTTTCTTGTTCACCGGCCTTGGGGTTTCCTTAACCTTCCTGATCTTGTCGCCCTGACAACTGCAGCGATTATTTTCGATTACGTGTCCCAGATATTCCACCTTGCTGTGTGTAGCTGTACACTTGCTGGGCTTGACAGTCATGCTGAAACTCTGGGGTAAACTGAAAACGACTTCCAAGGGTCTGAGGTGTTCCCCTATTGGGCCGAGTGAATGAGAACGTCGCCAACGAACATTTCTACTCCTGTAATACCATGGAACACTTGTCTCATGGCTCGATTGAATACTGCCGGAGAGTTGGTAAGGCCAAATGGAAAGACTTTACAATCCTCTAGGAGTAGCAAAAACAGTGAACTGACGACAGGGTGAAGGGGTATTTGGAAGGATCCCTTAGCCAAGTTTAGTGAAGCATCATGACCCTGTCAGTTTACAGGAAATGGCAATATGGTCACTCAATGGTTCTGCATCACTCTTAGTGGCTGCATTAAGCCTTCTATAGTCACCACAAATCCTGACTCAGCCATCTATCTTACGAGTTACTACCGTTGGACTGTAGTGAGGAGATGAAGACTTTTCATGAATGCCTGCAGCCTCCATGTCAGCAATTTCCTTATCTACTGCGTCCAATAGTCGCATGGCAATCGGATATGGCCTGACTTTTATGGGAGTATTGCTAGTCAGCTCAATCCTGTGACATTAACCCTTTGTAAGTTTAGGTTGGTCAAAGAAGACATCAGCATAACGACAAAGCAGGGATCTTATGGCATTCTGGTCACCCATTGCCAAGCTAGTATTCACCAGAACGTCCAGGATAGCCTCTTCCTGACGGGACTGACCAGTAAAGGGCTCATCATCCTGGTCATCAGCTGGGATCACCGCAGCTGCCCCAGTTTCTTCAGGAGGCTGGTCACTGTAAATGACCACTCTTACACCAGTCTCTTCAGGGTTGGACTCATGATAGGCCTTCAACATGTTAATGTGGAATCTTTTACGAAGCTTCTTCATCTGAATTACGTAGGTGAGGTCTAAAAACGCGCTCTGCTGCATCATGGGGGAGGTGTGGCTCAGTCGGTAGAGAGGTGGCCTGCAGTCCTACCGGACCCAGGTTCGAATCCCTCCTGGGGCAGGGAACAGTTTAAGGATTTGAATTTCGTTAAATCAACCTTTACTGATCTACCAGAAGACGCGCCGACATATGGTAAAACTACCCCCACTAATACCAATAAGCCAGTCATGTATGAGACAGCCCTCCATGTATTCAGTATGGACGGTGGGTGTTAGTGCCGAAGTGGTGACATGTAGAGATGTAAGGTATGTAGGAGGACTACTGGGTCTTGATAGCAGGCTGTGAAGCCTATGCCCAGAGTCGGATATGTAAAAAAAATATATATATATGGACCATTCCACCATGCCAACAACTTGTTCTGGGCAGTAGAGAGTAACACTATGCATCTGTCACCTGGACTGAACTTCTGAAGCTTTGCTTTCTAATCATAATATGCTTTGTGAACTTCATGCACCTTGATCAATTCTTCCTTTGCTAACTTGTTTGCCGACTAGAGGCAAATCAGCTAAATCAAGGACATAAGTGTAGTTGGTCTTAATTTCAGAATCAGGTTCTGTGTCGCCCCATAACTCTTGAAGGACTTGAAGCGGCCCACAAACCAAACTCCCATACACCAGTTCAAAAGAAGAGAACTTCAAAGAATGCTGCAGGGTTTCTCGGTAAGCAAAAAGAAGATGGGCAATGAACCGTGGCCATTCTTTGGGCTCTTCGGAGGCTATACACTTTAGCATCTTCCTGAGAGTCCCAATGGGTTAAAACTCTCACACAACCTGTTACACATGGGACGGTAGGGCGTAGTTCTCAAGCCTCGGATAGATAACAACCTGAATACTTCATTCATCACTGCAGAAGTGAAGTTGTTTAAGACATCCTTGAGGATACCTACTCCACAAAACACCACAACCATAACCTCTGCAACAGTGAGGGCCTCTATATTCTTAAAGGCCACTGCCTCAGGCCTCCAAGTGCTGAAATCAACGATAGTGAGGATATACTTTGATCCGTCACTAGCCCTACGAGTGATTGGCCCAGTAATATCAACTACTACTCTCTCAAATGGCTCAGAGATCATGGGCATGAGTTTCAACTGTGCAGGAAGGACACGTCCCCGATCAGTGGTATGTTGACACACGTCACAGGAATGCACAAGCCTATATATTTCCTGTCTCATTCCTTGCTAGAAAAAGACAGTGCAGATATGATCAAAGGTTTTCTTTTGGCCCATGTAACCTCCCAGCACTGAATAATGATCGAATTCGAACACTGCTTGGCGATATTTTGCGGGAAAGACAAACTGCAATTGAAGTTCGCCCTGGGGTGTTTGTGGCTCTCGGTACAGCCGTCCTCGATTACAAAAGAACCTAGCTTGACCTTGCTGTGAATGTTTAATCACATTACCCTCCAGTTTCTTACACAAGACGGCAAGTGTCGGATTGGACTGTTGTTCTTGGACATCTTAACTGTAAACCAGATATTGTGGAATTGGAATGGTCAGCGGGGTGACATGGTTTGGAGCCTTGGTCATGGCTCGTTTTACTGCAGCAGCCAAAGTCTGAGTAGTGACGTCTATGGCAACTATTTTTGACTCCACTAATGTTCCCTATTATAAGGTCAAACAGGTTCTCACAAGACAACTGCTACTGTTGAACCCGAGTAAAAAGGAGATGCTACCTGGATATGTGCCTCAGGAAACAGTCTCACTGATCCATTGATAAGTCTAACTTGGATCTGTCTACTTGTGTACTCCTCAGGCCGAAGTAGACTCTGCCTGATGGAGCAACCTGAGGAATTATTGTCTCTCAGGTCATTTATGGAAGCACCTCCCACAAACCATGGCAGAACGAGGAAGGCACTGTTAACTGTGGAAGGGACTGAGGAGGTGGCAGCTAGCCATTGATGAAACTTTGGGACAAATGAAGCAGCAGACGTGGCGCCCTGAGGACTGGATACCTGTAGGATTGTACTCACCATCTGATGAGTTGGAGTGTTGACCACCTGTGGAGAAGGGTTCACCATCTGAGGGAGACTAGCTACTTGAGGGGGAGGGCTTGTGCTTCTAGGAATGGCACTGCGGTACAAGTGTTGAGGAATGAAGGCAGCATTTGCTTTCTGTCTCTGAAACACTGTGGCTGGCACTGAATAATGTGCCCTATTATTTTTGTGGTCACTTTTGTACTGCTGTTGGTTAGGGTACTTATTGTACTTCTTCCAGTCAGGTTGCTGAGTATTCTGCTCCTGGTCCTTTTTCTGCGGTTTATTTGGACCTTGGCAATTATTCTGGGAATGACCTTGATGCTGAGATTTGCTCTGAGATGTCTTCCCAGTCTTGGCAGTATTCTTCTCGTTCCAGGGCTGTTGTTTACGAGTATGGTACCCGTATGCAATAAAGAATGCATCAGCCTTCTCCACCATTTGGCTGGCATCCTTTATCGGACATATTTTTAACTAAGCAATGAAATTAGTAGGCCACGATTTTCCTAACTGGGTATGCAGCATAAGGTCAATTACCCCCTCTCGGGTGTTAGGAGTTTCATCATTCTCCTTCCACTTATTCAGGTACGTGGTAAGGCGATCAAGGAATTGGACAGCAGTCTCCTTTTCTTAAGATGCGCCCTCAGGAGCTGACTCCTGGTGTCGTCTACTGTGAGACCATATGCCTTGATGATCGCTGCCTTCATCATCTCATAAGTCACACTTTCGCTCCGAAATCTGTGCAACACATCGAGAGCTGGGCCCTCAAACAGGCTAAAAAATTGGAGTCATTTGGCTGACTCATCCAGCTGATACAGCTGCACCATGTCCTCAAAATGGGCTATGAACAATTTGATTCACTCATCTTCCTTGTGCAAAGGGAGCTTGAGATGTGGGGTTGCCAAGACAGGTGTTGGAGAAACGTGCATGGAGCTAGAATCACCGAGACCTAATACTGTTAAAGCCTGAGACTGTAGCTTGAGTTTCAGTACTTCAAGCTCGTGCTTCTCACATGCCTCACGTTCAGCACGTTCATACTCACGCTCTTCACGCTCGCATTCGTGTTCTCTCATGCTGATCATGTTCGTGTTTGCATTCTTTTTCGCGTTCCTCGCACTGTTCACACTCGTATTTACGCTGAATTCTACGCTCATCACCGGCATCACTCTCGCACTGTAGAACATACTGTTTAATTTCCTGGGGATCAGAAAGGCTCATATCCTTGGCTTCCTGTATAAACAGGTTAGTAGCCATGGTGTTAACTCAGACTGTGAAGGACTGAACTAAAGAAATTATTGAAAAGAAAATATGGAAGCCAGAGCTCAAGAAAAATATACAAAAAGCGTCGATGTACGAACTGAAATATGCAAAATCCAGCATAGTGCTCCTGGAAACTCCCCGACACCCCCACCAGGACCCCAAAGAGGAGCAGCAGCAGCACAGCAAGACTCAGCACGACAACGGCACAAGCCAGCCCAGGCCGTACGCCCCTATGACGCACAGCCGCCTCACTGTCGCCATAGCAGGAATCCTGCACTACCTTGCGGGCGAGGTTCCACCAAATCAGATCGGGGTGGAGCTGTCTGTCCAGTTCCGATCAGCGCCCCTCAGGAGTTGGCCTGTAGCCATTCCTGCCTTCCTAAGGAGTGTGCCAGTAGCCTTTCCAAAGGTGTCTTCCCTTTAGGGATGGCCGGTAGCCGCCTGCCCCCCGTAAAGGAATCAGCACACCACCGACCTGAGGGTAATCAGGAGATGGCCTGTAGTCGCTCCCGCCTTTGTCAGAAGGCGTTCTTCCAGGGATGGCTGGTAGCCGCCCCACACTCCCTCCTGACGGAGTCGGCCGGTAGCTGCTCCCACCTTCGTCAGACGGCCTATAGCTGCTCCGAAGGCATTGCCCCCGAGTCGGCCTGTAGCTGCTCCTCACCCCTCCTCTAGGAGTCGGCCTGTAGCCACTCCTCAACCCTTCTCCAGGAGTCGGCCTGTAGCCACTCCCACCTTCAACAGCCACTCCGAAGGCATTGCCCCCGAGTTGGCCTGTAGCCACTCCACACCCCTCCAGCAGGAGTCGGCCTGTAGCCACTCCCACCTTCGTCAGACGGCTGGTAGCTGCTCCCAAGGCGTTGCCCCCGAGTTGGCCTGTAGCCACTCCTCACACCAGCAGAAGGAGACGGCCTGTAGTCGCTCCCGCCTTCGTCAGATGGCCGGTAGCCACTCCGAAGGTGTTGCCTTCGAGTTGGCCTGTAGCCACTCTCCATCCCTCCTGCAGGAGTCGGCCTGTAGCCGCTCCCGCCTTCGTCAGATGGCCGGTAGCCGCTCCGAAGGTGTCCAGAGGTGCGCTGGTATTGATTCCCCCTCTCAGGCCACGGCCAGTAGCCGGGTCTCGGCGCCTTATGGTCGTGCCCCTGGGAAGCCACGGCCAGTAGCCTGGCCCTATGACCAGAAGCAGTCAGCAGCAGCCCCGCCGCCCCAGCTTGAGACGAGTATCCCGACCCCCGACTCAGAGGACGTAAGAGAATACTGGAGAGGCCCTATCGCCTCCCCCAAAATTTGCTCCCTACGCCTGGCCCTGGAGAAGACCCACCTGACGGACCCTGATTCAGGTCGGTGCCGCAGCCCCTCCCTGATGGTGCCACTTGGCTCTGGAGGCCGCAGCCCTCGGGAGCTCCAGGCCCTCCCCAGAACGCCCAGGTGGGACCTCCCTATGCCCCAACGGCGGAGGACCTCCACCTCCAGCCGAGACCTGAGCCAGAGATGCCCGGAATTGTTTGGCTCCAGTCCTAAGGGCCACACGCCTGTTCCCAGCCCGGAAAGTACGGGCCCCTTCGCCACCTGCAGCTCCGGACGAGAGAAGACGCCCCTGCATGTCGTCCCGTGCCCTCTCGGCATGACCTCCCCTGGGGGTGCCCCAGTCCCAGCATAATTGTCGCTGGCGTGTTTCCCCGCCGCCCCCACCGTATAGTGACTCATGACGTGATTGTGCCCTGAAGTATAGTGTAACAGTGATGGGGTGATATAGTGCACCCCGAGTACCAGGTCAGGTGTTTACGTAAAGTTGGACTAGTAATCTAATATACTAAGGGGCGGAATAGTAAATAACCAGTGCAGAATTTAAGTGTAGTTGAACCAGACTCATAGTGTGATGCCCTTCATATTATATCAGTGAAACACTCAAGTCGTGGAATTCATATTAGTAAAATATCCAAATATCCCTTGCTATCAGAAAATAGTAAAGCGACCGTGCTATCAATAACCTCCACTTTATATTACTATAAATATAACGCGACCTGCAGTGCCTTACACCCTCCCTTAGTGAACCTCTTCTCTAATTTCCCCACGTGCGCAGAAACCTTGATTCGTGTTTTGATAAATTACCAAAAACCCCTTGCTATCGGAAAATAATAAGTTGAACTCACTAACAGTAATCTCCACTTTATATTACTACAAATACAATTAGACCTCCAGTGCTTCACCACCTCCCCCTTGAGACCCACCTCCAACTTCCCCACGTGCACGGAGATCCTGGACGATATTAATCCTGTATACTACACCTAGAGTGTTCTTACCAGTGCACATTGAACTAGTATCCTGCGAGGTACTGATTATCTAGTTGTAAGAGTTATAACTGACCAAATACTGTGTTGTACTATCTACTGTTTGTCTTGTGTCTGACTAAGTGATATACGTGTAAAGGTTATTGCCTAGAGTTTTTGTGTCCTGCCTCTCTCCTATTTGTGCTAAGCCCTGGTCTCGAAAGAGGACCCCGCTACACATTAGGTGTTCCAGGACCGAGGAGTCGGGCCTTAAACGCCTAGCATTACACTGGTGGACAGCGGTGGTTCTTGACCCGGGCATACGAGAGAGGTAGTGAAGAAATATCGGCAAAATGGCAACAAAACCACACGTGCAGTTACCCAAGTTTGACCCCGACCAGTACGATATACACACGTATCTGGCGATTATCAAACCCTGACTAGATATTGGTTTTGATAATGACCAGCAAAAAATCGCAGTCACATCCCCACTACTGGGCAAAGCGGCGGCGAACATACAGAAGCACCGAAAATCGTCCCGGAGCTCACCTGGCAGAACTTTACAAAGTTCGTCATTCAAACCATCACCCCATCACTAGGGAAAGTGGTGGCACTATCCCAATTGGATAGTTTTACATTTGACGGGGATTTAAATAAAACCCTGATTCAATCAACACGCCTAGTTACTGCTGCCGACCTGGAGGCAGATGAGGAAACCCGGGATCAGCACACTTTCAACACTCTTCTCAGAGTGCTTCCGAGTGTTGTTAAGCAACACATTACTGTCCATGACCCGACTGGAGACATGGATAGAGATATCCAGCTCATACGGCGCCTCCTGACTACCCGCCCTACACCCCGGCAAATTAATGTGGTGAAGAAATTTCCCACACAAACTCCGGCTCCCCCAATCATGCCATGTCCACCCTTGCCCCACACCAACCCCACCTTGGCGCCAAGCCCGCCTAGAGCACACCCCTCGTGCTGGCACCCCGCCCACCGGGAAAACCTTAACCTGATCCAGGTGAATCCATGGGAATTCACAGCCTGCAGCTCCCGGTGTCCCCTACATGACATACGGGACCAGCTGAAGGCTGCACGCCGCAAGCCAACGGCCCAGGGTTCACGTAAAGTGTCCTCTCTGGAGGACGAGGCCCCTGAGGACGAACTGGCAACCGTAGAGGACCCCCATCTTGGCGAACAGGAGCAGGAACAGGAGGAAGGAAGCCCCAGACAGCTGGATTATTATATATATATATATATCTATATCTATATATATCTATATATATATATATATATATATATATATATATATATATATATATATATATATATAATCAGTTTAGCTAAATAGCTGCCTATTAACTAGTATGCTTTCATTATTAGTATTGTATATTTTCATATAATTTTCTTATAATTCATTTATAATATCAGTGTTGTTTATTATTTGAAATATCTATTATTAATCTTTACGTCTATGACATGTCGGGAGACATTTTATTTACCCGGAGGGTAAACAGATGCAAGTAAGCGGATGTTTGTTGCTTCGTCGTCATGATTTTGATGCCGCCAGAATGTAATGAACCGATAGTGGTCACTGCCTCTGGCCGAATCTGCAACCTCAGGAAGGAAGTGTTGAGAAGGCTATTGTGTGTGCGCACAGCTGATGAGTCCTTAACTCAGCGTAACGTGATGGCATTGGCTAAAACGGAAACTCACTTACCTCTCTCCAAATTATTTTAGGAAACAGCGAACTAAAGTACTAGACTCCCGGAGTGTAACACAGCTCTCTTCCAATATGTTAAGTAGCAGTACGGAGTCTGAAAGAACAGCCTGAATTCCTGATAGTACCGGTATACCTACGGGCCTACATCCCACAAGGGGAGGGAGTGAGGTGATGAGAGGTGAGGTGAGAGAGTGGTGTGAGGTGAGGCAATGGAGTGATGTCATATTGAGGGAATAATGTGAGGTGAGGTGAAGGAGTGAGGTGAAGCGAAGTGAGGTGAGGTAGGGAGAGAGGTGAGGTGGGGTGAGGTAGGGAGAGAAGAGAGGTGGGGTGAGGTAGGGAGAGAGGTGAGGTGGGGTGAAGGAATGAGGTGAGGTGGGGTGAGGGAGAGAGATGAGGTGGGGCGAGGTAAGGGAGCGATGTGAGGTGGTGAGGTGAGGTAAGAGAGAGAGGTGAGGTGGGATAAAGGAGAGAGATGAGGTCAGGTAAGGGAGTGAGGTAAGCAGGGATGAGGATAAGCAAAGAGGTGAGGTGGGGTGAGGCAGGGAGACAGGTGAAGCGACTTGAAGTGAGAAAGTTGAAGTGAGGTAAGGTAAGGGAGACAGGTGAGGTGGGATGAGCGGAGTGAGGTGAAGTAGGGTGAGGGAGTGCGGTGAGATGAGCTGAGGTGAGGGAGATGACGAGGTGGCTTGAGGTAAGCGAGTTAGGTGAGGTGGGGTGAGGAGTAAACTGAAGTGGGATGAGGTAAGGGAGAGATGTGAGGTGAAGTGAGGGAGAGATGAGGTGAGGTTAGGGTTGAGGTGAGGTGAGGTGAGGTGGGGTAAGGGAGCAAGGTGAGGTGGGGTGTGGAAAGAGGATGAGATTAGTTGGCTGAAGTAAGGGAATGAGGTGAGGTGAGGTGAGGTGAGATGAGGTAAGGGAGTGAAGTGAGGTAAAGGAGAGAGATGAAGTGAGATAAGCGAATAAGGTGAGGTGGGATTATGTGAGGGAGTGAGGAGAGGTGGGGTGAGGTAAGGGAGTGAGATGAGGTGGAATAAGGTATGGTAGAGAGGTGAGGTGGGGGGAGGTAAGGGAGAGAGGTGCAATAGGGTGAGGTACAAAGGAGCACAAAGGAAAGCAAAGAGCAACAGATTTTGTGGTCCTTTCGAGGCAGTGTGTTACAGAGTAGACTAGGACTACGAGATCTACATGCTGAAGGAAGAGGAGAGAAAAGTCTCCCCCCGCCTCCAAACCTTCCAGTTACAACTGACAGGAAAAAGTGAGAAAACCACCATGCAGCATGGAAAAACTGACATGGAAATTTCAAAGGAAAGACTGAAAAGGAGAAGTTACATTCTATAATACTTTATCTATAAGTTACCAGTTTGAATAACGTGAAAGAGAAAGTAGTAAAGTAAAATGAATAATCAAGTAATATATAACTAAGGCACCTTATGTATGGGTACACTGAGTTAAAAGGGCGTCTGAAGACACAGTGTGGAAAATGCCAGTGTGGATGTTCAGAGTGGTGCAGCAGCCTTGCCTGGTGCTTTTAAGGTAGGCAACAGTCAATCAGGTCCCAGCTCCGTTCATTCCACTGAGAAAAGGAACTTTGCCATGAGGGACAAGTACACAAGCTACCTCCTGAAGCAGTGACCCCTGGTAAATTAAAAAGATCCCGATGGTGGTCATAAACTAACAGAGACCCCTCGGTGATCCGCAACCCATCACAGGTCTAAAGTAAGAGTAATGACCATTAACTCAGGGCCGGCTGTGCAAATCCTAGTCTGTGCTTAAACTATATTTGCATTTAATAAACTGATCCGAGCTCGGAATAAAAAAGAAATTTATATATACACAAGTGTTTTATTCAGGATTAAACATATTAACTAGGGGTTAGACAACAGGTACTTATCCAAGCAACCTTTAAAAGTTAGTACTGTATTGCAATTTACTACACTGGAGGGCAGTTTCTCTATCTATCTATCTATAGCCCGACGCCCTAATCCCGCAAAGGGTGGCAGCAGACAAAACGCCTCCAAGTCACTCTGTCACCCACCATTTGACTACCCTCTCCCCAACTCACTCCTCCCTCATATACCTCTCAACTCCATCTTTCTACCTCATCCTCGGTCTTCCCCTCCCTCCACTTCACTTACATACACCCTCTTAGTCAGTCTTTCATTCTCCATTCTCTCCACATGTCCAAACCACCTCAGTGTATTTCTCCTAATTTTCTCAACCACATCCACATCCACCCCACAACATTCCTTCACGTCTTCATTCGTCAACCTGTCCCTCCATGTCACTCCACATGCTCCTTTCAAGTAACTCATTTCCACTGCTTTCACTCTTGACTTGTTCTCCTCTAGCAAGGTCCACGTCTCGCTTCCATACGTCAGGGTAGGGATCACAATACTATCATGCAGTGACTTCGTAACTTCCATACTCACCTCCCTATTTCTCATCACTGCTTTTAGTGAACCAACAACCTTCCTTCCCTGCTGTACCCTTTCAAGCACTTCATCCCCAAAACTTCCATCCTTACTTATCATACTACCCAAGTACTTGAATACACTCACATTCTCCATATCCTCACCATCCAGCCTCACTGCATTCTGTGACTTCATTCTTCTCAAACACCATAACTTTACTCTTGTTTACATTAACTTTCAAATTCCTCTTCCTACAAATTGTCCCAAATTCATTCACCAAACCTTGCAACTCCCATTCATCTTCATCCAACAATACTGTATCATCAGCAAACAGCAACACCGGAATCTTCCGCATCTCACCCTCATTCATTAAAGACACCCCCACATCCACTGCCCTACCTTGCACCTCCTTTACAACCCCATCCATGTATATATTAAAGAGCCATGGAGATATCACACATCCCTGTTGCAGTCCCACATTTAGATCAAAGAACTCATTCAGCTCACCATCCACTCGCACCGTAGCCCTAGCTCCTTCGTACATACTCTTCACAGCACTGAACAATTTACCCTCCACTCCATATATTCTTAATACCTTCCACATACCTTGCGTATCTATTCTGTCATAAGCTTTCTCCAAGTCCATGAAGGCAGCATACACTTTCTTTCTCTTCTCTAGATACTTCTCCACTAAACATCTTAGAACAAATATCTGATCTACACACCCTTTCCCCTTCCTAAATCACCCTTGTTCTTCTCCAGCTAGTTCCTCTGTTATATGCCTAACCCTGTCAATGAGTATTCTACCATATATCTTTCCAGTCACACTAAGTAGGCAAATACCCCTATGGTTACCACATACTTCTCTCTCCCCTTTTCCTTTGTATAAAGGAACAATTATACCTGATCTCCAGTCCTCTGGAACCCTTCCCTCTTCCCAAGCCAATCTACACAACTTCCATATCCACTCCACAACAATCTCACCCCTATACTTCAGCATTTCACCACACACTCCATCAATTCCTGGGGCCTTTCCCATCTTGATCCTCTTCATTGCTTCAACTACTTCTGCCCTACTGATCTCTTCCTCCCTTCTCTAATCTCTTCTTCTCCCAGTCATTCCCCAACCACTTATACCCGGACTGCTCTCACTCTCTACACTCAACAAATCCTCATAGTGTTCCTTCCATCTCCTCAATTTCTCTCTCTTCTCCTCCAACAATCTATTATTCCCATCTTTCACTCCCCTACTATTTCCCCTTTCATACTTTGTTCCATATATTTACAACTCTATTAAAGAAGAAATGCTTAGCTTCATGTGACTGGAATAGTTTGGCAGTTATTTTGTGCCCATTCCCACTAGTATAATTCGAGTGATCAACTGTGAAATATGTATCGACAGCCATGTTATCGTGCCCTTTGAATATTTTCAATACTTCAATTAAATCTCCTCGTAATCTGTATTTTGTTAGGGTGAAGAGACCCAGGGCTTCTAAACACTCCTCATATGGTTTGTTTCTCAATGTAGATATCATTTTGGTCATCCGTCATTGTACTCTTTCAAGTTTCTCTGTATCTTTTTCGTAACAGGGTGACCAGAACTGGACACTATACTCTAAATGTGGGCGAACTAGAGAATTATGTAAGATGAGGATGATATTTTCTGATTTATATCCGAACACTCTACTAATTACTCTAATTAATTTGCTGGCATTCTTAACAGCCTCCATACACTGTTTGCTTGATTTAAGATCATTTGTTACAATAATTCCTAAATCTTATTCATGACTGACATTATCTAGTTGAATGTTATTCATGGTGTAACTGGCTTTTCCATTTCTGTTTCCAATGTTTAGCACTTTGCATTTACTAATATTATAGTCTATCTGCCAGGTTTGGGCCCAGTTAACCCTTTCGCTCTTGATAAGTTTTGGTAAGTTTCGCATTCCACGACACATTGTCTTTCTACCCCCCCCCCCGTTGCCCACCGCATGCTCCAAAAAAGTTTATTCTCGGCTTATTTTCACCACCCAAACATATTTATTTTGCTACAAAACCCGTACATTCCTATTCCTTGATGTTTGTTCTACACGATAAGCAAAAAGAAATAAATAAATAAACACTATACGTACATTAGGGTGGTGTGAATAAACATTCGGGAACATTTATCTCATTTCCCAACATCATAACTAATCAATCTCTGCATGTTATACAATCCATCAAAAGACAACTTTATTAGCTTTCGAATGGGGGGGTTCCAGTTTGATACGAGGTATGGTGTTCGAGTAATAAGCGAAAATGTAAAACCCATTTCTGACAGACAAATTTTTTTTCATTCGGGGAGCTCTAGCGAAAAAAGTTTCTCGGCAGTGTTATGTTTTTATTTCACCATCCTATGTAGAATTTCATGGGCTTTCATTTGAGACCAAAATGGTGATCGTAGGCCTAATACTTTTCGAGAAAAATGCAAAAAGTACCCACCCGTGCTGAACCGCCGTCAGCCGCACTCACGTTATTTTTCCCATAATGCACAAATATTTTTTATGCTTGCTAGCTACTTTTTTCTGTTTTTATATCAACAATTATTATAAAATTACTTTTATTTGTTTTTATTCGTCTCAGAAACCACACATGAACACTTCATCAATTGTTAGCAACTGAAACTGAAGCTGTAATTATTTCCCTGTAATTTGTGTTTATGTAAACAACAATATATATATCAGTGTGTAAATATACTGACATAAAGACAGGTAAATAGATAATTAAAAAAAGAAAATCACTCACTTCTCCAGTGGCAATGCTCTTCCCGCAGGACCAGATGGGTTTGGAGGTGAGGAGTTTTGTACTGTGTTCTTACCTAATTGTATCTTTACAGGAATGAGTCTAGCTCGTACTGTCCCGTGTCTTAAACCATTTTTATCGTTAAATTTATGAATTGTTTTGACACACACACTGTTTAATTCGGTAGTGCATTCCACTGATCAGTTGCCCTATTTGGGAAACTAAATTTCCTTACGTTACTATCACCTCTCTTTTTATGCAGATTTTTGCAGGGTCCTCTTGCTGATGCATCCCCATAGGTTATGTAATCATTTACGTTTACTTTCTCCTTACCTGAAATGCATTTATATAGCATAATCATGTCTCCTCTTTTCCTTTTCACCTATTGTGTAGATTCAGTTTTTCTAATCTTTCTTCGTAGCTTAGATCCCTTAGGCTTGGTACCCATCTTGCAGCAGCCCTTTGAACTTTTCAATCTTATCTATTTGTTTTTTGAGATGAGAACTCCAGATTAGTGATGCATACTCCTGGGCTAGTCTGATGAATGATGTTATTATCTTTCTTAGCATGTCCTCATTTATGTATGTGAATGCTATTCTCATATTTACAAGCAGTGTATACATGTTCCGTACCTTCTCACTGATGTGATCAGCCGGAGATAGTGTGTTATTGATAATCACACCTAGGTCCTTCTCTCTTTCTGATGTGCATAGGGTTTTATTTCCTAGAATATATATAATCCCAATCAGGTCTTTTTCCACTTTTACCAAACTTGATTACATGACACTTGTCCACACTGAATTCCATTTGCCATGTATTACTCCATTCATGAAGTTTAATTCTTCTTGTAGCTCTTTACAAGAGTCTAGGTTAGTAATTTTTCTTTGTATTTTTGCAACATCAGCAAACATATTTAGATAGCTTTCACATCCAGTGTTCCTATCTATATCATTTATATACATTAAAAACATGACTGGTGCTAGCACTGAGTCCCGTGGAACTCCGCTAGTCATTTCGCTCCATGACGAGTAAATTCCCCTTAGTAGGCTACTGTTCTCATTTCTTCTTTCATAAGAAAATCTTACATCCAACAACACAGTCTGCCTCGGATTCCTCCTTGATGGTACAGTCTCCATAAAAGTCTTTGGTGCAGTACTCTGTCAAATGCTTTCTTGAAATCTAAATAGATACTGTCCACCCAACCCTCTCTTTTCTGTAATGTTTCTGTTTCTCTATCATAGTAGCTCAACAGATTAGTAACATGATTTTCCCTTTCTGAAACCAAACTGTCTTTCTCTTATCATACTGTGTTCTTCTAGATGATTTACCCAAACTTTTCTTATCAGCTTTTGAAATACCTTGCATACAACACTGGTTAGTGATACTGGTCGGTAGTTGTGTGGATTTTGTCCATTCCCTTTCTTGAATAAGGGAACAATGTTTGCTTTCTTCCAAATATCAGGTAGTTTACTTTGTCACAAGGATTTCTTGAAAAATTAAGGATAATGGTTTACTTAACTCCTTTGCACATTCATGTAGCACCCAACATGAAATTTCATCAGGACCATTTGCCTTTCCTTTGCCTAATTTACTTAACTCCTCCTGTATTTCTTTTTCTGATATTTGTATATCTTGTAATATGTGTGGGCATGCATGTTCCATATCATCCCTCTCAAAATTATTTTCTTCTGTAAAAACTGATTGGAAATTCTTATTTAGTGCTTCACAAATATCATTCTCTTGTGTATAGGTGATCCCCTCATCCGTAATGGATTGTATTTTATCTTTTACTTTGGTTTTGCTTCTGATGTAGCTGTAAAATAGCTTCGGTTGATCACTAGTTTTATTTATGATGTCCTCCTCAAACTGTTTCTGGCCTTCCCTCCTTATTCTTGTATACTCGTTTCTTGCCTGTTTATAGTTGTTGTATGCTCTTTCAGTATTGTGTCCTCTGTACCCATTCCACAACAAGTCTCCTTTTTCTTTTGATTTTTTGCATTCTGTATTAAACCATTTCCTTATTTTCTTTTCTGCTTCTTTGTGCTGTGGGATGTACTTCTGGACTCCTATTTCATAAAGTTCACAGAATTTTTTGTCTATCTATCTATCTATTGCCAGACGCCTCAATCCAGTTTGGAGTGGCCACAAACAAATCGCCTCCAAGTCGCCCTGTCCCCCGCCATTTCACTGCCCTGCTCCCAACTCACACCCCCCTCTCTCATATACCTCTCCACCCCATCCCTTCATCTCATCCTCGGCCTCCCCCTCCCTCTTCCCCCCTCCACCTCACTCACATACACTCTCTTCGTCAGTCTTTCACCCTCCATCCTCTCCACATGGCCAAACCACCTCAGTGTGTTCCTCATAACGCTTCCTATCACATCCACACCACAATGCTCCTTTATACAAAGTATTTAAATTTTGTCCTCTAAGCTCCTTTTCCCAATCTGTTTGTAGGAAGTACTACTTTAAGTCTTGGTAGTTTCCCTTTGTATAATTTAGGCTCTTTTTTGTAACTTTCATTGCTGTTACCTATGTCATATGCAATCCTGAAGTTGCAATTTAGTACTGCATGGTCGCTTTTGTCGAATGGAGGGTGATACATTAACTCGTCGATATCGTTTTCTTGCCTCGTACATGTAAGATCTAGCACTGAGGGTACATCGAGTCCTCTTTTTCTGGTGCTTTCCCTTACATGTTGCGTTAGGAAAAACTCCTGCACGAGATCCAGGAGCTTTTGGTCCCAACAGCTTTCTTGGCTTATTATATCTAGAGTATTCCAATTTATATTTGCATTAAAATCTCCAGTTAATATAATTCTTTCCGATTTCATTTCCATTCTATGTAGTAATGCTCTTAAACTCTGAATTGTACTCTCTGCCCGATCCTCATATTCGCCTCTTTCCCATGTGTTTGATCTGGGTGGCATGTATAAATTTGCTACACTCACTCGATGTACTGCTGCTGTCGGGTGTCTGCCCTTTTATCTCCTCCATCCGTCTTTCCTTCCACCCTCTTCTGTCTGCCTTTCCTTTATTCTTTCCTTGTCCTTCTGCCTACGAGTAACTTTACACTCCCTCTTCTGTCTCTCTTTCCTTCATTCTTTCCTCTTGCTTCTGCCTGTGGATGACTCTACACTGACAAGACAAATGGTTTCCTGTACACCAGGAAACCATTTACTATGCTGGGTGGTTACCATACAACCAAATTTTGGCGCCTGGTGGTTTAGTGGGTAATTATTGCGCTCCAATCGGATTGAGCCGGTGAAGATTTATATCCAAGGGGTGGTTGGGGTTGATTGCTCGTGTAATGCCACTCAGGGATGAGTGAGGCTAGTCATTCTCATCTTAAATGTCGGGACCAACTGCCTAGCACTGGGCTCCTGCACTCCTCATGGGGCAATGTAGGATGGGTGAATACTTTCCCTTCAGATGTATTGATCTCTACTGCAATCAGTTCTGCTTGTAAGGGTATATCTAGTTCTATTTCTTTGACTTTCAGATTTTTCTTTGTTAATATTATAATTCCTCCTCCTTTTTTTTAAGTTCCTATCTCTTCTCCATATATTGTATTCCTCTGAGTTTAGGATGTCATTTGATATTCTTGGTGTTAATTTTGTTTCAGTTTGGCATATATGTGGTTCATTTTCTCTGATATAAATGTTCTCGCAAAGACTTAGTGCTAAGGTAGCGCTACCTGTCATGCATACGAGGATTTGTTACGAGAACACGGTGCACAGTTTAAGCTTTGATTTCACATGAGACATAACCAAATCCATCATTTTATGAGAAACACATTATATTTCACCAATACAAGTACATGCACGTGTTCTGAAAGTCATGTTGGGTTTCACTACCTTTGTGCTAACTCAGGTGTACGAGATGCTGTCTTTCTGACGAGCACGTTGTTCACTCTTTCATTTTCTTTTCACATTACACATACCCAAATTTATCAATTTATAAGAAACACAGTGCATTTCACCACTACAAGTACATGTACGTCTTCAGTAAGTCACAGAAGTGGCCCTTACCTGTGCGCTAAGGTGTAGCAGACAATGCCTTTCCTTACTAGAACAGGTTGCACTGTTTACATGTTTTGTTCACATGAGACATAACCAAATGCATCATTTTATAAGAAACACAGTATAATCCACCACTACAGTACATGAACGTACTCTGTAGGTCACATCTGGAATACCTAAGGTATCGCAGACGATATTTTCTGACGAGCACATGGTTCACTTTCATTTCCTTTTCACATTACACATTACCAAATCTATCAGTTTATAAGAAACACGTGCATTTCACCATTACAAGAAAATACACGTCTTCTGTAAGTCACAGAGGTGGCCCTTACCTGTGTGCTAAGGTGTAGCAGATGATGTCTTTCCTTATGAGAACAGGCTGCACTGTTTACATGTTTTGTTCACATGAGACATAACTAAATCCATCATTTTATGAGAAACACAGTATATTTCACCACAATAGTACATGAACATGCTCTATAGGTCACATCTGGAATACCTAAGGTATCGCAGACGATATTTTCTGACGAGCACGTGGTGCAGTGTTTACGTTCTTCCACACAAGCATACGATAAACATATCATCATAACACTCATGCTTTATTCACACAAGAAGCTTATGGAATAATTATAACAATAAAATAAAAATATCCCTATAAACCTCCTCTATTATATCCACTCACGACAATGGCATGTTGTGGCTGTAAGTTGTACATGACTCATGCTCTAGCCAATATTTTATCACGTACACTCATTGCACTGTACTCCAGTTTATTGCACAACACTATCCACCACATATCAGCCTAAAACAATGATTTCAGCAACACCTTGCTAATTATTCCATTCATGACAAAACCGCGTTGTAAGGCGGTTTCCTGCCTCTCCTTTAAAGCTGCTGCATGTTTCACCATGTCCTTGCTCACTAGCCATTGCACACTATATCCACCTAATTCACTGTCACTATTGTTCAGTGGTAGAATACTAACATTGGGTGAAGGGTAGAGGCAGTGTAGTTGTTGGGCCACGACAAAAAACAGGTAGCACAAACTTCATTGGGCCAATGACTGAAAACGGCCACAAATGATTCACAAAAACCTAGTTTCCTATTGCAAACACCAAATCTAATCACAATAGTGTCCCAAAGGTAGACACAAACACTACTGGTGTAGTGAAATATGACATGCACCCGGGATGGGGCAAATAGAGGAAAATTTAAAGGGACACCACTGTGCACTACCTTCTCGCTCAACAGCCAGTGTGGTACTATTCAACCTGTGCGCGCTGCTGCACATCTTGGTACCCATAGTTGCCAAGTCAATACTTTTGACGAGTGGCGGGGAAGCTATGACTTCTCAAAAAATGGTGCCGATTGGCCGAGAACTTATTTCCTGGCAAAAGTTTTTATGCTTTTATGACACCAAATATGTCAATGCGTATTTACGCAACCACACCCTAGTGACGCTTAATGCGTCATCGTGTGCAAAGGGGTTAAACAGTCAATCAAGGTCACTTTGTATTGCCTGCCTCTGTAAAGATGTGTCTGCCAATTTTATCATCAGCAAATATGGTTATTTTACAAATTAAACCCTCATCTATATATTTATGTATATTAATGTATATATATATATATATATATATATATATATATATATATATATATATATATATATTAAAAGTAGAATAGGACCCAGTACTGAGCCATGTTGCACACCACTATGATCTTACCACTGTAAACTGGCAGCTAGGGTGGGACACAAACCTCTGTACGATGTTACTATGTTTCCCAAACCCACGATGTGAAACAGCTGTTATATATGTAAACGGCATCACAAATAAGATAAATATATATGAAGACAATGTCAATGAATGAATTATTATATATGAAAGAACAGCAAACTTATTATGCATAAATTATTTATACAGCAATACAGAAACGTGGCGTAAATATTTTACAGTGTTGCTAAAAAAAATGTTGTCAATTTTATTTACTTTACTGTATTTCTGAGATGGGTAATAATGTCACAGTTATGATTATAAGAAAATGTGCAGGAATATAAGTAAAAATATGCCAATTCCTTAGTAAAAAAAAATAATATGTTAAACCCTCGAGAGTGGCAACACTCACAGACTCAATCTGACCTGGACACCTCTTTAAAAAAATATGCCAAGACTTTTACCTTCTGGGTGGTGTGGAAATAAAGTCATTTTACAATATGTACACCTACAAGCAAAAGTTCACCGACAGTCCCTGCCAGACACATGCTTCAAAACATAGCTCATAGAGGGCACAGCACTTGTCCACCAGAGTAAGGGAGAAGGGAGGAGATGGAGGAGGGGAGAGGGAGGGAGGCAACAAGACAGGGGAGGGAGATAGCGTGTGGCAATTGTAGATGCCACATATCGGGTGTTTTATTGTTATTATTACTATCATTATTACCAGGCGTGATAGTGAAACTGATATTGTTTTCAGTCTGTGTGTTTGTTAGCATGATAACTTTACATCCGCTCAAGATATCATCACAAAATTTTAAAGGTGTGTAGTAGCCACAAAAATCTTGGACAAATTCGAAATTGGTGAAAGTAGGTCAAGGTCATATTCGGAGTGCGCTAGGTATGTATCGGCTAGCAGCTGGTGTGATTCCTTCTCTGAGGGGCCTACAGTTATTATTACTGTATTATTATTATTATTATTATTATTATTATGTATGCGTTAAGTATAAGAAAGAAGGATGTAATCCAACGTTAACCCCTAGAAAACGACTGACATCCTTTGTATTTTTTCCTAACTAATTCTAGACGATTTGTCTTGTGTGATGGAAGCACTAGTGATGTCCAAAGACTAAAGGTTTGATAAAGTCTAGCATCCCATAATCAACGGTTTGAATTTGATCCAGATGATCAAAGAGGCCACAAGAAAATACCCATCGTCTAAGGGTTAACCCCTACACCGCGGGCATGTTTACCAATGTTTTGCGTGTTCCGCGGGGTTATTTGGGCTCCGACAGACTCTCAAAAAATATTTGCCAAAAATCAGTTATTAGTCCTAGAATATTAAAATTACATATGCTTATGGCACATACCTTCAGCTTTCTCCTGGAATGTTTGTTGAGCCTTCGTCAGTTACCGTAGAACTTGTGGAGACCTCTGAAGTTGGGTAACGAAGTCTCCACTTTACACTTCCCGACAACCCGTAATATGATTACCACAGCCAGATATAAACACTATAAACACTACTCTATGATTTTCAAGTAGTTTGGGATCCATACTCCAAAAAAAACCCACTGTGAAAGCAATGGAAATTACGAGAGCGTATGACCTTCCCATTTGCGCTAGTTCGCTCTTGGTACTCTGTCATTTATTATTCATAAAACCCCTCACACTTTATATTTCTATTACTATATCACACTTATATATATCTGGAGTCTTTCTCCATAAGTTTCCTTCAGTCGTATTAGTTTATTGTCACTGAAGTCATTCAATTTTTCATTCAGTAAAATATGTAGAGAGCCATGGATTAACTTTCACTGGTATAACATAAATTATTTGTACTCATATTCTTATATTACTAATTACTTACATTACTATTTACATTTTCTATTCTATTTTCAATATTTACCCTTCTAGTTTACTTACACTATGTTATTCACTGTCACTTTCAGTAAGATAAAACTATAATACACTGTTCAGTCATATGTACTGAACATCCATTGCTTTCACTTGCTATTTACACATTATTTACACATTATTCTCCTTTCACACTTGCACTGTTAGAACTGCTTCTGGCTGTGGTAATCGAAATAGCAGGTAACACAGAGGGGAACCTGGCACTCAGCGCACTGCCAAGAGGTGCGTTTGTGCTCAGGTGTGCGGCGGGTGGTATGTGCACACACCTGACACCTGCGAATCGCAGCCTTCCTTTTCCCTGTGGCAGGCATAAGCTCAAGTCTGTGCCGATCCATATACGCCCTCTGCTCAAGTCGGTCGGGAAGTGTTACTGGATGGCGCCTTGGAGTTGCTGCTGTCACCCTACCACATCTTTCCAGCAGCTGCTGGACACAAGTCCTGGCAAACAACCTCAGGGAGAAGGACTTGAGTGGCTTGACCTTCATCTTGTACAGGATGAAGTCGTTCAGCATCGTCATATCTATGAGATGCAGAAAAACTTTCCTGTACCACCTAGTATTCTTCCTGAGGCAGTCGATCTCACCAATCATCATGTCAGACTTGTCCACCAGCCGCATGTTGATATTGTAGTCCAACACAGCATCAGGTTTTATCACAGGTTCGCCTGTCCTACGGTCGACCTTCCCACTGTCTGTCATCTCCCCCTTATGTACGGTGGTGAGCATGTGCAAGACCCTCTTGTCATGCCGCCGTATTGCTAGCATCTTCTCAGACTTGCGTAGGTGCACGTCTCCTCGCTGTGAGGTTCCTGCCTCTGTGAATTTGGGGAAGTGGGC
This sequence comes from Coenobita brevimanus, assembly GCF_032717465.1. Lineage (NCBI taxonomy): Eukaryota > Metazoa > Arthropoda > Malacostraca > Decapoda > Coenobitidae > Coenobita > Coenobita brevimanus. Next base: position 32,284,280 of record NC_137051.1, on the reverse strand, counting down.
ACAATTACTTTTGACAGTGCCACAGGAGCCAATGCCGTGCTCAGAAAGGTATTTGGCAAGTTTCGGTGCTGTATAGTAGTTGTCTGTATACAGCACATGATTCCCACCAAAATACTTTTCAAGGAGCACTTTCACTACACAGCCTGAGAAGCCAAGGGGGTGTGTTTTATCCAGATCGACAGTGCTGGCTGAATAAATGACGAAGTCAAGGATGTACCCTGTCTTACAGTCACACAGTACAAAGAACTTAATTCCAAAGCGATGGCGTTTGCTTGGAATGTACTGAACAAACCGAAGACGTCCTCTGAACAAAACCAAGGATTCGTCAATGACAACCTTCTGAAAGGGGTGGAAGAATGACATAAACTTATCCTTCATTCTGCTCAGAATCTCCCGGATCTTCCAGAGTGGGTCGGTTTGGGAAGGTACATCGTTGTCGGCAAAATGCAGGTTTCCCATGATGTTCCAGAAGCGATCTCTGGCCATGTACTTATTGAAGGTGGGTGAGGGTAGTAAGGGGTCCATGGACCAGTATTCTTCCAACTCATGCTTCTTGGAGTGTGGCATGAGAAGCATGAGGGCAAAGAACACATACAGCTCCTGCACTCCCAGCATGGACCACTGTTGCATCTTGGCTGCACCTGTACCACTTGCAGCACATTGTGATTCATACCTGTTGGTCTCATCACATATGTGCTGCATGACTTCGTCATCTAGGAAGGCCAAAAGGTAGTCCATTCACTCAGCATTTTCGTCAATAGTGAAGGCAGGCTGAATTCCTGAGGAGCTCTCATCAAATACTAAATTTTCAGGCACAAAATCTGACCCTTCCATCCACGCAAAGGCGTCCAGGATTCTCTGTTGTGGCGGTGTAGGATGGGTGGTGGTGGTGGTGGTGGAGGTTGGCTGTGAGGCAGATTTATCTCGTTCAAGGTCACTCGCACTGACCCTGGGTTGCCATATAACACTAGCAGCCCTTACCCTACTAACTACACTACTTTTCACTGTCCTTGATTTACCTCTTCCTCTACGGCCTGCCTTCACTGTTGATGCTGGTGGTGACTCCGACGACGAAGACTCCGGAGATAACTCAGCCAACGATGATGAAGAAATGAGTGAAATGGGGCTTGGGGAACGGGAAGGTGAATGCACTCAGGACTCATGGCGGGCTGGGTCACGTGGGGGCATTGTTCTGGGGCTAACACGCCGCCTTTTCACTCCCTTCCCAAATTCCTTGCCTTACTGCACTAAAGGCTCCTTTCCCTTGGAGCTAGAGACTACTTCCGACACTGAAGCACTCGTTGTAGCAGTTTCTGGCACGATAACCTCACCTGGCTCATCACACGATTCACCCGAATCGTCAAAATCACTGTCCATCATCACCATGGACAATTCTGCAAGTTCACGTGCCACTGCAGAGTCACTAAGGCCTTTCCTGCTTCCCTCACTACTTTTCTTAGGGGTAGAGGCCACGGGGCCCTTTGCAATGGGTGCAGAAGCAGCAGGAATGGCGGGGCGCGAGTGCGACATGGTTTCACTACAGCGGAGGACAAGGAACTAAATGCTACGGCTTATCTGAGAAGGGAAGGGTTGACAATGACACTGAGGCTGACTGCTGCTAACTTACATGCTAATTTTTTATAGATAGAAAATCTCGGCAATACATAAAGAAATAGGTAGTTCCAGGTGAATGTAAATGTCACTTAGGCTTCTCTCTTCCTTTCTGATATATATTTTTATTACAGACATCGATTACAAGGCATAATTCAAAGGGGAAATTACCGTGGTAATGTAGTGAATGAATGCACATGAGGTGTTGTCAGGTGATAATTAGCCAATTCATGGTGTATAACACTATCACTTACCTGATTTTTTTTTGGTATATATTATTTTGTATAAGTATAGGGCATATGGCTTATTTTAATGGATGAAATCTGTGGAAAAATCCGGGGGAAATTTGCGTAGCGCAGCGCGGCGTGGGAGGTGAGAGGACAGGGTAATGGAGGGCAGGTAGGGAGGGGAGTCACAAAGGGGGTAAAATCGCTAAAATGTCAACAATGGATGGGAGTACAGATGAGATTTGGAGTGCTGACTAGTGTTGGACATTGGCAGTACTGATAGATGATACAAGCCACCACTTGAGAGCCCAGGATAATTCAAAATAACACAGAATCACAAAAGTGATGCCCCGCGGTATGATCCATTGTGGCTGAGCGTCACAAAAGTGATGCCCCGTGGTATGATCCATTGTGGCTGAGCATCACGAAAGTGATACCCCGCGGTTAAGGAAGTTAGAAATTTATTTAATAGTACAGGTAATGTGAAGGTAGACTGCGAGGTAGAAGGACGTAAACTAAGAGGCAAGGAGAGAGAGAGAGAGAGAGAGAGAGAGAGGGGGGGAGAAAAACAAGGAGTCAGCAAACGAAACAAGGAAAGGGCAATGCCTAGTTCGGTGCTAAGTATATGTGGATAAAAAAATTACAATACTTCAGAAATGAAAGAAGCTGATACATATACTGTTATAATAATTTTATAAGATATTAAACATAATAATACTTATTATTTTGATGAGGGAACGGCATGGTCAGTGCTTCATTTTTACAATACTGATGTTACACACATATATACCATCTCTATACAACCAATGGCGTTGCCATGCTGCGAAGTGATCAACCAATCCCCTTCAGTCGGAATGGCAATTATTCATAATGACTAGCAACAATAAAATTATTCTGCCACCTTTCACCCACCCATTTCTGAAGTATGTAATTATATGATACGCAAATACCACCAAACTAGGCATTGCCCTTTATGTGTTTCTCTCTCTCTCTTAGTTTACGTCCTTCTACCTTGCAGTCTACCTTCACATTACCTGCACGATTAAATAAATTTCTTACTTCCTTAACCTTTAGACGATGGGTATTTTCTTGTGGCCTCTTTGATCGTCTGGATCAAATTCAAACCGCTGATTATGGGATGCTAGACTTTATCAAACCTTCTGCCTTTGGACATCACTAGTGCTTCCGTCACACGAGACAAATCGTCTAGAATTAATTAGGAAAAAATACAAAGTATGTCAGTCGTTTTCTAGGAGCTAACGCTGAATTATGTCCTTCTTTCTTATACTTAATGTATACATAATAATAATCATCCACTCACTCAATGTAGAGTGATGCCATATGAGCTCTACACTGAATGACAAGCCAAATGGTTTCCTGTACCCAGGAAACCATTTGGTACTCTGGGTGGAAGCCATATAACCGGGGTTTCTGGCAGGGTTAAGTGTCCCCCAGATTCCCCTATCAAAAATCACTTAATCATGGCAGTCAATTTAGAGAGCCTCGGAGGGCCCAATACCTCCCCAGGGCCCCAACCAAACGGGCAGACTCGCGTGGCCATGTGGAATGTGAGAGGTGTGAATGAGGAGAGCAAGAGGGTGGAAGTGGTGAATGTGTTCAAGAGTGCGAGATATGCTGTGATGGCATTGTGTGAAACGAATATGAAAGGATGCGAAGTGGAGAAGTGGGAGGGTGTGAAATGTGTAAGTTCGGGAATGAATGGGAAAGGAAGATGTAGGGAAGGAGTTGCTTTGTTGATGAATGAGGTGTGGCAGAGTGGAATGAGAGACTATAAATGTGTCAGCTCGAGGTGTATGTATGTCAAGTTCAAGTTTGAGAAGGTGAAGGTGTCGGTGATTGTAGCATATGAACCGTGTGAGGACACGAGTGAGAGAGAGGAAGACAGGTTTTGGGGTGAGCTGGGTGAAGTAGTGGAAGAAATGCCCAGGAGCTATAAAGTGATCGTAATGGGGGCTATGAACGGAAGAGTAGGCACTGGTCCTGAGGATGACATAATGGGTTGTTATGGAGTACCAGGAGAAAATGGGAATGGGAATCGACTAAAGGATATGTGTCAGGAGAGGACGTTGTGCATTTGTAATTCGTATTTCAAACACAAAGATGCACACAAATATACATGGTATAGAGGAAACGGGGATCGTGTTGAAAGAAGCCTGATTGATTATGTGCTCGTAGAGAGGTCGATGATGGGAATGGTTGCTGATAAGAGAGCTGTGAGAGGATGATGTGGAGGTCTGTCAGATCATATGATAGTGGTAAGCAAGATCAAGCTGAGAGGAGTGAGGTGGATCAAGGGAGAGAGGAGCAGTCAGGGAGAAAGACTGAAAGCTGAGAAGCTGAGGATCAAAGAAATGGCAGATGATTACAGGACCAAAGCAGAGGACGAGTTAGAATCAGTGAACTGGAATGAACTGAATCTGTACAGCCTGTGGAATGCATATAGGGATTGCTTAGTTAGGAATGCTAAAGTGGTGTGTGGTGTGGCAGGAGTATCAACAAAAAAGAAGGGTACGGCATGGTGGGATGAGGAGGTTAAGAGAGCAGTGGAGGAAAAGGGGAAGAAGTGGCTAAAGTGGTTACAGGATAGGGGTTCAGTTGAAATAAGAACTGAGTATATCGAGAGCAAGAAGCACGTAAAGAGACTAGTGAAGAGGAAAAAGAAGGAGGTAAATGATGATCAGGGAAGAAAAATGAATGTGAACTACTATGAAAATAGGAAGTTATTCTGGAAAGAGGTGTGGAAATGTAGAAGTGAAAGCAGAAAGAAATGTGATGGTGGTAGGTTACTAACCCATGGAGATGAAGTAAGGGCTAGATGGAAAGAATATTTTGAAAGCCTGATGAATCGGAACAGAGAGATCAGAGCGGCTGTAAGCATGATTGGTTTTGGGGGTGTGCAGAGAAGGAATGTAGTGCCAGGAGACGTGACACTCACGCAGGTGAAGAGTGCTGTGAAGGGGCTGAAAAATGGGAAAGCAGCTGGGGTTGATAAGGTGTATGCAGAGATGCTTAAATGTAGTGGAGAGAGTGCAATGAAATGCTTGTTGGAGATATATAAGAAGGCATGGATGAGTGAAACTGTGCCTGCAGAGTGGAAAAAGGCTGTGACTGTACCCCCGTAAAAAAATGAAGGTGAGTGAAGTGAGTGCAAGAATTATCGTGGCATAAGTTTATTGAGTGTGGTAGGGAAGGTATACGAAAGAATTACTATACAGAAAGTAAGACAGATATCAGAAGTCCTAGTGAGTGATGAACAGGGTGGCTTTAGGAGTGGCAGAGGATGTGTGGATCAAGTATTTACAGTGAGACAGATAGCAGAGAAGGCTGGTGAGAAGGACCATAAGGTGTTTATGGCATTCATGGATCTGGAAAAAGCATACGACAAGGTAGACAAAGAGGGATCGTGGAAAGTTTTGTGCATGTATGGTGTGGATGGTATGCTGCTAGGTGCTGTCAAGAGTTTTTATGATGGTACCGAAGCATGTGTAAGGGTTAATGGGCATCTATGTGAATGGTTCACAATCGGTGTGGGCGTGTGACAAGGTTGTGTGATGTCCCCATGGTTGTTCTCTATATATATTGATAGGGTGATGAGAGAAGTAAAAACACGAGTAATGGAGAGGGGGATGGTGTTGGTAATGAATGGTGATGGATGGAATATGTCAAATTTGTTGTAATGCAGTACTGCTTGCAAGTACCGGACAAGAACTTGGTAGGCTAGTGCAGAGTTTTGCTGATGACTGTGAGCTTCGTGCCTTGAGAGTAAATGTGGAGAAAAGTAGTGTGATGGTTACTAAGAGAGACTGTGACTCCCAGTGTAATGTCACAGTGAATGGAGAGAATCTGAAATTGGAGAGAGAGTTCAAATACTTGGGTACAGTGATAGAAAAGAGAGGAAAATGTGCAAAAGAAGTTGAAAGTAGATTGACACAAGGAAGAAAAGTAACTGGTGCAATGAAGGTCTTGATAAGAAACAGAGGCTTGAGTGTTGCAGCTGCATGAGGCTTACTTGAGGGAGTGTTAGTGCCAACTTTAACATATGGGTGTGAGACTATGGTGTGGCATGAAAATGAAAAGTCAAGAGTAAGAGCAGTGGAGGTGGGACTGCTGAGGAATGTATGTGGAGTGATCAGGGATTTTGGCACCACTTGTGAGCATGGCAGCGTCCGGACTGACTCAATCGGAGACGTTTGTGTGAAGCTGCCGAAGTGGTGAATGTTTTTTGGCGTATCCGGTAAAGCCAGGATTCCGAGGGCTTGAATGATGAGTGAATGGAAGTGTGGCCTATTTGGACTGGGCAAGTTTGTGCTGTCTGGACATTGCTACTCCTCACCCTGCCCTTGGGTGGGAAAGGAGGTCCGGATGATAATGATGATGATACTACTACTACTACTAATTATTATTATTATTATAAGACACCCGATATGTGGCATCTACTGTCGAAACAGGCTTTCTCCTTCCCCTGTTTTTTTGCTTTCCCCTCCCTCCCGTCTCGGTGCCTTCCTCCCCCTCCCTCTCTCCGTCTCCTCCCCTCTACCTAACTCTGGGTGGACGAGCGCTGCGCCCTCTATCAGCTATGTTTAGAAAAATATGCCTAGCAGAGACTGTCGGCGAACTTTTGCTCGTGGGTGTACAATATGATGTAAAAGAAAATAACCAAAATGTATCCTAAAATACCATAGATGAGAGAGAGAGAGAGAGAGAGAGAGAGAGAGAGAGAGTGGGAATGCAGGCCAGGGGCAGTGAGTGCATTGTCAAGCTGAGGGAGAGATAGAGGAAGGGAAGGAAGGAAGGAGGGAGACAGTGATTGAATGAAAACAAATCATGACGCCGCAGTAGTGAGGTGATCTGGCGCCATGTGTAAAACAATAATAAATATTTTAAAATATATTTAGATATAATAAAAACAAAATAAAGAAATGAAAGCACAAGTTTATAACAGTTACTCATAAATGAAACAAAATTTTCCAGGGTGACGCATATCTCCCCTCAGGAGAGAGAGAGAGAGAGAGAGAGAGAGAGAGAGGGGGGGGACATCGCGGGTATGGAAAAGTGGCACACTCTACAGACGTTAGCGTCCCACCCTAGCCGTCACTTTGGAGTAGTACCACCATAGTAACATCTTTCGAGTCTGATTCATTACCATTTATTACGACCCTGTGTTTACGTTCTGTAAGCCTATTATCACTCCACCCGAGCACATTCCCTCTGAACCCATGCGCATTTAATTTCAGAAGTAATCTTTTATGGGGAACTTTATCAAATGCTTTTTGAAAATCGAGATATACAGTACAATGTCAACAGATCTGGTCTCATCATATACATATTGAACATATCATAGAAGAAATCCAAGAGATTCGTAAGGCAAGAGTGATTATTTCGAAAACCATTAAATTTGTATTAAGATTAACTAATATACTAAAGCAGTAGCCGTGTGTGTGTGTGTGTGTGTGTGTGTGTGTGTGTGTGTGTGTGTTTTGGGCAGACGAAACTACACATTCAAATCGGACCAAAATTGGCACAGAAATCTCAAAAAAATCGTTGATGAAAAAAAAACTTGGTCCCATCACGATTGCAAAACTATTACTATATTTAATGAGCGATCACATTTTGACCAAAAAACATTGCTCCCGGAGCCCGGCATAGGATCTCCGTAGAATTTTTTGCCTAGTGGTAGAACTAAAATAAACTGGGGGAGGCGGTGGCTGAACCAGTAGATTGGTGGCCTCCAGTCCTAATGGACCCAGGATCAAATCCCGGCTGGGGCAGGGAACAGTTTAAGGATATGAATTTCCTAAAAGCACACTTTCCTGATCTACCAGATGACCCGCCGACATGTTGTAAAAATACCCCAGCTAATGCCAATACACCAGTCCTGTATGAGACAGCCCTAGCATGTAGTCAGTATAGATGGTGGGTGTTAGCGCCGAAGTGGTGACATGTGGAGGTGTAGGAGGACTACTGGGCCTTGGGATAGGTCACTGCCCCCGAGAAATAGGCTCTGAAGCCTTTGCCCAGAATCAGACACGTAAAAAAAAAAAAAAAAGTAACGGTAGCCGTGTGTCTGTGTGTACTTCGGACTTGCGTTCGGACAACTTGGGTTCCATTCCCGAAGCTGCAAATAACACGATCAATTGGTTAGCTGCAAAAAATCCAAGTGACAACGTTACACTAGAACAGCACATAAACACGAGAGCCCTCCGCAGGAGCAAGTGCAAGGGGCCCGAAGGGCCCACGAGCACTTGTTTCTTTCTAAGTGCTTAACAAACTTATCGCTGAGAATAGTTTCCAACAACCTGCACACCACTGAAATTAAACTTATTGGTCAATAATTTGCTGACTGCGATTTGTTACCTTTTGAATATCGGGATTACATTTGCTTGTGTCCATTCATGAGGCAGCTTACTGTTTCTTAGCAATTTATTGAATAGCTCAGCTAAAGGCTTTGAAATTTCATCCACTGCTTCTTTTAGAATGTGCAGAGATATTTTATCTGGCCCTGGTGTTTTAGTCACTAAGTTTACCGATGGCAGGTTGTACATCATTCTCGCTAACAGTAATGTCGCTTATTATGTTGCCGTCTTCGAAGGTAACAAGACAAGCTGTGGGAATGGAATCTATATTTTCAACTGTATATACAGATGCAAAGAAAGTTTTGAGAATTTTAGCCATCTCTGTTTCAGCTACAGTATACTCTCCATTAACTGTTACTATAGTGGGTCAATTGCTGGCGATGTTACCTTCTTGTTTCTGATATAGCTGAAAAATTCTTTTAGGTTGGATTTACTGATACATGCAATGTGAGTTTCAAAGTTTTTCTTACTGTGCTTTATTATTATTATTATTATTATTTGCTTTTTGATGAAAACCATTATATTTATTTTTATCACTTTGATTCTTTCCTATAGTATAATTTTTGTGTGCAAGTTTTTTAGCCAATAGGCAATGCTTAATTTCTCATTGTACCATTTGGGTTTATTTTTAGCAGGCCGTCAGTTTTGAATTATAATAATTAATGTTACTGCTTTATTGAGAACACAATATTTGTGAATAATTTCCATGCTTCAGTAATATCCAGAGTTTGAACAGTGGGATTCCAGTCACAAGAACCATTGATTTCCTTTATTTTTTGAGAGTCCACTCTCTTGTCGTCAGGCACTTTCTCATAACTAGCCCTGACATTGGCGTTACTGAAACTGATGTTGAATGTGACCAATTGCAATGGTCTCTAGTACCAAACTCTTTCCTTATGATAACATTATTTACTAAGTTTTCCCTTGTGGCCAAAGCAGATCTAATATGCTAACTCCTAGTGTTGGACAGTCTACAAACTGATACAATGAACTTCCTTGCAAGTTAGTATACAGGTCCAACCCTGTGTGTGACAACAGAGTCTCTCCCCATCTGGCAACTGGTAAATTAAAATCACCAAAGATTACAGTATCATGAGAGCTACGTATTTCAGCAATTTGGTTGTAAATTTCACTGTCTATGTTACTGGACTGTGCTGGTGGACGATAAATCAATCCAAGTACCGTTTTGCCACAGGATATGTTTCTAAGGTGAAGATAAATACTGTCAACATTATCAATAGAGGAATTATGACTGGATGGAGTCCTACTTTAACATAGAACAGTACTCTGCCCTGCACTCTATTATTTCTCTCACTAAGTATAAAAATATTGTAACCTGGTATGTTATACTCCGTTAAGAAACCTCTTTGTTCTGTGCTGAGCCATGATTCTGTTACATCTATTACATCATAATTTTCTACATGAACAAAAGCCTCTAAATAAGAAAATTTATTTTGCAAACTACTGTATGTGCATTCACAAGAAAAGCCTTAATATCATTGCCTCCATTTGTCTGTTTACGATTCATGACGTCTACATCGACTCGCCTATAGGCCTCGTATGATGAGTGCTTTTTTGCCAGAAAAAATGCACTGCATCATCCAATAAACGACAAAGACTAGCAGAGCCAACTGCATTTAAGTGTAGACCATCAAGTGCAAACAGAGCCCAGTGCTTATAGAAGTGATTCCAGTAGTCTACAAACTCAATACCTTCCTGTAAGCAAAGTGACTTAATACGATTATTTAAGTTATAAACCTTGCTGTAAAAGACATTGTTTTGCTGCAGTCCTCGGGAGAACACCTGAAATGAGAATATTATTAGTTTTTCCTTGTAACGCTGCAGCATCACGTTGAACTTGTTCAGGAGCTCTTGAGACTGGGTTTGCATTACATTGTTGGTTCCTCTGTGTATAATAACCAGACTGTCATCAGTTGTAACTTCCTAAACAGTGTCCACAGCCTCAGTTACATCATCAAGTCTGGCACCAGGAATGCAATATCGCTTTCTTTTAGTTGGCGCTGTGCCACAAAACTCCACGAGCTGTCCACGGATGATTGAGTCCCCCACCAGTCGAGCCTCATGAGTTTCTTCGTCAGTGTTGGCCAATATCTGGAGTTTATTGTAGGTAGTGACCAGTGAAATGCGTCGCGTCCTTGTCACCCTCACACCATTTCGCACTACCCGGAAATTATCCTGTTCTAATGGAGATTGGGTAGTTTCAGCGGTAAGAGGGGGGACAATGTCAGTGTTGTCTTGGGGAACAGCAGTTCTCGACCTGGGGATGTTGCTCCCCTCCACACTGCTACCAATGTTGATTGCAATAAACTCCTCCAACATATCAGTCCTGCAAGTCAGGATATTAATTTTGTTAGTAGCTTCAGACACCTTTTCCTCAAGATCACGGCGGAGTTGGCACATCCTGCAAACAAAAGAACAGTTGGTGAAAAGAGATCCAGTGAAACTACTGTAGTAGGGTGTGCACGTAACATTCTGGGACATTTTGATTACTGCTTTTCTAAAGAAGGTAAAGTTAACTGAGTGCTGTCAAGTGAAAAAATGTGCTATCATCTGGAATGAGGGTGCTAAAAATTTGTTACTTCCAGTAAAGCATGGACATAGAAGTATTAAAACACCAGATGGAACAGTGCCTGTAAACAGGGAGAAGAAATAAATCTATCTGTAACTGAAAAGAAAGAAAGAAAAAAATGTATTGTCTGTAAATAAAAATAATTACATTTACGGTGAACTTTTAAAAAGTAAACAGGTAGTTACTTTGCAGCAGTGGTGACTTAAATGTTGAGATGCTAACCGTCATTTTAATGAAGTAAGGGGGGATCTACCTGCTAAGTATTCTAACATATCATGAGGGAGAGAGAGGAATAAAAAAAAGAAAATGGTTAACTAAGTAGCCCAAATAAGGGTTGGCTAGCGGTGTGAACGTGTAATCAAAACAAACAAAACTCTACTCACTAAATAACTGTATAAAAGGGATATAAACTGTTTTCACTGGTGAAAACATTGAACTGAACTAAGAAAAAAGTACTCACTGACTTGAAACACTGAGCATAGGGGAATGCTTAACACTAAATACACCAAGTATACTGTACCATGCAGTTGTTTATGTCCACCATCACAAAGGCGCCAATTACTGTCACAAAGGACTGCTACAAACTGCTCAACTCAGGTCACAAAAATCGTTCACACACTACTGTACAGCACACAACAATCACGCTGAAATGCTGTATCACTCCAAAATAAAGCTCAGTTCGAACAAAACCGAGTCAAAACATTTCAAAATTCCACTTAGCCGACAAAGTCAGCTCGAACAAAGAATTCAAAGCAAAACAAAGTTCCACTCAGTTCCGAATGTTTATACTGGGTATAAACCGTGGTATAAAGTGTTGTTACTGGCGAAACAACATGCGGGGACTTTGATGGATGGTCGTGGAGAGTGCAGTCGTGTATTCGTTGTTCTCTCCTCTAGCGATATAGAGCTGCCTCACCGGCAATAGTTTTGTAAATAGGGGAATAAACGTTAGGTCAGCTAGATCTCATTTTCCTCCCTGGCCTTAGTAGATATATTAGGTGTCTATATCTAATTTCCGAGATTGCCTTTGCTTACTCACCTCTGGAGTGTACCCCCCACTGATCGCTCTGGGGTGTGAGTCACACACAGGCGCGTCCTCCCGAGAGTGGTTTGAGAGGGTAATCTCAGCCTAGGTGGGTCTTCCCCAGGTACTTTGCCCCTTGGTCATTTTTCTCTTTCTTCCCACTTCCCCCTCACGGGGGGAGTGGTCACTATGACGGACGCCCCTGCTGCCTTTCCCCACTTCAGGGGGGGAGGTGGTTCTGACGATTGTAGGAATGACCGGACTGACCATCCCCAGACTGACGGACGCCAGACTCGAGCCCCACTTGACATCCCTGTAGCTAATGCGACCTACGTCATCATTCATGCGCTAGGTTCCACTCCCCTGTCCAGTCTCAATCCCTTCCTTATCAAGAAGGTGATTGACCACTGTGCGGGAGAAGTCGAACAAGTTAAAAAACTTGCTAATGGAGATCTCCTGGTCAAAACTGTAAACTCGGCACAGGTAAAGGATTTGTTGAAACTGCGCAAATTCCATTGGTACGATGTCGAAGCCAAAATCCCAGTCTCCATGAATTCTTGCAAGGGTGTTGTCACTTGCAGGGATCTCATGGTGATGAGCGAGGACGAGATCGTAAGTGAATTGGCGCAGCAAGATGTCATAGAGGCTAAATTCATAACTCGCTACTCGGAAGGCATAAGGACGAAGACAGCAACTATCATCTTGACGTTTGCCAAATCTTCTCTTCCTAGTGATATCAAAGTTGGTTACGAAATTATTCACATTCGGCCGTACATCCCTAACCCTTTGCGTTGCCTGAAATGCCAGCTGTATGGGCATGGTACAAAGACTTGTCGGGCTTCCCAGCCAGTGTGCAGCAAGTGTGCAAGCCAGGGTCATGATGCGGAAAGTTGCACATCAGAGACAGTACATTGCTTTCACTGCAAGGGTACTCACTCCACTTCCTCTAGGGATTGTCCCAAGTGGAAGGAAGGGAAGGAAGTCTGCACAGCGAAGGCAACTGAGGGTATTTCCTACTACTAAGCTAGGAAAAAGGTTAAGGAGTTGCATGCAACTCCCATGCCGAATAGGTCCTATGCTTCGGCAATAATATCCCGTCCTGTGATGTGCTCTGTCGAGACGCAGACTGATCCTGTCCTTATCCCTTCTGCCACTCACAGTACATCTCCGTCTCGACCTCCCGTCCATTCCAACTTTCTCACTGACATCCCTAAGGCTTCAACTTACTCTCAGGCTGCTCCTGCCTCTCCATCAGTACGGCCTAAAGCGAAGCCTGACAAGCCTACTAAGAATAACATGACCATCCTCACGAAACAGTCACGTCCTCATGTCCTTCCGGTTCCTACTCCAGCGAGGGAGAGAAAGGTTAGCTCTTCCCCAGGGGAGGCTGGGAACCTAGTTATTGATGAAAATATGGAGGTTTCCATCAACAAGCACCGGGATAGGTCCCCCGGTAGTTGCTCACCTACTGGCGGGCGACAAAAAAAGATGAAGCACACTGGCCCCCAACGAAAATCTTAAACCGCCGCATTCACTCTATTACAGTGGAACTGTAGAAGTATTGGGAATAAGTTACAAGATATAGTAATCTTGCTATCAATACACAGGCCAGACGTTGTTTGTTTACAGGAGACGTGCCTGGATGATCATTCTGATCTTCCGCAGTTCAAACACTATCACTTGTATAGAAGATATGAAGGTCACGGAGTAGCCATTTACACACACAAATCACACCCACAAACGGAAGTGATTCTAAATTCTACTCTGGAAGCGGTAGCATGCAGAGTAAAATTTAATAACACGTATCTGTCTATATGCTCTCTGTACTGTCCTCCACATGGCCCCATTGATAGTGATGCTTTAAATTCACTATTTGAACATCTGCCTGGAAATAAGTTAGTGTTGGGTGATTTTAACGCCCATCACTATCAATGGGGTAGCTTGAGGATTGATGGTCATGGGGAGCAAGTAGCCGACCTAATGCTACAGTCCAACCTCTGTCTTCTGAACGATGGTAGAGCGACTCGTGTAGATGATCGTACTGGTAACTTTTCGGTCATTGACTTATCTTTGGCCTCCCCTGGTATACATCAAGATCTCTCATGGGACACTTACGACGACTCCTTGGGAAGTGATCATTTACCCATCTGTCTTTCTTATACACGCGACATCATTTCGGACCCTCCACCTCCAAAATTTAACTATAAGAAAGCAGATTGGGGATCCTTCTCAAGGATCGCCAATTTAGATATATCTGGGGAGACCATAGATGTTAAGGTCGAAAATATAACTACTTCCATATTACATGCAGCTGAGGCTGCTATTCCCAAGACTTCTACAGTTCATGCGAAGCACAGAGCACATTGGTGGACGCTGGATTGCCGACAAGCATTAAGAAAACGCAATAGGAGATACAGGATTTTTGATAGTCAGCCCACTGAGGAAAATTTTATTGCATACAAACAGGCACGGGCTGAGGCAAGGAGAATAATAAGAAGGGCTAAACGTGACTCCTGGCGGTCCTTTGTGTCCACGGTGACTCGTACAACACCATTACATAAAGTCTGGTCCACTATAAGATTATTAAATAATAAACGCCCATACTTCCCTGTGACCACCTTGCAGGTGAATAACACCACCTATGACGAGCCCGTGGACGTTGCTAACATCCTCGCCAGGAGTTTTTCTCATGTAAGTAGCTCAGCCAATTATGACCCACGTTTTCAACATCATAAACGCATGGCTGAGCTACAGATATTAGACTTTGCCACAGAAGACGTAGACTCTCCTGTAAAGACACTAGCCCTGGACCAGACACCATCACGTACGGTATGATCCAGCATCTTAATCAGGACAACCTGATTAAAATGTTAGCATTGTACAATGAGATTTGGGCGTCTCGAACATTCCCAACTCATGGCACTTTGCTCACGTCATACCGATACCCAAAGAGGCTGGTCGTCTTATGAATCCCACTTCATTTCGTCCTATTGTGTTGACTTCTTGTCTATGTAAGGTCATGGAACGTATGGTTAACAATAGGCTTCTTTTTGTTTTAGAGTCGAAGAATTTGTTAAATGATCAACAATGTGGCTTCCGCAAATACAGAAGTTCACTAGATCATTTAATGAATTTGGAGCATTGTATTGCAGAGGCATTTGCCAATAAAGAATTCATGATAGGGGTATTCTTGGACATCCATAAAGCCTATGACATGACCTGGCGACACGGTATACTAATGAAGCTCTATGCTTATGGTTTAAGAGGAAATTTGCCTATTTTTATTTCAAATTTCTTAAGGGACAGAACTTTCTCTGTCAAATTGCCCCGTAACGTAACATCGGATATATTTATCCAGGAAAACAGGGTGCCACAGGGAAGTGTGCTTAGCCCTACTTTATTTAGTATTATGATCAGTGATATTCTGTCATCAGCTCCCATCCCAAGGAATCTTAAATGCTCGCTCTACGCTGACGATTGTGCAATATGGCACTCTTCCTGTAATGCACAATTTTCGGCTGGGCGGATTCAAGCAGCCCTTGACTCCGTCCACCAATGGGCCTTGCAGTGGGGATTTAAGTTTTCCGTACGTAAGTGTGCCGCTATAGTCTTCACTAATCATAACGTACCTAATTTGTGCTTAACTTTGGATAATCAGGCGGTACCTTTTCAAAATTCTGTAAAATTTTTAGGAATACATTTTGATCATAGAATGAATTTTAAACTTCAAGTTAATACTTTGCTTGCTCGTTATGATAAACCGTTAAATGTCCTCAAGTACCTACCGGGTACTACCTGGGGTGCCGACAGAAAATCTTTATTAATGATGTATAAGTCCCTTATTCAATCGAAGCTAGACTATGGCGCACAGGTGCATGGCTCAGCATCCGATGCCACGCTGAAAGGATTGGATGTGTTACAGAATAAATGTTTGCGAATGTGTCTTGGAGCCATCCGGTGTACCCGTGTGGCTCATATGGAAGTGGAGGTGAATGTGCCTCCCCTCCGTATTCGCTGTGACCACCTGGCCTTGTCCTACGGCGTAAGGACGTTTAGGAAAAGTAATATCAGCAATGTGGCCTGTACCCCCCTGCATCAATACCACCACCTTCTGCAGGGGGGTGCGTCGGCCACTTGCCTTTCGCCTCCACTTACTGACTCAGGAGCTTGGTGTGGACCCCAATGACTGTGACAAGTTGGTGTTTAAAAAGATAGCGCCTTGGGAGCCACCCGGCTTTACAGTGGATGTCTCATGGCTCCCAGCACCAAAGGCCAAGGCGCCGGAGGCGGAGGTCCACCACTTGTTTCGTAACATCATTGTTCGTCACTTGGGGTCCCATCAATTGTACACCGACGGCTCTAAGTCGAGTGAATGTGTGGGTGCAAGTATATGGTCGACTGAATGTGCACTTGGGTATCGGTTGCCGACTCATACATCTGTGTTTACCTCCGAACTTTTTGCTATTGACAAAGCCATAGACTATGCTCTCAGTTCTAGGCATGACTCATTTGTCATTTTTTCAGATTTAAAATCAGCCCTTCAGGCAATTGCATCTTGTACTACGGACTCTCACGAGATCCAGGGCCGCATCGTTAATAAGCTGGATTCATGCAACAAGTCATTCATGCTGATCTGGGTGCCTGGTCATTGTCGTATCTACGGCAATGAGCAGGCTGACTTACTTGCAAAGTCGGCTGTAGAGCTCGAGGAGACTTGGGACGTTCCTCGTGATCTACGGTCGAGTCTCTCTCTCGAAAAGAAATCAATAAATCTTCTGTGGCATGGTCAGTGGACCAGACTAAATATTCCGACCTGTAAGCCGTACCTGGGCTACTGGGACACCGCCAACCGCCCCAGTCGCCTAGAAGAAAAAGTGTTGGCATGGTTACGGCTCAATGCCACCATTTTAACACATATGAAACCATATATGGAAAGACGCTTCCCACCGCACTGTGACATCTGTGATGCGGTGTTATCTATCAGTCATATCATCCTGCGCTGTCGGCGATTTATTCGTGAACGTGCTTCACTTATAAATTACTGCGGCGCAGTAGACGTCCCCTTCACCCTTTCCACCATCCTGGGTGATAGGGACATTGTTATGACTGATAAATTGATGGCTTTCTTGAGAGAGACCGGACTGATCAGAGTGATGTGACTTTTTTTACTGTGTGGTTATGGTTTTTATCAACGGTAAATATGTATATACTGTAATATTAATTAGGGTTGACAGTTGACATATTTTAAATAGTTCCTCCTCCCATTGATCTATTTCTAATATAGATGTCCCCTACATTAAGCCAAGTTCCTCGCCTGATCGTCACCAACTGATGAGTGCAAGTGTGCAATATAGGAAGGTATTGGGCACTTGCAGTCGATGGTGGTCTGGTGGGCGAGGTTCTTCACTTTTTGTATAAATTATGTAAATACATTATACCATCTTGCTTAAGTTATTCTAATTAGGGCCGACAGCTGACGTATATGGAAATGTTCCTGACTCGTCTGGTTCCCTTTCATATATTGATGTCCCCTGTATTAGGTTGTGCCTCGACTGACAGGCACCAGGTGATGAATGCAGGTACGTAATGTAGAAAGGCATTATATATCTGCAGTCGATGGTGTTCTTTTGGTCGAGGCTTTTTTACCATTACTGTAGGTCTAGTTATTTGTCTCTTAGGACTTAGTATAGGTTAGCGATTTGTCTGTTAGGTGATTAGTTTTAGGATCTTTATATTAGGCATTTTTGTTTATAAGTAATATAAGGTTAAAAATATAAAAACTTACCAAAAAATAAATAAAAAAAATAAAAAACAATAATAAAATAAAAATTATTATATATATATATATATATATGTACGTGTGCATGAAAGTGTGTATGTTCATATGCATGGATGTGTGTATGTATGTATGTATATATATATATATATATATATATATATATGTTCGTGTATATATGTATATATATGTCAATGTATATATAATTTTGCCTTAATGACCAGGGGCTCCGGGCTCCATGGTCAATAGGCAAAAAAAAAAAAAAAAAAAAAAAAAAAAAAAATGCAGTTAACGCTCACCCAGTCGTAGCTCTAAAGTTACACACGATAATACTTCCACGAGAACAATAACCGCCCACCGCAGTCACACAGTTTGACGCCAAACGTAAACCAACACACGAGAGGACAAAGCTTTTCATACTTCATACACACAGTAAAACTCTAGCATACTCCGGACTTTCACACCTTACACTGGAATAGTACTGTAAACACAGATGTACTGTAAACACAGATGTACTATTTGCACACGGAATAATCACTCTAATTCTCTCAAATCGTGTAAAAACTGGTGGGTGAGTTCGGCCATGACCTTCAGCAGCAGAGTTAACGTGGGAAGAGGAGAGGTAAGGTAGTAAGGTGAGATGGGGTGAGGTGAGGTGATGTGAAGTAAGGGAGAGGTGAGGTGAGGTAAGGGAGTAGGATGGTGTGAGATAAGGGAGAGAGGTGAGGTGAAGTAAGGGAGTAAGGTGAGGTGGAGTGAGGTGAGGTGGTGTGAGATAAGGGAGAAAGGTGAAGTGAGGTAAGGGAGTAAGGTGAGGTGAGGTAAGGAAGTGAGGTGAGTTGGGGTGAGGAAAGGGAGAGAGGTGAGGTGGTGTGAGATAAGGGAGAGAGGTTACGTGAGGTAAGGAAGAGAGTTGAAGTGAGATGAGGTAGTCAGGTGAAGGGGGTGAAGTAATGGAGAGGTGAGACGGGGTAAGGGAGTCAGGTGAAGTGGGATGAGACAAGTGAGTCAGGTGAATGGGGTGTGGGAGTTTAGTGAGGCGGGGTGAGGAAGTAAGGGAGTGAAGTAAAATGAGGTTAGGAAGAAAGGGAATAAAGTAAGGTGGGGTGGGGTAAAGGTGAGGTGGGGCAAGAAAATGAGGTAAGGTGAGGCGAGAAAATGAAATGAGGTGAGGGAGAGAGTTTGAGTAACGTGAGGGAGTGAGGTGACGTCACATGATGTGAGATGAAGTGGGGTGGGGTGTAGGAATAAATGAAGTGAGGTGAGGGAGTGAGGTGAGGTGAAGTGAGATAGGATGAGGTGAGGGAATGAGGTGAGGGGAGGGAGTATGGTGAAGCGAGGATAAATATTGGAGTGTAATAATGTGAGGTGAGTGAACTGAGGCGAAGGAATGAGGTAAGGTGAGTGAGGTGAAGGAGAGAGATAAGAGAGAGAGAGGTGAGTTGAAAGAGTGACGTGAGAGAGCGAGGTCAGGTAATGAGGTGAGGTAATGAGGTGACGTGAAATAATGAGATGAGATGAGGTGAGTGAGATGAGAGAGAGAGGTGATGTCAGATGAGGTAAGCAGAGGTGAGGTGAGGTGCTAGGTGAGGTGACGTGTTGGGTGAGGTGAGGGAGTGAATGACGTGCTGTATAGGTTTGTACTGAGCGAGTGTCGCTAGGTTACTGTGGCCATAGTTACTGATACACACACACACACACACACACACACACACACACACACACACACACACACACACACACACACACACACACACACAGTCATCCAAAGGTGCACGCAAACACGAACAATCTTTGTAACAAGTTTAAATTCTCTCTCTCTCTCTCTCTCTCTCTCTCTCTCTCTCACACACACACACACATGGACACAGTCATGCAAGGTGCACGCAAACACAATCTTTGTAACATAAGCTTAAATTCACACACACACACACACACACACACACACACACACACACACACACACACACACACACACACACACACATTTTTGTATGTATATATTTATATATGCATGTATGAATGTAATTATATAGGTATGCATGCACGTTTATAATACATTATCGACCCGACATCTTTTTCCTACCCGATGGTTAGTTGAGGTATGCTCAGAAACTGGGTTTGAAATTATTGAAATTAGACAAGTAGTCCGCCGGAGTAATCTATCTATCTATCTATATACCTAGGCTGCTTCCCCCAAGGAAAGGGAGTAGTAGACGCAAAAAACTAGTATTCCACTGGGATTTATGTTGTTCTGGATGTTCACGTATTGCTTGATTTTAGACTGGACAGGATGATTATAGCCAGTGTATTAAATAACTATGAGCCCCTAACGAATACCTTGTTTTATACTATATAGGAGGCTAGGTCTCGTACTGTTCTGATTCGTCGGACTCGCAGTAGAAAATTTCGTAGAGCGTCATTGTTTCTGGAAGTAACAGCTAGTAATCAACACCATGCGCACATGGACCACACTCTCAGTCATTAACTACGAGTATGTAAGAACCCGGAAACCTGACTGCATCTCACAGTCAAAATATTCCATGTTTATGCGTTTCACGTTGACAGTCTCAGTCCGAGTTACTCTGACCTCTATCAATTCACAGGGTAAATTCGCCAAAATCCATCTTCAGACTCACTTAATTGCACCCATTGTCTCCATATGACACACACACACACACACACACACACACACACACACACACACACACACACACACACACATACACACACACACATAAACATACACACACACACACACACACACACACACACACACACACACACACACACACACACACACACAAAAGTGTGTGTGTGTGTGTGTGTGTGTGTGTGTGTGTGTGTGTGTGTGTGTGTGTGTGTGGGCGAGCATTGTGTATGTACAGTTGCGGACTTATCAAACAGAAACACCCCGTCCACCAGCTAGGTGGTGTAATGTTTTCAGCATCTGGTAACACTGATTGGTATGGAACTTCACCAGGTTTCGTTCGGTCACTAGGACGAACCGAACGCGGCGATCAATGCCGTTGTGCTCAGTTATTGGCGATAAAATATGAGCAATGTTCCGTCAGAAAATATACTGTTGATAGCAAGTTTTTTAAGATTATGTCACACAATACACACTCAACATAATGGAAGTTATTATGAATGAAACGGATTTCATGGGTGGTTTAGTTTCGAGTCACGGACCATGCAATAGTTAATAATTTTTCATATAAGTAATAATTATCAGCTTCCCCACAACTATCAATGAACAGAAAATTATCGTGACGCCCATCCTCCCTACCGTGAACCTGACATTGGTAGACCTCTGAAATCGAAGCAAGTTCACTACATACAGGAGATGGCTCCACAGGGTGCAGCAGGGTGGGGGTGGGGGACCTGGGAGACAGGAGGAGTGAGGTGGATGAGCAAAGGGATAATAGTGTTCTAATTGGGGGCTAGAGGAGAGGGGTGATGGGGCAGGGGAAGGTGGACTTTGGTAGACGACAGGAGCTACAGTGGGAGGGATAGATTACATGGTGATGACTGGGCCAAATCAGTGTTTCATGGAAATATGGAATTTTTCAGTCGGACCATGAACAGTTATGTTGGCGTTGCCAAATGCTGTTATTGACCGTCTTGGATTATAATAATACACGACACTTTCCATTGGGTGGCTCAGTAGGCCTACCCTTGTATTATGAGTATGGTGACTATATGTTAATATGCAAATATAATACACGTCCCTAAAGTTACAGATGTTGTCAAAGTGATTGGGAATTACCCTTGTAGCTTATTACGTGGTATCATCATGGATGACGACTGATATCGCAAACAGAGTAGGGATAGACCTATGTAGAGTTTTCCTTAATCACCACTAAATATGAACAGTCTGACAGTAATGATGGTCCCTATGGCTCTCATTAATATCTGTATAGCACCAATGTGAAATAAAGGTGGATTTACTTAACCCAGGTACTGTATAATTATGTTACCGTTTTCTGTATGCCATGTTTCGCTGTTGATTTTATAGATTTGCCAGTGGTTATTACGAGTAGTTATATTTGGTTCATATTGGGCAACTGTTGTACGCCCTAAGCATTCCTTCACAGACCCTCGAGCCAATAATGGTGGAACAGGGTTGTAATATCTGCAGTTATCCAGTCTGAGCACATGCATATTACATCAACTAAGCCATTAGTTACAGAAATCGCTTATATTAAGTGCAGACACACTTCATCTGCAGTGTGTTTTGTCATTCTAAGCAACCGAGTGGCGTTAGCACTGTATGAAACAGACAGGATAAATATAAATACAAGACCATTGCCCAGTTCACGGAGAGCAACTACTGAGCCACATATCTTAGCGGTGTCCGAACATGGAGCTGTTGCCCTGGCTGCGTAAATGTGTATATTGCAATCCACTAAAGAAAACAGGTGAACCACTGAAGTTGATGTATAAACATGTGATCCACGGTTCATGGTGTAGCAGTCATAACGGCCGTCTCCCTTCCCCGTCAGTACCCATGTCTGAGTGCATGCAGTTGTCGGGAAGAGGGAAGGGGGGACAGTAAACTGGATACTGGGGTTGTAAATCAGATTGTTTAACAGTTACGAGTCCTTCATACCACATTTACTCTATCACTCTAGGGTTAACAGTAATCCGACATAAAGATCATATAATACAGCTGATAAGGCATCTCTCTAACCAACTATTAGCCCATCCCAGTATCGCCGCCTATTATCTGGGACCCAGTCCATCCCCCTCCACCCCCCCTATACTCCATTTTTCTTTAAACTGAGACGAAGATGCACTTTACAGGTTGATGATGATTGGCTGAATGCAACATGTCCAAAAAATATTTACTAACTCAAATTTCCCCCTCAGATAGTTGTTGTCAGTTAATAATGCTAGATTATGACGTAATGTTGCATTCAGCCAATAATCACCAGTCTGTCACGTACATCTTCGCCTCGATTAAAAAAAAAAAAAAAAAAAACTGAGTATAGTAAATCACGTGTTGGTTTACACCGGTGCCATACAGATATTAACGAGAACCATAGGCACGAATCACTACTGTTAACTATTATTTATTGTAGCAAGAGAAAATTTCTCCCTACCCCTACTCTGCTTTCGATATCACAGTCGTCATCTACGATGTTACTACGTAATCGCAACAAGAATAGTTCCCAGCTGCTATGACAACAGGTGTGACATCAGGCAAACATTCTAGGGGCGTTTCATATATCACCATGTGATAACATAGTCATCATACACTAATAATGCGGGGTTTGTGTAATGTGCCACCCCAAGGAGAGTAGATCGTCCTTTAGACAATATAACAAAACCTGCTGGTAGACTGCGTAACGTGGCAAAGTTTGCATAACGTTTAACAGCCTGACCATCAAATTCCATAATCAACGTTAAAGTATAGCTGATTTGGCACCATGTCACCAGCGTATCATTTATCCATCTCATCCTAGTTTCCTGCCACAGTCCACTCTCCCCTACCGCATCACTCGTCTGCTGTAGAGCTCCCCTTTCACCAGCCAGACCAGTATTGCCTCCTCCTCACCCACATCTCTCCTCCTGTCTCCCAAGGGCCCCACACTGCCTCCTCCCGTGGCGCCACCTAAAGAGGCCTACCAGTTTCAGGTTGACGGTCAGGGAGGAGGGGGTTCACGGTAATTTTGGGATTATTTTGATAGGTGAGGGAATGCAGACTATGTCATAATGGCTTATATGCTGACCGTCGGTAAATGTTATATGGCTCGTGATGTTTGTTGAAAGTCGCCCTTACGAAACCTGTGTTTCATGTGAATAAATTACGAATATGTATTGTGATATTATTTTATTAGGGTACTAAATTCACAAAATATTGTTATCTTCAGTACGGTATATTGTCAAGCGGGACATTGTAGCAAAGTGGCAATGATCACCGCGTTCTGTTCGTCCTAGCGACTGAACGAAACCTGGTGAAGTTCCATGCCAATCAGTGTTACCGGATGCGAAGAGCATTACACTACCTAGCTGGTGGACGGGGTGTTTCTGTTTGATATGTCCGCAACTGTACATCAGTAATTCAAATACCATTGTGCATTAATATTAACTCTTCGCTAGTCAGGTGTGGTGTTTTGGCACCCCAAATTTTGTTAAAAGCTCATAATTCCTAGCCAGTAATTCGAATATTTCTCTCCGTTCCAGTACTCTCCTCGTTCAGTGAGGGGAGGGAGCATGTGGATTGGTTTAGTCCTGCCACTGCTGTAGTGAGAGAGAGGCGCACTCCCCCCCCCCCCGGGTGTCCAGTCACCCCATCAAAGTAACTATTTAGATCATATTGTGATATAGATTGCTTTTTATCTTATTTTTGCATGTTGTTTATCATTAAACTGACTTTAAAAATCACAAAATGTATTCTCCTGAGCGTTTTTACCTGACAAATGAGATATGAGTCCATTTGTTATTTTTTCCTGATATTATAAATTAATAAACACCACCTACAAGGCATTCAATCTTTTTATTAGTGATCGCAGAGATATGCTAAAGCGGCAGTATGAATATATTTTACATGTTAGTAACACTACATGTATTTTTGTATTGAGGTGTTGTAACACCCCACCAGACTAACCACGTTTGAATACCCCACAGGACTAACGAAGGGTTATGTTGAAATAAAAATACGAAGCTAGGTATTGGGAAAGACTTGCATTTGATGGCCTTGGTGACGGTCGATACTTGGATGGTGGACGCGCAGATAAGTAAGTGGAAAGGGTGGAGGGGACAGAAAGACAGGCTAACATGTATGATGTAGGGTGTAGGGTGACGTGTATATCAAGTAACTAGGTAGACTGGTAAGTGGTAAGATAGCAGAGTAAGGGATAAATATACGAGTCAAAGAAAATGTGCGTTCGTAAGCAGGTAAAGTATGCAACCCAATAAGTTGATTGAGAAGTAGAATATCAGGCATGTAGAGAAACTAGAAAGTAAATACAAGAGTAGGTTGATATGTAAATAGATAAGAGGATTAGATAGGTGGGTAGGTAGACATATAGGTAAGCATACAGGTAGGTATAAGAGTAGGCTAGTATGAAGGTAAGAAAGTAGGCTGGTAGGTTGGTCGTTAGGCAACCAAGAAAGAAGGCAAATAGACAGTGGACTGCAGAGGTAAGTGGTTAGATAAGCCGGCAAGGTAGACATTTAGAAAAGCGAGTAAGTAGGTACGGAGGTAGGTAGAAAGGTGGCAGCTAGGAAGACTAGTGAAGAGGCACCGCAGGTAAGCATGCACAAAAAAAAAAAAAAGGCGCTGATGGTAACTGTGGTGCCTGGAGTGGTGGCTGTGGTAGTGGGGCGACACATACCTTCCCTCCCTTCACGCACACTCCCTCCACCCCTCCCCCACACCTTACAGTTCTCCTCAGTTACTGCTCCACTCCCTCTCCACTGACACACTTTCCCAGTTGATCCTCTCCTGCCAAGTTTTTCCTTGTATAACTTTTTGAGGACCGGAACAGTACCTGGACATTCATATAAGGTGGGTGGAGTGTGAACAGAAGTGAACAGTTTTCTTCTGTTGAAACTATGCCTCATTCACAGTGGTTATCATGGGGGCTCTTTTTGAATGCTTTGAAACTATGGCCAAAATTTGTAAACTGGTTTAAGTGAACTTGTGTAGCGATTATTTTAGCAGGTATAGTATGAAAAACTATATCTATTGCCAGACGCCTCACTCCCATACTGGGTGGCCACAAACAAATCGCCTCCACGTCGCCCTGTCCCCCGCCATTTCACTGCCCTGCTCCCAGCTCACACACCCCTCTCTCATATACCTCTCCACTCCATCCATCCATCTCATCCTTGGCCTCCCCCTCCCTTTCTCCCCTTCCACTTCACTCACATACACTCTCCTCGTCAGTCTCTCACTCTCCATCCTCTCCACATGGCCAAACCACCTCAGTGTGTTCCTCGTAATGCTTCCTAACACATCCACATCCACACCACAACGCTCCTTCACATCCTCATTTGTCAGTCTGTCTCTCCATGTGAAAAACCACCAACAAAAATGTTAATAAAACTAGAGCAAAGTGACCCAAGGTCACAACACCCCTCCCGTGCCCCAGAGTTGGGATTCCTCACTCCCACCCTTACCCCTGGTGGATTTCCACCAAAATCGAACCACTTCCTCAGTTCCACATATCCAACACCTGTGCAAAGCTTGAAGGTGATCCGTTCATTGGTTCAAGAGTTAATCGATGCACAGACTCACAAAAAATATGTGACCTTGACTTTGACCTTTCAAGGTCATCCAAGGTCAAATGTAATGATGTCAGTAGAATACCCATATATGACTTCCTACCAGTGATTAAGGGTAATCATGTGTCTATCTTACCATTTGCTTCATACTGGACTTTGAAAAATTTGCTCCAAATTTGGGGCCCCCCACTCCCACCTTTACCCCTGGTGGATTTTCACCAAAATCGAACCACTTCCTCAGCTCCACATACCCAACACCCGTGCAAAGTTCGAAGATGATCTGCTCATTGGTTTAAGAGATAATCGATTCCCAGACTCACAAATAAACACTGATGATCACATGCACCCCTTCTGCAATGAATTCCGGGCAAGGTGAATAACCACTACCACCACCACCAACAGTAACAATAACACTACTACTACTACTACTACTACTACTACTAATAATAATAATAATAATAATAATAGTAACTAGAAAATGGAAATTGCCATTAGCAATTTCAGTAACTCACATGACAAGCTATCGCTGGACCTGGTGATTTCAGCATCCTTCATATAGTTCTTACTTAATTGTTCTTACCTAATTGTATCTTTACAGGAATGAGTCAAGCTCGTACTGTCCCGTGTATTAAACCATTTTTATCATACATATTCCTGAATTTATGAATAGTTTTGGCACACACTAATTCATTCGGTAGTGCAATCCACTGATCAATTGCCCTTTTTGGGAAACTGAATTTCCTTACGTCTTTATCACCTCTCTTTTTATGCAGTTTTATTTACAATGTTCCCTTGCTGATGCATCACCATATGATTTATATTCATTTATCTCTACTTTCTCTTTCCCTGAGATGCACTTATATAGCACAATCATGTCTCCCCTTCTTCTGTCCTGCAGCGTTGGTAGATTCAGTATTTCTAGTCTATCTCCATAGCTTAGATCCCTTAAGCTTGGTACCCATCTTGTAGTGGCCCCTTGTACTTTTTCAGTCTTTTCTATGTGTTTTTTAAGATGAGGATTCCAGACTACTGATGCATACTCCAGGGTTGATCCGATGAATGATGTTATTATCTTCCTCAGCATATCTTCATAAATGTGAATGCTATTTTCTTATTAGCAAGCAATGTATACATGTTTCGTACCAACTCACTGATGTGATCTCCTGGAGATAGTCTGTTATTCATAATTACTCTTAGGTCCTTCTCCTTTTCTGATATATGTAGGGTTGATCTTCCTAACTTATAATCCCAGTATGGTCTTTTCTCACTTTTACCAAATTTAATTACATGACACTTGTCTACATTATATTCCGTTTGGCATTATTGCTCCATTAATGAAGCTTGTTCAATTCCTCTTGCAGCTCTTTGCAAGAATCTATGTTAGTAATTTTCCTTTGAATTTTTGCATCACCTACAAACATATTTAGATAGCTTCCAATTCCAGTGTTACTGTCTATGTCATTTATATATACTAGAAACATAACTGGTGCCAGCACTAAGCCCTGTGGCACTCCGCTGGTCACTTCCCTCCATGATGAGTAATTTCCCCTTAATATTGTTCTCATTTCCCTTCTTCTGAGAAAACCTGCATCCAACAGTACAGATTGCCTTGGATACCTCCTTGATGGTACAGTTTCCATAGGAGTCTTTGGTGTGGTACTCTGTCAAATGCTTTCTTAAAATCTAAATAGATACTGTCCACCCATCCTTCTCTTTTCTGTAATGTTTCTGTAACTCTATCATAATAGCTTAAAAGATTAGTAATACATGATTTACATAATTTTCCCTTCCTAAAACCGAACTGCCTCTGTTATCATACCGTTTTCTTCTAGATGTTTTACCCAGACTTCCCTTATCAACTTTTCTAGTATCTTATTTACAACACTGGTCAGTGATACTGGTCGGTAGTTGAGTGGATCCTGTCTATTCCCTTTCTTGAACAGGGGAACAAATATCAGGTAGTTTACCTTGACCTAAGGATTCCTTGAATATTAAATTCGATGGTCTGCTTAACTCTTCTGCGCATTCATGCAACACCCAACCTGAAATTCCATCAGGACCATTTGCTTTTCCTTTGTCCAATTTATGTAACTCCTCCTGTACTTTTTCTGATATTTGCATATCTGGTAATACACGTGGGCATGCATATTCCATATCATCTCTCTCAAAATTTCTTTCTTTTGTAAAAACTGACTGAAAATTTTTATTTAGTACTTCACAAATATCTTTTTCTTGTGTATAGATGATCCCCTTATCCGTAATGGACTGTATTTTATCTTTAACTTTGGTTTTACTTCGGATGTAGCTGTAGAAAAGCTTAGGTTGATCACTACTTTTATTTACAATGTCCTCCTCAAACTGTCTCTGAGCCTCCCTCCTTATCTACGTATATTAATTTCTTGTTTGTTTATAATTGTTATATGCCCTGTCACTATTGTGTCTCCTGTATCTATTCCTCAGCAAGTCTCTTTTTTCTTTTGCTTTTTTACACTCTGTATTAAACAATTTCTTTATTTTCATTTCTGTTGTTTTGTGCTGTGGGATGTAATTTTGGACTCCTGATTCATAAAGATCACAGAATTTCCTATACATAATATTAAAATCATGTCCTCTAAATTCTTTTTCCCAATCTATTT
The DNA here is from genome assembly GCF_032717465.1 of Coenobita brevimanus. Classification (NCBI taxonomy): domain Eukaryota; kingdom Metazoa; phylum Arthropoda; class Malacostraca; order Decapoda; family Coenobitidae; genus Coenobita; species Coenobita brevimanus. The sequence goes on along the minus strand of NC_137051.1, from coordinate 32,255,807 downwards.
CTAAGAAGTACTTCTTTAGGTCATGATAATTGCCTTTTTTTGTAATTTAGACTCTTTTTGTAACTCTTATTGCTGGTAACGTCATATGCAATCCAGAAGGCACAATTTAATACTACGAGGTCGCTTTTGTCGAATGGGGGATGATACTGTATATTACACTGTCAATTTCATTTTTCTGCTTGGTAAATATTAGCTCTGGTATGGATGGATCATCAAGTCGTCTTTTTCTGGTGTTTTCCTTTACATGCTGTGTTAGGAAGAACTCTTGCACAAGAACTAAGAGCTTTTGATCCCAACTGCTTTCATGGCTTTTTACATCTAGAGTATTCCAATTTATAACTGAATTGAAGTCTCCAGTTAGTACAGTTCTTTCAGATTTCTCTTCCATTCTATGTGATAATGTTCTTAAACTCTGAATTGTACTTTGTGCCAGGTCTTCATATTCGCCTCTTTCCCAGGTGTTTGTTCTGGGTGGCATGTATAAATTTGCCACAGTTAAGTTCCCTTCATATGTGATGCAATAAGTTCTACGTGTGAGGGTATATCTAGTTTAATTTTTTTGACTTGCAGATTTTTCTTCGTTAAGGTTATAGTTTCTCCTTCCTTTCTTAAATTTCTGTCTTTTCTCCATATATTGTGTTTCTCTAATTTTAGGGCTTCGTTTGATGTATTTGCGGTTAATTTTGTTTCAGTTAGGCAGATAATGTGTTGTTCCTTTTCTTTGATATAGTCTTCTGTCTCTAATAATTTAGATACCATTCCATCTACATTTGAGTACATCAACCTAACCACCTTATTTACATACTTGCCATGACTTAAGTCTACTGCCTTCCTCCTTTCTCTTCCCTGTTGGTTATGTACCACCTTCTTACCTGCAGTCCAATTACTTTGTAAAAAAAAGTACTCTTTTCTTCTGATCTTCCCTCATTCTTTATTTTTGCCTTCTCCCTCTTCTCTTTTAGTATTCCCAATTCCTCCTGAGTTAGGCATCGTTTTATCCATACTTTTTTAAATTCCTCTTTTTCCATGAGTTTATTTGCATTTTTTAGTATTGCCTCCACAGTGTTCACACTCTAGAAGGTTACTTTCAGGGGTCTTGTCTTATTTCTCTCATATCTCCCTAGCCTTTTGTGTTCCTCGATGTCTTTAGTGCAGATTTCCTCTGATACTTCCTTCAATATGCATCACTTCAAAGTGAAGACCTGGTGATTTCAACTTCCTTCATATAGTGAACACTTTGAAGTGAAGAGCTGGCATAGTAGGGCTCTCAGAAACTACTGGCCCAAATGGGTCAATAGTCATTTCGGACCTGCTCCTCTACCTTGGCTATGTCCCACAGAAATTTCTTTAGCAGTTTCTAAGAATCCGCGAATAGACTGTTTTTATTAATTTTTGGATGTAACTAGAAAACCAGTACTGGGAACTGGATGATTCTGGGTCACATGAAGCCAACAGCTGGGGACTCGGCCAAGTATGATAGCCATAGCATTGAAAATGAGCGAATATGACCAATTTACTTCTTCGTAAGAAAACAACAACAACAACAACAACAACAACAATAATAATAATAATAATAATAATAATAATAATAATAATAATAATAATAATGACAAGAACACTAGAACTCACCACTGGTGTGATGAGTTAAAATAATAACAATAATAGCAGTACTGCTTTCAGGTGACTGTCCTTTCCTCTCTTCCTTCATTCTTTCTTTCCTTCCTCTTCTGTCTTTCTTTCGTTCTTTTCTCTTCCTTCTGTCTATGGATGACTCTACATTGCTTGACAAGCCAAATGGTTTCTTGTTCACCAAGAAACCATTTACTTCTCTGGGTGGTAACCATATAACCAAGCTATGGCGCCTGGTGGTTCAGTGGGTAATTAAGGCGTTCCAGCAGGATTGAGCCTGTGTAGGTTTATTTCCAAGGGGTGGTTGGGACTTAGTACTCACGTAATGCCACCCAGGGATAAGTGAAGCTGGTCGCTCTCATCTTAAATATAAAGACCACCTTTCCTAGCCCCGGTCTCTACGTTCCTCATGGAGCAACACAGGATTAGATGATGGTGTCACGGGGTTTTTAAAATATCGCGGTAATTTTTGAATAAATGGTTAAATATTATTTAATTTGATAATAATATTCAATAATATTGAAGAGCAAAGACAATGATTGTCTTGCTACATCAAGCAACGATTACTTTACGCTGACTTGCTAAGATTCTCAAGAACGAGAACTTATAAACTTTCTCAACAGTACACAGCAGAGACTAATTACTCACAGTTGCTGAATTACTGTACTGTTAGCCTCTGGAGAAAGTTACATCACCCCTGACAATAAATAACTAATACTAATAATAATAACATCAGGTTCTTGCTGATGCATTAACTCCTGGCACAACGGATTTTAAGTTAATACAAGACTGGTCTAAGTACCAGTTATGAAAGCAAACGTTTATGCAGGCTAGGAGCTATGTGGAAAATAAGCTTAATTATGGAAAAATGAAACAAGATTTTTACTTTACATTAAGCTCGAGAAAGGAACTGTTAAATTTATTAATTACAAAAAAATAAATTTAACGTTACATTTCAAATCAATGAGACGCACTCACTCACTCTCACACGAGCTAAATACTTACGTCTAAAAAAAAACACCTTAATTAAACTCTTATAACTAGAAAATACACAAAAGAAATACTATAGTCGATGAATGCTGCGTATCACCAGATGGGTGGGAAGACTGGACTAACTGTGAAGTGGAGTTTGGGTACTAGCTGACCTCTCACACTGCGGCACAGGACCTTCCTCCGTCACAACAAACACAAGACTGACTAAGTCGTGGGAAAGCGGAGCACTCGGCCGCATTTTTTAACGGTCGAATGAGCAGGGACGAACGATAAAAAACAATAGTATCGCTCAGTACAGCACTTAGTGACGTGCATTAAAATCGGTCACTCTTTGAAAACGGTGACGAATGATTTGAAAAGTATACTCCGATAATGGAGGGAGAAACGGTTAGCTGAGCGATACACAGTGAGTTTTCCACTAATAGTTCGTGGTTTCTCACAAAAAGGAAATGTCGCGAATTGATTCGTGACATTACGCCCCTTGAAAATTAAATCTTTCTTCCTTCAGAAGAAAGATTTCAATATACATACATATACATCCTAACTCAGTCACACAAGATTCACACTGTGGTGTGTGTGCTATCCTGCTACAGGAGTATGTCGCAGTCGCCAGTGAGCGAAAAAAACCTCGTATTTACGTTAATAGAAACAAGCTTGAGGGAAAAACTCCGTGACGACTGTGAAAATCCTGTACTCAGGTCAAACTGAGCGAAAGTTCGCTACATTTACATTAACAACTAATTGTTATGTAGTGTAGTGTATGTAATACACGGTGTAGGTGTGACAGTTGTAGTGTAACTGTACCTACGTGTAAAATGACACAGTAATACAAATTTATAGTAAAATAATGATGACGAGGCAGAAGAGAAGGGGCGGCAGCATGCAACAGGAACGGCCAGCTGATCTGCACGGCAATGCTGCACCCACCAGCTACACCTGCGAAAAGAATTAAGGTGGAGCATCAAAACTGTTATTTCTGTCTCTCTCTCTCTCTCTCTGCCTAGCAATCAGTACTTGTCATTATTAACCAGGAAACGTAATTCTTGAATTCACAAATTGCTTAGAACCCTTATAGCTTACTGGTTAACGCTTTCATTATTAACCAGGAAACGTGCCAGTTCTTGAATTCACAAATTGCTTAGAGCACGGGCAGTTTACTGGTTAACCTAACATTATTAACCAGGAAACGTGCCAGTTCTTGAATTCACAAATTGCTTAGAACGGGCAGTTTACTGGTTAACCTAACTCTACACTTACGAGTAATACAGGAAGCTGAAAATCGCTACGCAATCTCGGGCAGGTCACGTTTTAACACCCACCGTGGGTGTGAACACTCATGTGGGTAATGTGCATTCTCCGGGAATCCTCAGAGAGGCCCACAGCTCGAGACATTCCACAAGGTAATTCATACACAGCCTCGGACTGTCTCTGCAAGGTTCTCAAACTTCCCCCTTAACTTATGGTATACATGTATGTACAAGCCCTGGATATACTGTGTCCTGTAGGGCCAACGAGTGAGACGTCTGGTCTACACTTTTAACTGGGAACCAGGCTGGTCCTTGGATTACTCAAATCGCTTAGGATGCCTATTACGGAACCCAACATACAACAGTTGCTAGTTAGTAAGCAGCTAGTAGGTGAGACATCAGGTCTACACCCACATTACCACTATCCTGTCTCTCAACTGACTCAGAGATTACAGGTGTGGTTTCAAATGGCACAGGAAGGACGTGTCCCTGATTAGTGGTGTTACTTTGACACACACTGCAGGAACTGACAAAACTATCTATGTCCCGTCCCATTCCTGGCCAGAAAAAGTCAGCTCGGATACGGCCCTGGGTCTTCCTTTTGCCCATGTGACCTCCTGAGGCTGAACAATGACCCCATTGTAACACTGCTAGGCGGTACTTGGCGGGAACGACAAACTGCAATCGAACCTCGCCCTCGGGTGTTCGTGACTCACGGTAGAGCCGTCCTTGTCTGCTAAGGAACTTGGCTCGACCTCCCCGTGAATACTTAATCACTCGACCCTTTTGTTTGTTCCGCACGGCAGCAAGTGTCGGGTCAGAATGTTGTTCTTGCACAACAAGTTGGCTACACATCAGATCTTGCGGCGATTCAATGATCACTGGGGTGACACAGTCTGGAGCCTCAGTCATGGCTCGTGTTACCGCAGCAGCCGAAGTCTGAGTAGCGTCATCGGAGCAACTATCCTTGACTTCATTAATATTGCCTACTATAAAGTCAAATAGAGGCTCTGGCATGACAACCGCAAGTGTCGTACCAGTATAAAATGGAGATGCCACCTGGATACATGCCTCAGGGAACAATCTCACTGATCCATCAATAAGGCTTGCATGGATCTGTCGACCTGTATACTGCTCAGGCCGAACTAAACTCTGCTTAACAGAGCAAACTGAGGAACCATTGTCTCTCAGGACCTTCACAGGCATGCCTCCCACAAACCCTGGCTGTACAAGGAAGGTACTGTCACCTGTGGGAGGGCCTGTGGAGGAAGCAGCTAGCCACTCATGAGGCTGCTGAATTGATGTGGCAAACATTGTGCCTTGTGAGTTATAAGATGGAACATTGGCCATCTGTGGAGGGGGGTTCACTGTCACTGTGGGACTAGTGAACTGTGGGGAAGTACCCACACTGGTAGGGACGTGACCACCAGGCTGCTGCTGAGGGGCTGCATTCGCTTCCTGCCTCTTTTGAGCTGGTGGTGGAAAAGTTTGTCCCGACGGTCGGTTGCGTGGCTGATACTGCTGCTGGTTAGGGTACTTGTTGTACCTCTTCCACTCAGGTTTCTGAGTGTTTTGCCCCTGGTCCTTCCACTGCGGTTTTGGACCTTGGCCATTATTCTGAGAATGGCCTTGTTGCTGGGATTCAGTCTGAGACGGCTTCCCAGACTTATCAGGTTTTCTGTTCCAGGTGTTTTGCTGCTTGCGAGCTTGATACCCGTATGCAGTAAAGAATGCGTCAGCCTTCTCTACCATTTGGCTGGCATCTTTCACCTGGCAGATCTTAAGCTGTGCTATGAGCTCAGCAGGCCACGACCTCTCTAGCTGTGTACGCAGCATAAGGTCAATTATCCCCTCACGCGTGGAAGGAGTTTCATCTTTTTCCATCCACTCACTTAAGTAAGCAGTAAGACGGTCGAGGAACTGAACAGCTGTCTCCTTGTCTTGGAGACGAGCTCGCATGAACTGAGCTTTGGCGTCGTCTACTGTGAGACCATACGCCTTAATGAGTGCAGCTTTCATCATCTCATATGTGAGATTGTCTCCACGAATTCTGTGGAGAATATCGAGGGCAGGGCCCTCAAATAGGCTAAGAAACTGAAGCCGCTTAGCTGCCTCATCGAGCTGGTAAAGCTGAGCCATGTCTTCAAATCGAGCTATGTATGGCTCGATTCGCTCGCCATCTTTGTATGGGGGAAGCTTGATGTGTGGGGTCGCCATAACATGTGCAGGGAGAGCGCTCGTGGAGCTTGAACCAACTGCACCAGATGTGTCTGAAGCCAAGGAATCTCGCTTGAGCTTCAGCACTTCAAGTTCATGTTTTTCTCGTGCCTCACGTTCGGCACGTTCATGTTCTCGTTCTTTGTCTCGTTGTTCACACTCGTATTCGCGCTGTTCACGCTCGTATTCGCGCTGTTCTCGCTCGTATTCGCGCTGTTCTCGCTCGCATTCGCGCTGAATCTTACGCTCATCACGGGCATCATTCTCGCGCTGCTGTTCCTGATTATGCCGTGAGAGTATATACTCTTTAATTTCGGTTGGGTCCGAAAGACCCATATCTTTGGCTTCCTGTAAAAATATGTTGGTAGCCATGTCGCTAACTCAATCTAAATAACTAGCGACTCAGTACTGATTGCTGCTTCGCAAACGAATGCTAATAAACAAATAAAGAATACAGACACAAGCTAGTGGTGACCAGTCTTATCTAGTTAACTGGCAAAAATTAAAGCAAAAATGCAAATGACTGGGAAGACTCAATAATAAACACAATGGGTACACTGACTTCCCAGAAGCGAATAAAATCGTCTGGCGTTTCCAAGAATAAACTAGAGTTAAGTACTCTATTGATTAATAAAGCAAAAACTCACTTGCTAAATTAACGGTAAACACTAGTAAACTTGTGTCTATAAACTTTAATGATAAATACCTAAATATGAATGAGTGAGCACTATCTCGTGAATAGCTTTAGAGCTAGGAGTTAATATCCTGGAATGAGGTCGCCAATTGTCACGGGGTTTTTAAAATATCGCGGTAATTTTTGAATAAATGGTTAAATATTATTTAATTTGATAATAATATTCAATAATATTGAAGAGCAAAGACAATGATTGTCTTGCTACATCAAGCAACGATTACTTTACGCTGACTTGCTAAGATTCTCAAGAACGAGAACTTATAAACTTTCTCAACAGTACACAGCAGAGACTAATTACTCACAATTGCTGAATTACTGTACTGTTAGCCTCTGGAGAAAGTTACATCACCCCTGACAATAAATAACTAATACTAATAATAATAACATCAGGTTCTTGCTGATGCATTAACTCCTGGCACAACGGATTTTAAGTTAATACAAGACTGGTCTAAGTACCAGTTATGAAAGCAAACGTTTATGCAGGCTAGGAGCTATGTGGAAAATAAGCTTAATTATGGAAAAATGAAACAAGATTTTTACTTTACATTAAGCTCGAGAAAGGAACTGTTAAATTTATTAATTACAAAAAAATAAATTTAACGTTACATTTCAAATCAATGAGACGCACTCACTCTCACACGAGCTAAATACTTACGTCTAAAAAAAAACACCTTAATTAAACTCTTATAACTAGAAAATACACAAAAGAAATACTATAGTCGATGAATGCTGCGTATCACCAGATGGGTGGGAAGACTGGACTAACTGTGAAGTGGAGTTTGGGTACTAGCTGACCTCTCACACTGCGGCACAGGACCTTCCTCCGTCACAACAAACACAAGACTGACTAAGTCGTGGGAAAGCGGAGCACTCGGCCGCATTTTTTAACGGTCGAATGAGCAGGGACGAACGATAAAAAACAATAGTATCGCTCAGTACAGCACTTAGTGACGTGCATTAAAATCGGTCACTCTTTGAAAACGGTGACGAATGATTTGAAAAGTATACTCCGATAATGGAGGGAGAAACGGTTAGCTGAGCGATACACAGTGAGTTTTCCACTAATAGTTCGTGGTTTCTCACAAAAAGGAAATGTCGCGAATTGATTCGTGACAGATGGATGGATGGATGAATAATAATACGAGTAGGTAGTGGGAGAGGGTGTTCACCATCCACTCACTCGATGTAATGCTGCTGTTGGGTGACTGCTCTATCCTCTCTTCCTTCCATCTTTCCTTCCTTCCTCTTATGTCCCTTTTTCCTTCACTTTTTCCTCTTCCCTCTGTCTACGGATGACTCTACACTGAGTGACAAGCCAAATGGTTTCCTATACACTAGGAAACCATTTACTACGCTGGATGGTAACTATATAACCAACTTATGGCACCTGGTGGATTAGTGGGTAATTAGGGCCCTCCAATCGGATTGAGTCTATGTAAGTTTACATCCAAGGGGTGGTTCGGGCTTAATTTTTATTTTTTTTAAGCAAGAAAGAAGGAACCAAAGGTCAGGAGCCCGCAAACCGTTCCTTCCAAGAACAAACAAAAACAACACAAAAGAGAGCAA